>NC_049181.1:12834827-13165289 GCF_009769625.2 Cygnus olor | reverse complement strand
AACACAGTTTCTTCCAAATTATTTTTTAAAGAGCTAACATTTTTATTTTTATTTAATTGAAGGAACTAAAAATAATCTTTGTTTTGTACTTGTTTTTTAATGGAAAAGTAAGAAAAAGAATGAATGATAGAAACTGGGGAGGGGCTATTTTCTTGTCCAAAAAAGTACAAATTCAACTACAAGTTTTACTTATGAGGTGTCTTTTTTTCCCTATCTAATATCTAATACTCATGCTTTGTTGCTGAATGATCTTTACTTAACCAAAGGCAATGGGCAAACAGTAATAATTTTATTACCGCATTTTTTGAGAATGCTATTAGAAGGATCTACTGTTGACTTGAATCCAGTATGTATATGACAGAAATTAGTTCTGTTGTGTTTTTTCTTTCCTCTCAAAACAAGCCTCTGTAGTCTTGACTGGCAGCTGCCCTGGGCTCTGGCATCTTTCTTCCTTTGTTAAACATGTGAAACTGCTGGGAGATCTTCTGAGATGTCAGTAAGTTAAGTGCCAGTGTGAAGGTGCATGTTGTCCTTCACTCATTCCATGTCTATTAAACCACGTCAGCATATGGGCAAAAAAGATCATGGCTGAAAATGATTCCCCAGAGAGGGAGATTCATAGGACTCCCCTAAAATTACCTGCCAATGGCTCAGAACTGAGAGTTACAGCTTATTGAGCCGATGCAGACTCCTCGAACACTTTGCAGATAACATATCCAAGGGTAAAGGACCAAATAGCTACAAACAGACGCCTCATGCACCTCCATGTGAAGACTGAGCATTGCAATAACAGATCCATCTTGGCCAGGTGGATCCTTCCTGTGCTACTGTTCGCAGATGTGAAAATACAGGCCATGAAAGCTTCTATCTCATAGATATCACCGCTGTCCACAGCTGAGCTTTCACTGCATCTAATGAAGGCCAGATTGAATTCACAGTGCATCATGTTGAATTTTCAAGTACCTTAGCATACGAGGTACCACTTTTTGTCATCAGAACCGAGATGTTACAATAATATCTGTGATCTACACTGGATTTGTACTGGTATAACCTGGGGCCCAGGCCTCTCCAACAATCAGGAATGGAACTTCTGTGTTGTGCTTTGTCATGTGTTGCTGCACTTCAGGTCTGTTAGCTGCCATTGTGCAGATTTACTGGGGTAACGAAATATGAAAGATTGAATCTAGTCCTATTTAGGGTTAAGAGTCTGTAAATCTAATGCGCTTGCAGAGACTAGGAATAATTTAAACACTGCTCACATTCCAGCCTCCACAGTAGGGATGGGTATTTTGTTTTGAGGATTTTTTTCCTTATCTCAACTGCTGTACCATTTGGCTATCTGAAGCTTTTGCATGCCTCACAAACACCATCTGTTACAACCCAAGACACAAATACTGCAAGTGATTAGTAATATAAGCCAATGTTGCAGCTGTATATGGTGTAGAAACCTGATAGAACCAGAACTTCCTTTGTAAGCCTGACATGCTGAATTGTGCGTTTGTGGTTTGTCTAAGCTTTTGCATTCATCAATTAAAGATTAACTTTCTGCTGCTATGGAGACATGTTAGATTTAAAAAAAAAAAAAAAAAAAAGACTGAAGAAAACAAGTGGTTTCTTACAGGAAGCATTATTAGAGCAAGTAAAGCACCTAGGACAGACGGAGTCCCCAGTAGAGAAATGTTTCCAACTGCCACATCCTGATACATTATTAGATGAATCTTTGATGGGTTGAAATCCTCTAGGTATTCTTATGAATGCTCTTCCTAAAGTCATAAAACCCTGAAAATATACATATAACAGGGATCACTCAGCTGTTCTAGCCATGGGCGGATTACAATAGATACCAATATATTGCTCCTGTTATTCAATATGTGTTCACAGCAGAGACCGGCTCTCCTAGAGTTCCTGCACTATTTTTCCTTTTTGTGTTTTATCCTCCAGCATCGGCCTTGATTGCAGTAATGGATGAAGAACTGCTTGTGCTGGAGGATACCGAATTAGCAAGGAGCACCATGTGTTCTTGTGGATGTGCATGAGAGATGAATAGGAAGGAGATGAAAACTTATATTTGACTGCCTGCAGGATAATTGCGTTAGTGCATGATAATCCAGGACATGGTTCAACCGTGGAGACTGAAATTCTGAAATGGTGGGGGTAAGTCCCATTTTAATGTCGAGTAAAAATAATTGTTCAAATCAAGATCCATAACAGAACTGTTGTTGCTAATCTTCCCCTCTATCTCTAAACTAATTTTGCCCCCTTACTATCTTTAGGCATTTGGATTTATTTAACATCATTAGTTAAGTGAATAGCAAATATGAGGACAGAGTTTGAATCAACTTTTGTATTTCTCCTCTTCATGAATATCTCCCCAAAATCTCTCTCTTGAAACACTCAGTTTCTTATGTTCTGGTACCACATACTCCCTGTTTTGAAAACAAGAAGTTTTAATTTTAAAAAAACTCTGTGTTACAGACAATAACTCGAATTTGGAAGAAAGTAAGTGAATTATTTTTGTTTATGTGGAATACTCTAAGCAAGTGTGCTATTGCTCATAGACTTTGTTTTTATTATTACTTTTTTTTTGTCCATGGAGACAGAGCAAGAAGTAATGGCCTTAAATTGTAGCTAATAATAATAATAATAATAATAAAGCTAGATACTAAGAAAAAAAAACCAAAACATTATGTATGGAAATGACAGCAAAACCTGGAGAGAGACTATCAGGAAAGCTGTGATGTCTACATCACTGGAGATCAGTAAGAGCAAATACCATCCATGCAGTTGATCTCACAATGGATAGAACAATGAGCTAAATGGCTTTCTGATGTCTTCCTGTACTATGATTTTATCAGTGTGTTTACCCAGGAGGTCCTTTCCAGCACTCCGCTGTATATAAGAAATATCAAGGTCATCAGAGGAGAGCCGGCACTGAATGCTGAGATGTGTGGCTCTTGGGGGGCAATCCACTACTGTGGCCAGACACCTGTGGCCTTTAGGATGTCCTGGGAAAGTTAGATCCCTTCCAGTGGGCTCTAACAGAGGGCTGGCTGAGCAGGGAGATACTTAATTTAGCTGGTTGGAAAATCTTGAGAATGAGCAAATCTTAATCCTATTTCTCTTGAGAGTTGTAGATCTGGAGATGTGGCAGCAAGAAGGCACTGGTGTCAGCCCAGTGTATACAGCAAAGAAGTCCTTGCTTTATTGCATGTCCTGTGTTGTCACATACTAAAGTACTGGAGGTGATAGAGGCTGATGGAGTAAGCAGAAGTTATTTTCTCCTTTCCCTTTCACACAGTGGCTAAATGGCTGGAGTCTGGGGTGTAGGACAACCAGATTTGAGATGGTGATTGGCCTGTGGGTATGTAAAACCATCTTCCCTTCTTGAATATTGCCTTAAACACTAGGCTGTTAATGAGTGTTGTAGCTCTTCTGGGCAATTGCAATTAACTGCCCAGGACTCATAGGGCCAGAGGAAGGCAATGAGACTTTCCAGGCTTGTGAGCACGGCTTGTCCTTGGAAAAGCAAAGGTGTTGTCTTGCTCCAGGAGCCACTGGGATCTGTTCAGTGGTCTGCCTTTTATTATGGGCTAGATTGCAGAGGAGGGAGCTGGCATTTTGTTAATATAAAGTTCATTCTGGTGGTTTGATAACTCGTATTTAAATAACTGCAGCATATTCCCGAGCACTAGGCAGGCACATGTTTATGCCCTGCTAGTTGCCCTTTACAGCGTATTATGAAGTGTAAGACAGTAGGATTGTGAGCGGCTATGATTTAAATGACTGAATTTACTGTAGATTAAATGTTTGCCTTTCATGTTTCATTTCTCATTAACAGAGAATTTACAAAGTCAAGTACACAGTCCTATTCTTACTTGTAAACTTAAAGCTTTCTCTTTTAATACCTAATAATAAGTTCTCCCCTCTGGTTGTTTAATATATCACTTGTGATTCCGTTTTGACAAATCTCTCAGCAGTTCAGAAAACTCTTTGTTACAAGAAAATAAATATCCTGCTGACTCAATGGGAAAGAAATGCTTTTTGTCCTTTGAAAAATGTTGCAGCCCTGTAGACTGGTCAGTGTTACTTATCTGAATAGTGCTATTGTAGAGCAGAAAAGGGCACTTTATTGGGCCAAAGAGCATTCAAGGGTACTGAAGTATGCAGGGTAAGGTTATCAAGGCTTTGCTTTTGTAACGCTGGTTTTAGCTTTGAAAGATCATCTTACATGTGATATTTGTCTCCGTTAAATGCATTGCCTTTATTATTGCAATAGCTTTTCTTTTTTAATTACAAAATGCTGACAAGATGTTTTGCGGTGACATATTATAACTACATTAACCAGGTACATTAGGATCTGTGTATACGGCAATTGATGATTTCTTTTTGTCACTTGCATAATGAACCTTCTGCCTGTACGGAATAAAATATTTATCTGGAATGCAGGCTGAAGCAAGTACTGGAGACTGGAGGAGGAAAAAACAGGCTGCCTGCAGTGAATAATTGTTATAATCTCATTGTCCTTTGCAAAGTTGTTAATTAAAGCCTTTACTAAGCAGACTGCGCTTGCAGGAGTCCCACAGAAGTCAAGTTGCTGTACTCATGTGCATCTGTTGGCTTGCAGTGCTTTTAGCATACTTAATACAAAGTTCCCTAAGTTTCATCTTCAGAGAAACTGTGTATTAGGGAGGACGTCTTGTAATGCTCTTCCCCTTCTCTCCCCTGCACTTCTTACTTTAATAGAGAGAACATCTGAAAGAGGTTGATTGGTGTCTGAGCAGGTAAACTACTGCATGGAGCTCAAGTATTGTCTATCATCAATATTGGCAAGTAAGCCTTCCATGCGTGTGGGGCTGTTGGTTTATTTGCAGGTGCTTTCTGGAGCTTTCTCTACGAGGAGCAAATGGTATGAATTTTGTGTACTATGCCTATTCTGGTTACAAGTTCTATTTGGTATTTAGTATTTACATTTCTGTGGCAACTAGAAGACTCATTTAGGGATTTTGACCATTCCTGGTAGGCAGCAATGAAATAATCTGCAGAAATAGTATTTTGGGTGATGGGATCTGAGCAAAAAATGGCCTATTGATGTCATTTTCTTTGTAAACATTATTAGAAAGGAGAATTTTGGAAAACTGAATGAATTAGGTTTTAGGTTGCTTCTGCTGTTGGGGGACAGCATGGGAGGAAGGAAAGAAAGTCCTAAATTTAAAAAATAGCAAATGGAGAAGTTTGATGCTAAGGGTTGATTGGAGACAAGAGCTGACATCTTGGGAGCAGATGAGAGGAAATGGGATGTGTCACTAAATCATGAACAGCCTTGAAACTCAAGGCAAACAACCCATAAATAATACAGAAGGGAGAGCCCAAGGAGGAAGGGAAAACCAGCAACATATGATGGGCTGAAAGGGGGAGGTGAGCTGAGACAAAAAAGGTATTTGCAACATCATTTGGGAGCAAATAGTATTGGGGAAGGATTGCATTAGGAAAGCCGGAGAGAAGAATGTTGATGTCAGTAGGATGGACCAGATCTTGTGTGAAAAAGAAGAACAAGTATTATACAGACAAAATCAGTGAAATGTGGATGTGAAGATTGAAGGCGGGATGGACAAACAGGTGGAGAAGCAAGCAGAGTCAGTGTGGGGAGCTGTGAGCAGGCAGAGGCTGAGTACACTAATACTGCGCATATGAAGGCAGAGGGAAGTAAGAGATGGGAGGAGGATGAGAATAATTCCTGGACAACTAAAGGAGTCAGCAGAAGCAAAGTAATTTCTATGTCTGATGGGAAAGGAAGAGGAATAAGGTAGAAAGAAGAGTAAGACATGGGGAAAGTCTAAATGTCTGATGTCCACTTTTTTCTTGGGAGAAAGTTGGCAAGAGCTTGTGTAGATAAAGAATAGGAGGCAGAGTGAAACGTGGCAGTGGATTTATTTTAATCAGAAAAGCAAACTTTGTTAGAGAAACGTCAGGGAGAATGACCTGCTCGTGGAGGGAGTAATTCTGGTGTCCACAGTTCTACTGGAGCTGCTTTCCTTGGTGAGTGAGCAGACGTGGTCTAAATGGAGGTAGTCTGGGGTGGAAGCATGGAAACCCAGATCTTGTTACACGCACAACAGCAGGAGAGACTAAGCAAAATGAACTACTTTATTAATGGCAATAAGGAGGGAGCTGAAAGCAAACAAAAGTCCCTCCTGATGCAACTGGGTTGTGAAAAGCTGAATGACATGAGGAGGGAACATGTCAGGCCACTCCTGCAGGTGTGAGACCAAGGAGGTGAGCAGCCACAAGCACTCATCAGCGTAAAGATGCCATCATGAGGGTTAAGCTGAAAGAGCCGAGTCAGAGAGGAAGGCCAAGGAGAAGGTGAAGGTGAAGCCATGGCAGACTGTAGCAATATCGAGGGGGTAAGACAGCAGGACTCATTGTTTCCTAGAATGGAGTATCCCTCCACTGCTTGATTAGCTTAATTAGGCCAGTTATTTTAAGTTAGAACACACTTCATAATTTTTGGCAGTGTCTTTAAAAATAGAATTAAAAAAAAATCAACAAAGATGTGTAATCAAAAATGAGCTCCCAGTGACTCTTAGGCAGCTGTTTTGTGTTTATGTGGTGAACACGCCAGCATGAGCCAGGAGTCGTGGAGCTGGGTCGTGGCGGAGGGAAGGGCTCTTGCTGCAGTCCTCCCAGCCAGCATCGCCTGCACCCTGCCGTGACCGAGACCAGGAAAGGCTATCGGCACTGGGCAAGTGCACAATTTAATGCTTCCCAGGCTGCTGACCTGGCCCCCAGCAATTTGTAGCTCCCGGATTTTCCTAGCCAGCCAGGTCACTTTATCCCTAATTTCTCCTGCCTGTCTGTAGCGAGATCGCCGCTCCGGGGGAAGCCATTCTTCCACCAGCAGAGGTTGCTGCTGTTCTCTTCACCTCCTTCTCGTTTTGAGCGAGCTAACCTGTCATGTCAAGCATTTAGCTGAAAGCGGTGGGAATTGTGAAGCTTTAATGTTTCCCAGACTGTAGTCTGCCACATTAACAAATCTTTCAGTTTTCAGAAGATGATAGTGTCAATCATGATGACAGGCTGAAAGACACCATTCATTGTTAATTAATTATTAGCTGTCAACTCAAAGACTTTGTTGAACTAAGAACATTCAGGCAGATTGTGGATTTCCTCTTTTTTAAACTTTGTTTAAAGGACACTAAATACCCTTAATTATCAAAGTAAGTTGAAATCCTTTCATACTTCTTTCTTCTGCAGGTGACTGCTTCAGGTACAATATTAATTATAAATAGAAAGAAGATTCTGTAGCTCCTTATTGCTGACTTATGTTTTCATAATGGATGAACTAAAAAGGAAAAAGTTTCCTTTCTTTGCTTTGGTAACAGCCTGTGATCCCTAGGCAGCCTCTGAGTTCTGGTAGCTTTAGGAAACAAACAAGAGAGGCAACTCTTGTTTCTGGAGAAGACCTGAGGGCCGTACAGCCTGAAATGGGGCCGTGACTTTGTCTGACTCCACTGTGTAAATCCTTGGATTTGAGTTGTTGGGATATTTCAGTTTCACTCCTCGTGGCTTTCACCACAAAACCAAGGGATAGCTTTCTAATTGGAGTTCCTGCAGGTAGAATGAACTCTTATCTTTTTCTAAGTAATCATCTGATTTCTCAGCAGTTCTGAGCATGCTCAGCCATCACAGCACAGCCTTCTGACGCAGGAGCCTTACAGCTGGAAGTGAGGTGCTCGCATGGACACTTTTCTGGTTGTGGGGCAATGGGAGAGCCCAATCCAGGAAAGCAGCTGGTGCACATAAGTGCTTGCAGAATACGTCTGCGAGCTCCAACACGCTGGCCAATACTCTCTCCATTTGGGCCTGCTGAATACAGAAGGGATACAAAAATACTTACCTACCTCATAGGAGTGCTCTGAGGCTTAATTAATGCGTATGGGTAAAATGCTTTGAGATCCTTGGGTCATAATGATACTTAGCACTTTATATCTTCAAAGCCCCATACCCAATGCGAAGGAACTAATCCCAAACTAATTAGGCAAAAGGCACTATAAAAGTGCCAAGTGTTGTTATTTGCCTTAAAGTATTATTATTTAATCACAAATTGCCTCAAAGTGAAGTGTGACTCTATGAGATTAGAGACATAGTAATTAAGGCCTTGATTTAATATTTTAAAATTATTCAGCACACTTCAATGCAGCTCTTGATTTTTTTTTTCTTTCTTTCCCAAATACCCGGCACACATTTTAATTTTTATAAACACTGCATCCTCATCACTTAATAGGCTTTCCCTCTTCTCTCAGTTGTGTGCCCTTAGGACGTTGCAGTGCTGAGGGAAGATAGAGTTTGGGGAACAAGGATTTGGCCAAGTTGGAACACAGCAGACTGAGTATGTGCATGTGTGAATTAAATATGACAAGAAGGAAATGTGTAAATAAAGTCTTTCTTGCATGTGCGGTAGATATATTTATGTATGTGCTGTGTAAGTTCTACAATGCAAAAACATCTATGAAAGCATCTGTCACCCCGCATTACTTATTCTGCCTTTGAGATACAAGATGCTGCAGACCTTCTTAAAGATGACACTTCTCTGCATGTCAGGGAGCAGCTGTAGTTATATTGACTTGGGAAGCAATGACTTTGGGTAAATAGGCTGGTGGAATTCACCCCTCTGTATAGAAGCCCGGCAGAAGGTTCAAGGACCACTTCTCTCCCATATAAACCTATTTTAAAGGTTGAAGTGGATGTGAAGACCTGAGTACAGGGCTTAATTTCTTCCAGAAAAAAAATTGCATTGGGTTTAGGGAAAATCTCTTGATGGGAATTGAATATATTTGCTCTTTGTTCGAAAGGAATAGAAGACATTTATTTTTCTGATGCAACTGACTTTGAAGTTCACAGATTTCTGTGAGGAATGGATGTAGCATGACCATACTGTGCCACTGTAACTTGACTGGCCCCAGCGGAGACAATCCCCAATCTTCTCGTGCTGTGAGGAGAAATTATAATTCACAGTGAGGTTGAGCAAACCAGTTTATGGGATAGGGAGACTTCATAGTGACAGGGAACAATGTGGAAACATTTTAGTGGGTGAACCTTTTGGTGGCAGGCAGCCAAAATGGTGACATACTGAAAAGTCAGTGGCAGCCACTCAGATCTTAATTCTGTGCAGTTGCTGCACTCTAGTGAGGAGACACGTCTGTAGCAGAAGAAAGGGGAGGCATCCCATAGTCCCAGCTGTAATAACACTGCTCCCTGAGGAGTCTTGCCAAAACAGGTAGAATTACTTCCAGAACAAAATACTGCTCAGTATGACAGCAACACCCCCAAAATCATATTTATCCTTGTGCATATGTTTACGGTTGTAAATTATAGTTATTTAACACTTATAAAAGTAAGCTTTGAGAGATGTGTGTGTTATTTTCGTCTCTCTCTTTTTAATTTTTTTTTGTAGGACAATAGTTTCTTGTAAACCATAGCATAAGGCTATGCAGTGAGTTTTCACAGAGCCATGCAAACAGTCTCTGGAGACTCTCCTTCTTTCCAGAAACCTCCCACCACAATTTACAGCATTTTATCATGACTTGAAATTTTGTGAATCCTATTTATTTTGGGAGGTGGGGGGTGGGTGGGGAAGCCATTCTGCTCCTCACTGGTCTCAGAAAAGATCTGAGATGAGGAATTTTTGAAAGAGCTTTGCATGAAATCAATCAGAAAATTGCTTAGGTAGCAGTTGGTCAGGTTGGGCCTAGCCACGGAAAAATTTGGAGGATATTTGTACCTCAGAGAGGTGCTACTGTGTTAGTCTGAGACATTCAATACATTCCATACTTGAATTCAGTTTTGAAGCAGACAAATTTTGAGGAGGTTTGTGATGCAGCCAGATGCACTTTCAAAGCTCGGTCTTATATCCCTTGTGTTCTTTATTTTGTATAATGACAAAGAAATTCAGCTACTCTGAAGCCCCTTTGCAGGGGACCAGGTGTTCAGCTGTGAACGTGGAAGCAGCTTCTCTGACTTCTCACCAACTGAGGACCTGGTGCTGTACAGGAGGACTGGGGCTGCAGCATACAACTTTGGTGCCTCAAAGCTTGAGGGGGTTTATTTTTCTTGCATGGAAGACCAGCAGGGGGTTTATTTTTCTTGCATGGAAGACCAGCAGGTCTCTGATTATTCCTAGCTCACTTTTACTGTAAGTGCATTGCTCAAGGCTTTTGCAAAGCCAGGTGTCAGCCAACGTTTGCCTCTGCCTGGAATGAAAGCAAAAATAAAAATGAAACAAGTAAATAATGATTCCAACAAAACCTCAGCATAGGAGTGATCTTTACAATGAATAACTGAATGAGAAACTTGCACTTAGATGCACAAGTGTGGGCTTGTGGTAATCTCATTGCTAGCATGCATTTTGGTAAGACTTCAGGAGTAGAGGACATTTACAGTAAAGCAGGGATACCTGAGGGCTGCAGACAAGCTGGTTCATCCTGAAGAACTGAGCCTCCTGTGGAAGACGCTGACAGGAAGCTGTCTGCTGGTGTTTACCCCTGATGCTGAGGAAGGAATACTCTCTGGGGAAACAGAGCATTGAAGCCCAATGTACTTGGGATCAGATTTTGGCTAAGCTTAACATTGAGATCTAACGTACTTGGGATCATATTTTAGTAAAGCTTCAACATCTCCTTTTTTTTATTCTTTTTTTTTTTCTTCCTGTTAGAAGTAAAGCAAAGGGGCCTGCACGTATTGTGAAGGAGAGCACTAAGAATCAGTGTGGCTCTGCCCAAAGGATATCAGCTGTCACCAGCTCAGCACCTGACCTGTACATGTATATGATGAAGAAACCTGCTGAGGAGTCAGAAATGTGTTGCTACACCCAAAGATATACTGGGGCAAATGACATTAATGTCTTCCCACTGCTTACACACCTTGGGGAAAGATGAGGTGAAATGAAGTGCTGACCTAAAAGACAAGAGCCCCTGAGGATATAGGTGCTATCAAAATGTCATCTAGATAAATAAGGACCCAAACTCCTAGTATCTTAAGTAGCTACACTATTGATTAAAGAATCATGATAAATGAGTATAGGGCTGTGAATTAGATCAATACCATCAACCTTAAAAGTCAATCTCCTACACCAGCTTGAACAGACACACTAAAAAAATACACTCAGGAGAACCACAAATCCTAGGGCTGATGGTGGCCTTGAGGCTTTAAGTTTTTCTCTGCCATTTCTTTTTTCCTTTTTTTTTTTTTTGTATGAACAAACTTTAAAGAACTGGTAGAAGAAATGTTTATGCCAGCAAATATTTAGTAGTTCACAAAATCAAGTAAGACCATCAGTCTCCAAAATCTGGGCTTTTGCATAGCCAGGGGTATCTTTAGGATATCATTATGAAACTTTTAGGGAGAAACATTTTCTGTGGCAATCATTGTGCCAAGGGTCAAGTAAAGGGTCAAATCCTCAGCTGTGGTGGGCAGGCATTGACTCTCTTGGGGTAAGTTTACACCTGCAAAGAATTATGCCCTAAAACTACCTAAAACTGAAAAGAGGATGTGCAAAGGACATTCTAGAAAAAAAAAAAAAAGTTTTGCTGCAGGGGATAAGAAATTGAGACGACTAGGTTTTGGAAAATGAAGTATCTTTGCTTGTGTGATTCTATAAATGAGACCTGGGAAGGGATAGGTGGCCATTTTAGCATGCTGGGTGTTGGAGAGGACTAAAGTGGTGGTGCTGTGCTGAGTCAGAGCACGTGTCTTCCAGCAGGGCTCTGAATGGACAAGGGGCTCATTAAGGTTCTGTTTCTTGGTCATACTGTTTTTTTTGTATAGGCTTTGGCAAAGGCATATAGTTTTTTTCCACCTCTGTTTTTGCGTATATAAAACAATTTTTTCTGTGTATGCCTTATTGTATTCTGAGATGATTCCTGATTTTCTATTTCTTATTTATTCTTTCTGTTATTGTTGCAACAGAGTTGCTTCAGGGTTTCTTAAAATACTTTCCTTCCTACGTCTCTATGAAACAAAGGTGTAGCAACAACTGTTCAGCTTTGGCTACTGGTGGTAAAGACTTCTAAGGATGTTTATAAGTATTTCTTCCATTTCCTTTTGTGGGCAAAGTCCTAGGATACCCAGTCCTTTTTCCTGCCCTTCAAAATGTTTTATTTTTAAAGACAATTAATTTCTGAGGCTATAGGTATGTTATTTATATCTCCCTGTGAGGAAGAGACTTTCATCAGTGTTTCTACAGAGACAGAGCTCAATTAGCACAGACATTACCCACTATTTGTTGAAAGTGTATTTTTGTGAGATTGTTTTTGGAAAGTTTCTTATAAATCAGTGCATGAACAACCTGTCTATTTCTGTAGCCATCGCTGTGAGAGTTTATCTAACAATGCCATTAAGATGCTTTCCCAATAATGGTATAAGAACTATATCTATGCTGGTAAACTGTACGTGTGATGACTGTAATAGAGCACTCTCTGTCATCTGACTTCTTATGATGAAATTAACCCCCTGTGCAGATATCTGGCACTTGTGCGTCACTTGAGTCTTCTTTTGAGGTGTTAATTGTGATTGAAATGATACCTTGCTCTTCTGCTAGCTTGCTTTCCAGAAGTGAATTTCCTGTGAACAAGGTAATAACTCTTAAAGCAGAAGCCTCCTCTTCCCCAGCAGCATCCTCATCTTCACCTTCAGTGTGCTGATGCTCCCACCTGACACGAGGAGACAAGCTCTCAAAAAACTGCTAGAGAGCAGTGGTCATGGGGATTGCTTGGGAGCAAGCTGTCGTTTACGATCACTTATAGAGGGCAATATACTCAGCAAGTGTCAGTGCATAGAAAAGAGAAATGTAGTATCTACTCGAAGGAGTTTCAGATCCCTTTGCTTGTGAAGGTGACAGTGGTTCAAAAAAGATTAGTGGTGCACGAGGACGTCAAATTGCTTTTGATCTTTACATGATTCTTTTCATAGCAGAAATTTGTATCAGAAAAGGAAAAAGTTAAGGAAATATTTGCAGTGTTGGAAAGATTTTCCTAAGTCACAACTGTAGAAATCTTAAAAAATATTTTTTTAAAAAATGGACTCAATTAGAAGTGCTAAATGAGGACCATAATGAGATATCCAAAGTCTTGCCAAGTGAATTTAATCACTTTCTGATCCCAACAGCCACACAATTCAACTCTTTCTTAGCGTAATTAAACAAGTGACAATGAGGATGCTATTCCAAGACATGGTAATGAGATGCTGTGGGGCCTGAATTCAGCTGGAGGGGATTTCCTATTAAATATTTATTGTATGTGCAGCTTCTTCAGTAGCTAGAAATATAGAAAAGGAAATTTAGCCAAATAGAACCTCTTTTCTGAAATGAATCTGTGAAAAACTGAAGCACTGCGTCGCTTGGTTTTGGACTGACTATTATTTTTGGCCTGCGGGCTGCATTCAGCATCAATAAAAATCATAGTTTATGTAGGAGGAAAATAAATTGGAGGAAGGAAGTTTGAATGTAGGAAAATAAAAATGGGAACAGAATGGAGAGGAAATAGGAATGTGGCAAACCAATTAGGGAGAGTATGAATGATAAAAGTCAACAGCAATTAACTAATGATGGGCTGTAGAACACTGAAAGACTGGAAGGTTGAAGGCGGAAAGGAAATAATTGGATAACAGAGGTGACGGTATGAGGCAGTGAACTAAAAATAATAAGACTTTTAAGTGTAGTAAACGTTTAATTCTTGATCCAGGGAGAAATGAAGTATGCTTTCATCGTGTTACTTTAGACACTTTATGGGAGTTATGGAAGTCACGGCTAACCTACATTTAGCTGAAATTGTAGACGAAAAGCTCTATCAAAGCCCTGGGGACTTATAATACACTTGCACATACACAAACTAAAGAGCCTTACTGTAGAAGAGTGTTATTTAGGCCACAAAATTGAGCTGGGACTGCCAAATTTATAGCTGTCTTTGCAACCTCAAGTCTGCACCTTCATAGTCCTAGCCTATTCATTGGGTAAGGCAGACATCTTATAGGAAACTACCACAAAACAAAGATTTGCTAGAAATTCACAAGAAACCACTATTGCACTTGCACCAGTGATTCTATGTCTGCTGTTTTAAATTTTTCTATTTTTTCCCGCTACCTAAATAACACTCTTTCATCTTGCTAATTTTCAATACATATTCCTAATCACTTTAAGAAAGAAGAAAACATTTTTTTACTGTGTCTTAATCCAACACCAGCACCACAGCAGTAGAGGAGACCGTCTTCAGCTAGAGGCAAGCCACAGGAATTGGCAGCAGATGGCTATTGCAAAACCTGGAATGGCTTTATGCGTATAGGCTCTGGGCCTATATGGGGGATCTTGTAGTCCCCTCCAAGCAATCATCCCTTCTTGTATTTGTTGACCCAAAAGCACAAATTCCTGATGTAACACTTAGCAGGATATTATATATATATATTTTTTTTTTCTGAGTCTGAGATTTCTAGGGCTAAACAAGCGCAGGGGGCTTCAGGACATCGAGGTAGTTGCAGAGTCCACCAAGCTGTAACACAGGGGATGTAGGCCCTTAACACTGCTTTCCTGCCTTGCTGGCCCTCAAGAGCTGCCTTGTGTGCAAGGGCTGCAGTTTTTCCTGGCCTTTGGCAAAGTCTGCAACCTGTGTGTATTCTACAAGGTTTTGAATAGCAGATGGCTGGCTGAGTAACAAATGGGAACTAGGAGAGAAGTGGGGTGTTGGCTGCCATGCACAAACCGTCACCTTCCCCTCTTTCCTCCCTCACCTGTTGCTTCAGCTCTTCGGGCTCAGCGACTGTCTTTCTGGGCAGTTGAATGATGTCTGTGTGGTACGTTCGAATCCCAAGGAGAAAGCACTATGTAAATAATAATTCCTGTCATTCCTGCTAAATGGCACTCATAATTTAAAAAAAACTTTCTGGCAATAAGATCAAATTAACTTGATGAGAAAGCTCTTTTTCTTTTTTCTTGTAAGGTATTAGGAAAGCTGTGAGACAGGAGGTGCAATTAATTATCTCACTTGGATTAAAAGCTCTTTTATTTGATATTTGATCTCTTATTACTTGATTTCCCACAAAATTGCTGGTAACGTGCAGTCCCACTTAATAGCTCATTAGCACTCCAGTGTGGTATTTGTAAGGTGGTCAGGTTTGTGTATAATAAAGCAGTTGCTGGCTAGCAGTGAATGACTTCAGCCATAATTAATTAATTAAATGTGTGTAAAACATGGTTCATTAGCAAGGTGTGTGACAATTTCATGGTGTCCAGTGCTGTCCCTCTAATTGTGTAATGGGCATGATGCTACTGCAGCATTGCTTCATTAGTTTCCAGCTTCTGCTGGTATTGTTTAGGTAAAAGATGTCTGATTTCCAGGGCTTGTTCTGCTGACCTGGTATCGTTGGAAGGAATAGTTTACGGTAACCAATCGAACAGCATTTCTTACTGTTTTCACTTAAAACCCACACAATTAGAAATTATTACTGTAGCTTAGCAGCAGTAGCAGAACATTTACTTGGGAAGCTGGAAATCTCAGTTCAACTGTAGTTCAAGCAATAACTATTCTTTATACTCAATTATGCACTGTAACCTATTAGGGAAGTCTGTGGTTTCCTGATGTAGATTTTTTTTTCCTTCTCTGTTACAGCAAGGTTGCAACTGGCTATGAGCGTATCAGAAATTGTTATGATTGTACAATTATTCTGCAGGCTATCTCAGTTCTACTCAATATATTTATCTGGTACACTTAGAACAAAGCCAGGAGGTTCAGACCTTTAACCCGGGTGTTGTTAGTGTGCTGGAACACTAACCTGCAGAACTGATGTACTTGTGATGTAAAGCCATTAGAAAGCCATCCTCCAGAGCTACTAGATCCAGAAATCAGTAAACACCTTGTCTTCTGGGCCTTGATGGTGATTTTCTGCTCACAGAGGAAAAGCTTGAAGAGAAGTTTCTTATCTGCACCACTTGACAGGCCCTTGAAACCTGGTGCACTTGACCTCTGTGCAAATGGGGTTGGTCAGCTCTATCAACATGAGCCAAGCCATTCATGTTGTGCTTTCACGAGGCAAGCAAAAACATTTCTGAGTTTTTGCAATCTCTGTGGATGTGAAAAGAACAAAATCAATTAAAGGAGATGTGATAGTTCCTATTGCAGTGCATAGGGGTGTAAAGAACATTGCCCTTCTTTCAATTCAGCCAGGTGGAATCATGCTGGGTGTGAGGTTCAGGTTCTGAGGCTCATGCAGTTGTTCTAGCTGGGATGTTTCTGTGTGCCACATTGCTTTGTGGTTAGGAGGGCAGGTCAGTTTGTGTTGTTAATGTTATTGTTTTCTGCTACCTTGCTTCTCAAACAAGATCCTGGAGAGCTTTGGTGCTCTGTGATATCGATGTAAAAAGCATGCAGTAAAGATGTTGATGGCTCTGGCTGTTACTCAGAAATATGGTTTTGCAGTGTTACTGTCATATTTGGCTGGTAGTTAATTAGCTATCTGGTTTTGATGTTTGCTGTAATCTAAGCACATTTGAGTAGTTTGCTTCTCCAGCGAGGGTATCAGAAATCATTAAAGAAGTTAAGAGGCTAGAGAAGAACAACGTGTGTGTCCCAGTTCTGGTGCCTGCCATGCAACAATTTTAATTTTCAAAGACAAATTTATTTCAGGACTGTTTTCTTTTTGGAGTTAGTATGCTAAGTTCTTTATGCAAATAACCCTTACTAGTTTTCTCCTGGCTGGTGGATTTCTTCTGCTTCTGCTGGAACAGTTTTCCTCTTCAGTTATGTAGTAGGTCGTGGTGGTGTGAATTTGACCCAGGCCCTTGCATTGCATGGCACAGTAGACTTCACCCAAAGTGTTCTTGAAGCACTGCAATATTCACAGTGGGTTTATCTTTTTGCTTTAAACATATCTAGCTATCAAGGAGCAAGAGAAGTAAAGTAACCAACTGCACAGGAAATGACACTGAGAACAGCATCTTCAATTTCAAGAGTTACCTATTTGCTCCAATTCCATTCACCGTAAGCTTGAACATGAGCAGGCAGTTACAGGACAAATATGAATCTGCAAAGCTGCTCTTCCCATCCCTTTACCTTGAGCATCCCTCACATGTCAGTTATGTGCTGTCAATGCCTTCCAAACCATTAGTCCTCATTTCAGTGTTTTAAAGTCTTATCTTCCAAAGTTCCCCTATAATATGTTTCTTTCTAGAAATAGGCAGTGAACTTATTCTTTCTTTCTTTCTTTCTTTCTTTCTTTCTTTCTTTCTTTCTTTCTTTCTTTCTTTCTTTCTTTCTTTCTTTCTTTCTTTCTTTTTTTTTTCCAGAGGTGATTTCTGAGTTTCTTTTTATGCAGAGGGTTCTTCAAAGAAGGATATATTATTTCCCCATCCTTGAGTCTTCTTTCGCCCCATTATTACAATTTTCAAAAATGTAGATGCCTCTAATACAGCAGAGACCGTTCCACAGCTCTGCCTTTAATGGAGTGAGCAGATTGCAGTAAGAATGCGGTGCTGCTCAGTAAATTTAATGACTTTATGAAGATAAATGTTTCCCTTCCAAAGCCCCTTCTTGTCAGAATACATTTAATACCGCCATTCCTTTGAGAACTAAATTCCTGTAGCACTTTGCAGCATATTAGCATGTTTTTCTCACCACATGAAATTGCACTTCAAGCAAGAAATAATAATGTTTCTGCATCCCCTTGTACATTTTTATTACTGCCAATGAATAGGAGTAAATTAACTATTATGGCTAACATTATTCACAGGAACAAATTCCTAACTCATTTTACAGAGAATAATAAATAACTGAATAAATAAGATGCCTTTAATTTCACATGTGAATTATCAAAGATTCCTCTGAGTAAGAGGAGTAAGGGCTTTACAAACAAAATACAACTCTATAAGAGAAGTTAGATATATGTCCACTCACCTTTATTTTCTTCTATTCTCCAAAAAGTATAATGAATATTCTTGTAATTAAATGTGATTCCTGTGAAAACAGGTTTATTTTGTTGGATTATTTGTTTCTATGTTTGTTATCCAAATACTAATCTGGGAGATGAGCCACATTTCGCTGTTAGTTTCTTGGATTCTGCTGGGACTGATGGCAATTATCGTATGGTTTACTTCATCCACAGACCTTAGACCTTAGTGTTGTTTTTCAAGAGAGAGAACCATTGTACCCTTTTACAATAAGAGAAACTGAGGCTCAGAGACAGGTCTCTTGTAGTAGATTACTCAAGGTATCAGATCCAAAGCTCCAGCAGATCACAATGTTTTAAGCTATTCTAAAGATTACCTTGTCACTTGATAGCAGAAATGACCCTAGACAAAACTCTTTTTTTGGAAAGAAAAAATATTTTGATGTCATCAACTGTCTCAGAAGAGATCAGTCTTTATCTCAAGCATTTTAAAATGTGGTTAAAAAAGATTATCAAAGTCGATGTATACTTTTCTATTATTTACCAAGAAAAACAGGTTCAATGAATATAAACAGTCCACAGGTTTGTAAAAGGGAAAACAGGAATACTTGTCCATGCCATATTTGGATGTGGAATAAAAAATGCCATAAATTTATGCTTTTTGCTCAAAAGTTTTGAATCTGATGGCAATAAGATGGAGTTGGTGGCAGAGGAAGCAAGTGTGTACCCACGTATCCTGATGGATTGTGTGACTGAGGGGCTGTATGTACCAAAAGCTACCATCCTTAGGTAATTGCTTGTTCTGTGCAGAGGGTTGCTGGATGGGTGGAGTGTCCATGACTCGGTGTGCATCTCCGCAGTTCTTTTGGCATGAATTCGTACTTCGGTTTCTGTGAAGGTGAGCGTGGAGGTGTGCAGGTATTGTCTGTTGTCATAACTAGAGCTGTTTAAAAAACAAACACAGAGAGCATTTCTACTGAAAGGACTGTTGCAGCGCAGCATTGCTGAAAAACCTCTGTTCTCCTTGAAAATTTCAAATTCTTTTTCGAAAGGCGGTCTGACAGAAATCCGTGTGATAGAGTGTCATGTTTGTGGGGTCTGGAGAACAAGTCTTACAAGGAGCGGCTGAGGGAGCTGGGGTTGTTTAGCCTGGAGAAGAGGAGGCTCAGGGGAGACCTCATTGCTCTCTATAGGTACCTTAAAGGAGGCTGTAGAGAGGTGGGGGTTGGTCTATTCTCCCATGTGCCTGGTGACAGGACGAGGGGGAATGGGCTAAAGTTGCGCCAGGGGAGGTTTAGGTTGGATATTAGGAAGAACTTCTTTACTGAAAGGGTTGTTAGGCATTGGAACGGACTGCTCAGGGAAGTGGTTGAGTCGCCATCCCTGGAGGTCTTTAAAAGACGTTTAGATGTAGCCCTTAGTGATATGGTTTAGTGGAGGTCTTGTTAGTGTTAGGACAGAGGTTGGACTAGATGATCTTGAAGGTCTCTTCCAACCTAGACGATTCTGTGATTCTGTGATTCTGTGTTATTTACAGCTATTTCCATTTTGTGACTGAAAGCAACTCCCCTCACTTATTTTTTTTATATTATTTTTCTTCTTCCCCCCCAGGTGCAGGCGGCGAGGCTAGGCCTCGGTGAGGCTGCGAGGCCAGCCCTCAGTGAGTCTCCAAGGCCGCCGCTGGAGGGAGGCCGGCACACGCTGCCCTGGGGAAGCGTGCTCCCCTCACATCCCTCAGTCGCCTTCTTCCTCGCTCCTTCCCCTCCTCCGTTCCTCCGCAATAACTGTTGTAAATTAAACAGTTACTTCTCTTCCTCTGGTTTCAAAGCATCAAAGATGTATGTGAGCCCATTACCTTTGATGCTGATTTCCTGTTAGAATGAATGTTTTGGCGTTGCAACATCCTGAAAAAGTTTAATCTGAAGCAGAAGAACTGTAAAATGAAGAGAGCAATTATATACAGCCCAGAGCCCTGAGCAGCTGAAATGACAACAAAGTTTCATCTGTTTATTAGGTTAGCTCTGTTTCGGATAAAATACTATTAGCAATTTATGAAGAGGAGAGCAGGACTTTGAAATCGAATATCTGTCAATTAAATCTGAAAATTTTAATACGAAGTGCTTTTAAAAGTCAAATAACATCTATTAAAACGCCGGAGTTAGTCAACAAGATCAGGCTGTACCCTGGGTATACGCTGAAGGAAAAACAGTGTATACATGACAGAACCTTACCTGGGAGGAGTGGGAGGGCATCTTCGTGTAGACAGAGAGGAAAAAAGAGGAATTAAAACAGCCTTCCACTCTGCAAAGAGAATTACTATGTAAAGATGGCTACAGTTGTCAAGGCAACTTTGCTTTTTCTTTTACTGGTGCTCCAAATGTGGGCTCTGAAATCAACCTCCCTGCTCCCCTCCCAAACAAAAACACCACAACAAACCAAAACCCCCCACATTTTTTTGAGGCTATTTATACTTTTCAATAGAAAATGATCAAGTAAAAATAGCTGAGGATTGACTGACGTTCCTTCCAAGAGGAAATAATAGCAAATCAACCAATACTTGGAATTGATGCTCCCATCTGTATCTTATCCTTGGTATTTAGTGATCAAGGTCTAGTGTTTAACAGGGCAGATTAGGCAGTCTGCTTGGAGTAAGTAAAAGAAGAAAAATTGACATTGATCACCTTTAACACAGAAGAAAGTTCTGAGCTCTTTAGTTTCGATGGCATCCTTTTGTTCTGTGTTTGTGCACCACTTAGCTATTGTACTGTATCGGTCCACACACTGTGATGAGTCACTAAAAACCTCTTTCTTCAGGCTTGAAGGCGAGCATGGAGAAGAGCTCAAATACTTTAGCTGACTGTATTGAAAGAGAGGGCAGGGCAGCCTTTGTAAATGGGATTTGCTGTTCCCTTTGCTATGGAGTGCCTGACTTGCTTGTCCTGAGGGGTGGCCTCCTCTGTTATATTGCATTTTCACCAAGCGATTCAAAGCTGAAAGGCTGACAGCACAATGATGCTGTATTTACTGACGCATGGGTCTTGCAGCTGTATCCTCATGGGACTCTTTGCTTTCCAGAGTAGAAACCATCTTCTGGTGTGTGTAAATATATTGTGTGTTTACAACATCCGGCAGATAGGGCACAGGGTTTGTGATCAGTACCCTAAACTTCCACAGCAGCAACATCAATATTTTCTGGCTCCATACCGATGGGCCACATGTGGATACTTTAAATAATTTGCATGCCATGATATAATCTTCGCCTAAGCCCTTCTGGCTTTTCTTATTTGGTCCATAGTAATGCTGTCAATAATCCTTGTTTATGCTGATAATGCAGAAAGGAGGACAAACTTGTACTTAAAGCTCAGGCTTCTGCTTCCTGACCTGTAGTACAGGGACATGAATAATTCCTTTTTCACTCAGTCTTGCGGTACTTAAAATGAAAGCTCTGCAGGGCAGATGCTGTATCTTAGTGTGTGTCTGTGTGGTACATGGGATGTGCTCTGATCTCAGCTGGGCCATCAAAGTGGTGCTTTATCACCTGTAATGTCAAAGAACAGATGTAGCTCAGTTTTTTTCTGGACTATGAGGAGGGCTTATATTCTGCCTGTGGTGTCATGTTTGAAAATCAGTATGGAAAAACTGTTGGTTTTTGAACAAGTTAGTAACATTTGTCCCAGTCCTTACTTTAGATGTCAGTTTCTGTGGTTTCATACATCTTAGTAATAGTGTTGCATGCAATATAAACATCTGTGGAACAAATTCCTTGTGTTTTTACAACAGTCCCCAAAATTCTTTGTTATATTTTTGTGGTGGAATTTGACTGCCAGAGACCAACAGACCCTGTTGGGTAGAGACCACTACCCAGTGGCCTGTGAGTGGATCCAAAACATTACTGTAACATGGTTTGGCAAATGGCAGTGGCAAGAATGTGGTAAGAATTTCAAAAGCAGATCAAATAGTCCAGCGTTAAACACAGTTAAAAAAGATATAGACCAAAGATCTTCTAATAGTGTAAAGCTGTGCTTGGTAGAATGAGGAAACATGGGTAGTTGTGATGCAACAAACAATGATGCAATGTATTTAGGAGTTCCAGGACCTCTATTCACATAGGCATTGACTACATGCTGACAATGAAAAGCCACAGATAGGTTCTTCGATAGAACCACTGATAAACTTAAGACTAAATAGATGTAGGAAAGGAAATTCTTGCTTTAGGAAGTGTATATTCTCCACAGACGTTCTCTTAGCTGTGTCAGACCTGATTTAAAGAAACTGCTTCTATGACTGAAGATCTGAGACAGTTGTCTCCGAGTTAGTTTGGATTCCTTTCATAATCCAAGGAAAGGGTGGTGTTTATAGGCTGTGATTTTTCTGATCTCTCTTTGATATCTACCCCAGGATGAGATGAACTTAATAAATACTTTCTCTCTTGGAGCTGTAAAGTCATACTAGACAAGTAGCAGAGATGGAGAAGTCCCTACAGTGGTTTTAAGTTCAGTTCCTCTCCCACCTCCCATTAAACAGCAAAGATAACAACATCCAAATAAAGAGGGCAGAATTTTTGCCATTGAGTACAGTGCAGCCAGGATTTCACCCGATGACTGAGCACCGTATGAATATGTAGCGCTACTTTGGAAGTGAATCAGGTCCGTGCATTCCTAAAGATTCAATTGCCCAGAGACTGGACTGGGACCGATGTAAAGGTGTTCCTTAAGTCTCTTTTTGTGTCTATCAGCATTGTCAGGAGTGTCTTTGGAAAGTCCAGCCTTAAATGAGCAGCTGAGTTGCACTAGCCAAGTCTCCTCCTATGGAGTTATTACTGTTCAAAGGCCCTCAGTGGACACCTAACTGCCAAAGGACTAAGTTGTGCCAAGGAGGGAAAAAATCCCAAAGCTCTTAACTGAGTGCTTCTCGAGTTCCTCATTATCAAGTCACTTGTCTACGTTAATATGCCTCTCCTGTACATACATAGTTTTATTGTATGGTGCAACACATATATCATTGGCACTTGTCTCAAGTCTTCGAGGTTTGAATATGCCTTTGATAACAAGCTCAGAAAAAAACATTATAGTGCAAAATGAAAGTTAAGCTATACTGGCATTTGCTACTATGTAAACAGCAGTTGTTGGGAAATGATAAGTATTATTGATATCCCAAATGCATGTATTAGTGGGAACAATGTTATGTAAAATGTTAACATCTGTCAAGACAATATAAACAATTATAAGTAACTTTCTTTTAACGATGCAATTATGCAATAAAAAGGTGCACTGTAAATTAACATGACACAATGCCAGGTTTATATATTTTAGGGAATGAATTTCAATGCAGCTAAGAAAACAAACAAAGTTTCTAGAGAATCCCTTTGGAAAAAAAATAACTCCACTAAACCTTTACGAAATAAAGTCTGGGAACTGAGATTGTTATTAAATCTGACCTTGATCAGATTTTTATTATGTCAGAAAAAATGGTTCTTAAGAGACAGAGTTGTCATGGGATTAGAGTACATCTACAGCAAGATGTTTCCATGGCAACAAATCAAACACCATTTCCTAAGTCTGCAGTCGTCTGCTTCAAAACCATGAACTTAGCATTGAATAATTATAGAGAAACGCGGTAATGTTGTGTAAAGAGAGGGGGGGAAATAAATCAATCTGGAGGCAGTGATTTATTTTAAAATGCCAATTAACCCCATCAGTGTGATTGTTTGGAGCTTCTGTTGGTGGCGACAGGTCCCACATAGGTATTTGGTTTTACAAATTGAAAGCATAATTTTTTTGTCACACATAACCTTAAAAAAGTGAAAGACGAATCATAATTCCACCAGAATTAATGAAGTCTGAAAGTTATGTATAAAAGCTGTAATAGAAATTCAGAGTTGTCAGAGACTCCAGGCGGCGGCAGCACATGATACTCTACCTGAATTCCCCTCATGTTTGAAGGATCTGAAAACATACTTGATACGGGTATGTGTTTAGTCTCCTACAACCAATGAGCTATCTAAATTCATAGGCTCCAATGTCACACAGCTGTAATCTTGGTGGAAAGTTAAACCAGTGAGCACATCTCCACTTAGAACTTGGGGGAGTGAGTTAAGACTATTTAGTTTATCAGTTTCTTTCCCATTCTGCCATAATTGTATTATAAATGTATTGTTCTTCTCCAGAAGCTGTACCTTCTGAATTTATTTGTTGCATGGTGACATCTGTCTCTGTCTCTCTTGTTTTTTCCCCCTACGAAATAGAACATGCTATTCCCCCTCCCCGGCTACTGGGAGGTTTCCTGGGTACGTTTAGGACAGGTTGCACAGCCAGCTCGGAAGATGAGTTGTGTTTTGACGCTGCACTTGATGAATGACCTTTTATTAAAGGACACAGGTTCAGTGCAGAAGCACAGTCTTCAAGCACTGAGTGCAAATAGCCTGTGCCTGTGTTACTTGTTTTGGATGCATGTTACCCTGTAACGTGGAGGCTGCAAGCAGGCATTAAGGGAGGTTTTGGGAATCATAGGATTGAGACTCAGTAGTGACATGTTGTCCTCACCGATGCGGTTGCTCACATACAGCTGCACGTTCTCTTCTCCAGCAAAGTCTGGCTAATAGAAAAATCCTAGGATGGGATGCATTCCTGTGCATTTATTCCAGCTACTACTAATTTGATTAGTAACGGTTGGTGTCTCACCATTAGGATACAGACAGCTATCAGAGGCAGAAATGTGATAACGGTGACTTGTAGACTGCAGTAGCAGATCTGCTGTCACAAACAGAGTAGCATTAAATTGGCCTCTAACTGCGGTATTAATCCTGACAATGAGTGTGGGTTTTACATGGCAATGTAAGAGTGATCTGAAGAGGAACTGGTGTAGCCCTGAACCTCATCACAACTGCTGCTTTCTCCTTTGCTGCTGGTTGATAGGTTTACTCAAACCCATCTTCCATCTCTCGTTTAGCTGTCCTTACTCCTGGTGTACTACAAGGAACTGTGTTGCCTGCCGTGGTTCTGCTCCAAATCAGGCCATTTGATACGCTTGGGGTGTGGGTACCACTCCAATAGTCTCAAGAAATGCTCATTTCAATGTGGAAAAAATGCTGGACTAGTTGGCTGTCCCAAATCCAGGTGAAGAGCTCTGCAGAAATTACCTGAGGTGGGTATGTGTTATCTTCTGGACTCCCATTGACCTACCTAGGAAGGCAAGGGGACATGTACAGATGCAAAACAAACTTCACAAAATAGTTTCTTCAAAGCTTTTCAAGAAGTTCAGTCTTAGATTGAATCTGGATTTGTACGGTGTTAATTTGCCCACCTCAGGAGGCAAACTTCACACTTTAAACCAGAAGCTGTATCTTATTTTAATTTCAAAGATCTGTGGGGGCATTCCTGTAATTTTAAAATCAGTGAGTCAGAAGAAGGTAAATGCTGCAGCTGAAACTTTCACGTAGATTGAAATGATAGGAATTTTTCACTTCTTATGTGTGCACAATTTACAGCCATTAAAAGTATATTAGTGTCGTAGGAAATGGGAAAATTGTTTGTTCCCTAAAGGTGTAAGGAAAATGATACTCCTCTTGTTCACAATAGGGAATTATTAATAAAGATGGAGAAGTGATCCCACTCTGAAACAGATATTTTTAACATTGCTAAAAATAATAGTGTGGATTTGTATTTTTAATGGAAATATACTGGTAAATATGTGTATATTTTTCACGAATGCTTTTTATATTAATAAAATCCATCAGTGAGGGAAATAGCCAAAAATGAAAAGAGTCTCCATTGCCATAGTGCAGCTTTCAGGAAACACTTGCACCTTGGCAAAGCCCAGTGGGGTTGTTTTTCTGCAGGACGCCCGAGTCATTTGTCTCTGGACATGGGGAGATGGTGGTGCCTCGGTCTGTGCCCCAGTCACTGCCTTCACAAGCCGAATGGCTCAAATCTTAATTTAAAATATACAAAAGATGAAAGCCACTGAAGGCTTGTGAAAATGTGTTTGTGGGCAGAGTGTGGTCCATTAAGTGATATAAAATGCCTCTGGGAGAACATGAAAGGTCTAAGCCACGTCCCTTTGTGGGTTTAATTTGTGTGCTTCTGTGTCATGTAAATGTTTCTGGAAATGTCACCCTGTATCTCTTGCCCAGTAGTTTTCAAGTCATGTTGAAGACTTGAATCATATTCCCCAAAACCTTCCTTTCCTATCTTTATTTCAACATTTGAAGCGTGTAGAGAAGCCAGTCCCACACAGAGGCCCATGCCATTCATGCCATGGTGGATACATACAGTAGAGATGGGTTATATTGGTTTGTATAGATTAAGAAGCAAGCAGTAACCCAGGGACATTAGGACTCCAGCGTTGTGCTCAGGTCATACTGTGCTAGCTGTTTACAAGCTGATTTTTTTTGCAGCCAGACTTGCGCATGGTCCAGTCCATTCTCAGCATTTGGTGTGTTACCACAGTACGTATCACTAGTGATTATTACAGTGTGGAAACGTCATTAACCATTACATTTCTTCTACTATCCTTGGACTGAATACGGCACTTTTGCCAAATTATGAGGACTCGGCCAGGAGATTGTGCCATCCTGGGTGGATGGAGGATGGGGGAAGAGCACGATGCTGTCCATAACCATTACTTACTGGGTAAGTAACTTACTGGGTAACTTCCTTCCTTACTTAAGGGAGGAAGCTGCACCACACGGACCAAGGGGCTCTTGGCAGTGAGTTTCTGGCTGGATGTGGTGCTGATGTTGTGAGGCTGTGGGGTGCTGAGCCACAGGGAGGGCTGGGCAGTGCGGGATGGTGGTTCCTGGTTCTCCAGTGCAGCCAGGGCAGTGATTCACCATGTAGTGAGTCATTAGAGCTATTTCAGAGTGTGATTTCAGAAGAACTACTTGGCTTTCAGGGTTTTCCAGCGGAGAACAAGTGTCTCCTTCCTGCAGGAAAGCTCCAATTCATTCTTCATAGTTGTCTGAGCCTCCTTGATCCAGGTGCCAGCAGGAGGACACGTAGTTTTAGGGTGAGAACTCACCGCTGTCAGCGGTGGTGGTACTTGAACAAATGATATTTGTGGGCAAGTGATGTGAGGCCAGAAGTCTGAAAACATGAGTCTAAATTAGTCAGACTGTACTGAGGCTACCTATTTATGTGTATCATTTCTGGAAAATCTTTTTGTATAATCAAATCCTAGATTTACAGGTTGTATGTCCTATGTCAATGCTGAGCTGCAGACGAGTCCTTGGAGCAACCAAACAAGAACTGCAAGCAAGGAGCGTAATCAGGGTGATTTTCCTCTTTCAGCAGGAGGAGGAGCTGGCCCTGCATTACACTTAAAATGGAGTTTGATTCCGGGTAATGGGTCAGTGGTGATGATATTGCTCAGATAAATGCAGGAAAGGAAGGACTGCCCATCTGAGCTGACCATATGGGAGACGTGAGGCCTGGCAGTGCCAATGTTCAGGTAGGTGGGGTTGGCAGACTTCACCTGGCACTCATGAGACTGGGTCAAACGTGATGGATGCTTCACATGGTAAGGTGGGGGCTTATTGTCCACAAGCTGGGTTCAGGGAAAAACTTTCATGTGAGGAGAAACTGAAGAGTCTGGTCCAGCTAATAAGTGAGATAATTAATAAAGGAAGTATAATAGTGTATCAAAGTAATGAATAGCATGAAAGCAGACACTGGCTGCTCCTGTTTACCCTTTCTCAAGCAGACACTGAAGCGGGAAGGTGCCACATTTAAAACTAACCGAAGACACTTTGTTTTCAGAAACAAGCCCTGTGATTAACCTGTCGCATTTACTGCCTCGAGATTTAATTGAGGCCACAAGCGTAGCAGGGTTCCAGAGAGGACTAGACATTTACCCGGCAGTGGGACCATGCACAACTACTGGGCTGCTAATTGCGCTGCACCCCGGTGGCAGCACTGGGGGCTGTTTATCCAGAACACGAGCTGCCCCCCGGGGAAGGGACCGGAGCATCCTCAGCACCAGCTGCCGGGGGCACCCCGCGGGGACGGGACCGGCGCCTGCAGCGCGGCCGCTGGGCAGCAGGGGGCGGCCTCGCTCCGCACCCCCCGCCCCGCACCCCCCGCACTCCGTGCTGGGTGTCTGCAGGTAACTAACCCGGACAGATCGCAGCAGTGAGCTGACAGGCATTGCAAGCATTTTGAGATCTTTTATTTATTTATTTATTTTTAATGAAGCTGAGATTTGCACTTGATAACTTAGTCAAGAGTCTGCTAGTAATGAGAGCTCTGATGAAAGTGATTTCTCTCTTAGTGATATTATAGTGTGTTAAAATAAATTTAGAACATTTAAAAAATTAGGAATGAACTGCTGATATTCCTGCCCCCTCTCTTTTTTTTTTGTTTCTACTGTTCTACTCTCTCTTCTACTATTTCTACTCTCAGAACCTGAGCATTATCAGAGTCTTCCAGGAATGACAGCAGACAATAAAGCTTGTTGGAGATATATTTCATGAGCATTAATTTGCAGCTAGGTAGGCAGGAGTTCCAAGAAGTGCAGTATTGCCGTTGTGAGACCTGAACAGCAATATAAATGTTGTCTGGGAGGCCAGTTGTCCAAAATGAGTGTTAACTGCCTTCGGCTGGCTGGTTGGCCACCGGACTCTCTTGGTGTGACTCTGGCCATGAAGGCTTGTGCATGGCCATCAGGCTGTGTGGGTACTGGGGTCCCTGCAGTGACCCCCGTGGGCAGTATCCTGGGCTCTGCAAGAGCAAGCATGTGCAGTAGAGGTATCTTTTACCTCTAATCAATCTACCTCCCTATCTTCTGCAAGTATTGACTAACTCTAAGGGCAGCAGCAGTAAAATATTGGACAAGGGTTAGCTCCTGAGAGAACGTTATGTCGTTATGCTGTCTTTAGACGAAGACTGAAGACAGTAATCAAAAGGGCTATTTTTAACCATGGGTTGATTTATTTGTTTTTCTTGTACAGCTATTGCACCTGGAGCCACTGATGATGGCTTGATTAATTCTCAGTGATTTTTTTTCTCCACCTTCCTCCCCACGACTTTTCCGACTGGCATAAAGTTGTGCTGTGGCAGGTGCAGTTGCTGGGTAAAGGTAAGTCCCCAGGTAAAGGCAGCTTTGGGCTTGTTGGCAAGGGCACAAGTGCTCGAGCCCCATGTAGGCTTGTGAAGTGGATGCTATGGGTAGATGTAGGCCAACCGCCAGCCTTCTCAGTTCCTCCTCTAGATGTGAGTAGATACAGGTGTAGCTGAACTAGCTGCAGGTCACTTACCCCACGTATGGTGGGTGTTGTAGCAAAACACAGACAGGGGCCACCACTCAGTGCAAAGCTCTCCTGAGAAAGTGAGTAAATCAGTGCTGATGATCATCCAGCCTATGCTGGGTGAGGTGCTACAATAATCACTGAGTTGCTGGCTTGTTTTAAGCCAGTTTGAGTATCTGTGCTACACCTTTATATTGGCTTTGTAGCCCTAACCTGAAGGAAAAAACAAAAAAGACACTGAGTTTTTAAATTCTTTTTCACCTACGAGCATTGGGCAGAGTCTGAGGAGCCTCCCTGTCTCTTTGAGCTTGCTACCTGCAGTGCAGGTTTAGCGTGACATGGAGTTTTCCTGCCAAATTGTGGGGCCTGAATCTGCTAGATCTGGGCCCAGCAACTTCCTAGAAAGATGCCTGTCCTGATTCTTTTAACAACACTTAATGCTAAGTAAACTTGGGGCTCCACAGCGATTGGAGCAGTGCAGGAACATATAAGAAACCAAGATTTTCAAAAGTGCCAGTGGATTTTGAAATCTCAGACTTCAGACATCTCTCCTGAGAACACCTAGTGAGACCCAGTAATGAAACCACTCTGAAGGAACCACTCCTGCAAAAACAGAGCTCTTAGTGTGTCTACCACATTCAGAAGCGCTCTCAAAATATTCTGCCTCCCAGGATTTTCTAAATATTCTCCATTCTTCCCCATCATAACTCACACCTTATTTTTTCCCCTCCGTGTGACTCAGTAGCAGCCACCTCCCTTTTTATTTTTCCTCGTTAAAGGTCAGCCTGAGCTGTGTATTTCAGATGAAAGGACACAGCCCTCAGCCAGCCTTGGGGCCCAGTTTGTGTTGTGGATGTCTCCTGGGGACACTTCTGTTTGCAAGTGTATGCATTGCAACTTCTGAGAAGCCTACAGAGATTGCTATTGTTTAAAATAAGCTCTGCCATACTTATTATTCTGCTAGTATTTTTTTTTTTCTTTCTTTCTTTCTTATATTTTTCTTTATATTTCCTTCAGAGAACCTAGCCACTTTCAGGCTGCAACTTTGAGCCTGCTCTGAGCCAAGCATCAGGAGTGACTTTTTGTCTTCAAAGCTGGAGAGACATTTCCCACCAGTGCAGATGAAGGTGCCTCTTCCCTCCAAGGCCATAGAAGAGCAGAGGGCAGACAGTGAGCTAAGTTCTGTTCTCACTCCTGAAGGTAAAAAGCTGCTGGTTTTTGTCTATTTGCACATGTTCCTTAAAATCTCATCTTGAGGGATCTGATCTGAAGTACTTGAGTAAATGGTAGATAGGGACCATGGAAAGGAACTCAAGGGCAGCTGCAGGAAGCCCTAGGTGTAAATACAAGCGAGGAGAAAAAAGGACAGTCTATCTCAAAGTGACAGAAGTTCTACAGGACTTTCTATAAAGAAAATACATGTTCACCATCCTCATTTTGTCTTTGTAGCTCTTGTTTCCACCTCGATTTGGCCAGGTAGAGGTTTACTTCTCAAGTAGCTGTACAGCTATTCCCTTGTTCCTTCCCCCTGCCCAAGTCCCGCTGCCTGTGGACAGTGTGGTTGTTGGCACGTCTGAAATGCTTCGTTCATGCCTCTTCCCACAAGTAACACTCAGAGCAATATCACCCTGTGGCCATGTGGGTTAAATATGGAACATCACCACATGTGCCCTTATTTTAGTTTCCAGACAGGCTGTGCATATGTACTTTTGAGATGCAAGCCTATAAAGCGAATGCACCAGAAGCTACTAACCCTTGATCATCTGTAAGTAAGGAAAACTATATTGTGTCTTTTTTTTTTTTAATATATATATTCTTCTGGGGGGAAATTTATCTATAAATCAAGAGCATTAGGGGTGTTTGCCTCACTACAGATACACCTGGCAGTTTTGTTGTGATGGAGCATAGAGTGCACCATGACTTCTGAAGAGGCTGCTCTTTAAAGAGGTAAAATACAAAACAACAGGCACATCTATATAATAGATCATCATTTAAGGTAACACATTCTGCCTGACATGTAGTGCTTTGCACATTTTGAATTGTCTCCTGCCAAAATATTCAGGCCTGCAGGGGGAACCCCTGTTGGGAACACAGGACAGATGGATCTGAATCCAGTCATGAAACTCCCTGGGGCCAGCAGTGTGATGTTAATGATCACACCACAGTAAGATGTAAAACATACCTTTGTGCAGCTCAGTGTAAACAGCAACTCCGGTATTATGATGTAAATGAGAAACCAGCAAGGGATGATGTGTGAATGGAAACACAGCAAGGTGCTCTGTGAGGGAGCAGAAAGTACAGTGCAAGGGGAAAATCTGCACATTGCAACTGGAGGTGGAATTAAAATGTGGACTCGCTTCACTGTAGAGACAAACTTTAAATACTGCTTGGGCTGATGCAGAAGGGAGGGAACTCACAGAGCTATACCTAATCCCTGCTGAGGTTCTGCAAGGGCAAAGGACAGGTTACAATTAGGTTCCTGCACCTGCCAGTTAAGAGCTGGAGGATGGTGCTGGGACCAAAGGGAAGATAAAAACCACAATAAGCCTTATCCCAACAAACTGTGGAAGTCATCAGCCTGCCCTCCTGCTCAAAGCAGGGCCAACTATGAATTTAGGCGGTGTTGTTTAGGACTTTGACCAGCTGATTCTCAGGTGTCTCCAAGGATGGACTTACTCCTCTGGCAGGCTTGTTCCCGTGTTTGGCCACTCCATTGGGAAAACGTTTCCTGTAGCATTAAATAAGTCTGAAGTGACTCCATGGATGACAGGAACGAAAGCTGGAAACTTGTCAACAAGCAAGCATAAATGGGGTTTGTGGGGAGGTATCCAAAGGTACAAAATGTGCAGTTGGGTCCTCAGCTTTATTTCAGAAGTCCCTGATGCCCCTTTGAAGCCCCTGACCAGTGAGGACAGTGGCAGCTTGCCTGTGAGACAGGGTTTCCATTGGGCCCTTGTAAAACAAGGCCCAGTCAGAAAGTGTGGTGTCACCAATGTAATTTAAAAACGTGCTGGGCAGCAGGAGCGGAGCTGTGTCTGCTGCTGATTTTATTGTAACAGTGATGTTCCTCTTTGTCCCAGAGTTCCCCGTCCTCTTCCTCTCATCTCTCGCAATGAAGTGAAGGGCTTGCTGGGAAGCTGAGCTTGAAGCTAGAGGAGGTCATACTTAACTAACCTCCTGGAGTTCTTTGAAGATATTACTGCCAGGCTAGATAAGGGGAATTCTGCAGTGTGCTTAGAGTTTCAAAGAGCGTTTCACAAAGTTCCACATCAGAGATTAATAGCTAAGGCAAAAGGTAAAGGAAGAGGAGGTAATAGAGGCTGTTGGATCAAAACCAGCTCAAGGGCAGGTATGAGACAATAAGCACAGATGAAAAATTTTCAAGCTGGCAGAAGGCTGTTCTTGGGACTGTTTCAGGACCTCTGTAACGCATAATCCAGACAACACAAAGGTGCCCCACCATGCTCATGTCGCTGAGGCAGCCCAGGTTTGGCACCACCAGCAGCAAAGCATCCTAGCTAGCCCCGCTTCTGCCTGCCCAGCCTGATCGGCCAGGAGCCCTTTCGTGTCTCTCTTGGGTGGGTGCAGTTTTTTGGCACAAATCTGCAGTCACTGGTGCCCCTGGGGCCATGCCGTGCCATCACGCTTCAGAGAAGCCAGTGAATATGTTCTTTAGTCTTTGAAAATAGTGAGCCTGCCCCTCAGCAGCATGGTGCAGCTGTGAAGTTACTCTGGCTTTGCAAAGGGGAGAGAGAATTTAGTCTGAGGTCTCTCCAAGACCAGGTACAACCTGAGCAGGTTTGCCAGCACCAGGATCTCTCTGGTGACTCTGCCAACAACTGGCAAGACGGAGTTCAATGCAGACAAATGTGAAGTAATTAATCTGCAAGTAGGGAATCAGACGGGAATAAGTGATAAACAGAGCAAGCATTCAGCAGAGGGATTAAGAGAGGGATTTGGTGGTGTACAGGGTAAGTTTCTTTCGCAAAAGTCATTGAAAGTGTCTGCCTAGATCACAGCTGTAGTAAAAGGGCAAGCAGGTGACACGGCTGCGTTAGTAGAGGGACAGGATATAAAACAAAAGAGGTGATATGTCTGTTACTGTAAAAGGCATCAGATCTCACCTGAGTATTGTCAGCAGTGTTGGCCACTGCCACGGTGCGCTGCAGCATAAGGCAACAAAGAGCAGCCCTGCAGAATCCGCGTGTGAACAAAGGCGAGAGCGCCGGGTTTGTCCTCGGCAGGTTCCTGCCCACCCCGTCCATTCATCATCTGAAGAGGAAATCTGAGGAGCACAAAGACTATCCCTCTAAGCTCTAACAGAGGTTAGGAATTTTGAAGTCGGCTGTATTTTTCCCCAGAGTATTTCTCTGTCTGGGTCTTTTTCTTGCTCTCTTCCCTCCACCTCTCCTTTCTCTTTTCATTTTTCCCCTTTCATTCCCTCTCTCTCTTCTACCGCCAGTCTGGGTTTCTTTGTCTTTCCCTAATATATTGCTTCTCCTCCACCCCTGCCCAGGAAACGAGACGATTTAGTCACCTTGCTTCTTCAGACTCTAGAAGGAGCCCAGGCTCCAATGAGGGGTTGGTACTTTAAGTTTTACATGCCATGCGGGAGGGTGAACAATACTTTTTTGCCCATAGATTTGGATGAAAAGAAATCTAAGTTGTTGCTGCGGAAAAGGAGAAACTCAACAATCAAACTGAAGGCAGGACGTGGAATATTACACAAAATGACCATCAAAACCCTTAGATGTGGCTTTCCTTCCACACTCAGAAGAGTTCACAATAGTACAGCTGGTTCTAATCATACAAATTCCACACCAGAAGTCTTCCTTTGTTTTCACTGGTGTAAATTCAGAGCAAGTTCAGCAAGTTGCTCTGAATTTACCCAGCTATGGAGGACAGCTGATTTCATTTGAGCTGTAGAAGAGACAATCTTATTTTTGCTTTCCCTAGGATTACAGTAAGCTTGTCAATCAATGCCCAGAGGCAGTCTACACAACACAGTTGTGCCAGGTAAGAAATGCACTTGACAAACTGTCATAATACCCATTTCTTCTGCTCCTCTCTTTTAACCAGCCCTGACCACTAGAGGAATGCTGAGCATTTCAGGTTTGTATGGACCTTAAGTTGTTAGTCATATGTCACAATCAACACAGCAGCTTAAATGACAGCAATTAATATTTCACTAAAATGGTGCTTTTTTTTCCTTTTCATTAATTGATACAACAACCAACAGGCTGATGCACAAAAGGATAAAATAGCTGTCTCCTAAGAAAAAGAAAACTTGTCCTTTTTATTCTTGCCATTTAAATCCCCTGGAGCAGAGTTGGCTATTGCTATAAAATCTGTGGAATTATCCCTGCTATTTCAATTTGCCAAGCCAGCCTTTTATCCCTTTAAATACAGGTCTTTAGAGTAACTTGCCAAAAAAATCTCTTGGCACCACTGAGGTTAGTGTCCATGTTGTGCTGCTCATGTAACTTCCCTGCTCACGGAACCGTTCGTCCTGGGTAAGATTTTGAATGGGGACTTACACTTTTAACTTTTCTTGCTGCCTTTTCAAATGTTGCCTCTCAGTCTTGTGGGAAATGGTCATACCATAAAGTACCATGGCAATGCTTGGTGTGCGGAGTGTAAAGAAATGTTTAAATAGAAATAGTAGCTAGAAATGAAGGTGTGTAAGTAAAACCCAAGAGATAGGATGTACCTTTCAAATTTTCAGGGCAAAAAGGGTCATTTGGATGTAACTGGGCAAGGGAGAGAAATGCTGAGTCTCATATGATCTCAATTATACGCTAAGGGTGCCAGCAACTTTCAGGCTACGTGTGGATTCTTGACTGAGGCTCAATGTGTGAACTTTGTCACTAGAGGAGTATGTCACACACAGAGCTGGGACATGAGCCATCATTCACAATTCAAACAAACCCCAAGCCCTTCAGAGATTGAAAAGAAATGTTCAGTTAACCATAAAAACTGTGGCATGATTCTCCATACCCTAGTGCCCTTTGGGAACAGAAACACTTCAAGCTCCAAAATACGGCCCGTCTTGTGAGGCTTTCTGACTGGACTAGAAGCATCAACTATTCAATCCATTGTACAAAATCCTGCTCTTTTGCAAATCTTAGCAGTTTTTTTTTTTTTTTTTTTTTTTTTCCTGGACCAGGAGCACCACAATTCTAGGCTATAGATGCAAATCTACAACCTTCCTCCAAAACATACCCCTTGGTTTTTGGAGTGTGTTGGCAGAGGGTGACTTTGGACATGCCACTGCCTGGGGGTTTGTGCATTGCCAGGAGCTTGGACCTGACAGTGGAGCAAAGGGGCAAGTGCCAGCCATGGGATGCTCTGGTGGGTACCAGCTGCAGCAAAAGTGTCTGTCTGTTCCCCTGTGAGTTTGAACAAGAAGATCCAAGTGAAAGAGATGATGCTGGGAGCATATCACTCGTGAAAGTATTTGGCCTTCAGATTGTGTCTCGGCTGTAGGGCTGTGAGTCTTTACTTGTCTGGGTAAAGCCACCAGGTGGGTCAACCTTGGAGCATTAGAGATTGTGCAGCAACCCCCATCCTCCCACTTAGACACCTGTACTTTTTCTAGGTTGGCCTCACAATGGGGATGTTGTCGTGAGGAGCAATTTCTGCTCTTTTGCAGCAGTGAAGTGTGCTTTGTGTTGTCTCTGGACAGTGTCCGTGTGTTCCACTGAGACTGCAACCTCAGCAAGAAGCAGGAACAACTGGGGAGGATCTTCTTCTGGCCAGCTGCGTGCTGGCAAATTACTGCTCTCATGATCAGCAATAAGGGTTTTGCTGCTGCTTAGAAATACACTGAAGGTTCAGATCAGGATGGAAATCAGTTCTGCATATGCTTATTCACATTGTGTCTTCTTTTCTATGCATGAGGGCTCTTCATACCGTGTTCAGGCAGAAAAAGTCTGCTGTGGAAATCCATCATATCCTAGCAGTTAAGTCAAATTACTGAGAACTTGCTTACTTACCTAAAAGAACAAATGTGAACATATGGAGATTACTTTTTTTTTTTTTTTTTCCCTTAACCTTAGGAAGTACCAGTAAAGATTTTCATGTTTGTAAATTGTTATTTTCTTAGAGCAAAGCCTTATGGAAAAGTTAAGGGTGGCTTTTTTTGGCTTTTTTTTTTTTTTTTTTCCTAATGAAAGATATGGTGGAAACTATTACAGCTTTCATCTTCTTTATAGCTTGAAAATCAGAAGTAACAGCAGAGGAGAAAAGTGAGCACCAAAGATCAGGAATGAGTCACAGGAAAAACAACTTGGCTCCATCAGAGATTTCTTTGGCTTCCTGAGGTATTCACCTGTCTGTCCAGGCAAGAGAGTCATTTCTTCATTAACTCTTGTGTCTGACAGCTCAACCAACAGCTCTTGGAAGTGACCAACGTGAGAATGATGTCTTTGCTTGTGAGGAACGCATCTGGGCAACTGCTTATTATGTTTCTCTTTCCTGCTTGCTCTAACTCTTGGCTCCTTTTGACATGGAAGGGGAGAGGTTGGCATTTCAGTGTATGAAATGCCAGCTGGGATCAAATCAATATACAGCTATTGATTTCATCTTGTGCCTCAAAGAGCTGGGATTTTTCAGAGGAGGCAGCAAGGAGGGGAGGAGGGTGCTGCACCCACAGCTGCTCCACTGCCCTCTTCTTGGGGTGGTACGGATGCAGCCTGTAAATCCTGCTCTGCAGCAGCTGCATTTTATCAAATTAAGGCCTGTACAGTGATTAGTGATGCTGAAGTCATGCCAAGATCTTCTTGTGGACTCTAATTCATGAAGTATCAGAGGGCAGAGCAGGGCAATTCCTAGTAAGGCAACTCTAGCAAAATATAAATGGAAGGATGTGAACTTGATAATGCAAATTAATTTATTTTCCTTTTTATACAGCAGATGCTGTTTGACCTGGGAGAAAAAATAATATTACAGAAATTGAGAGCAGTCTAAGGGGAAAAAATAAAGACATCTAAAAATAAAACACAAATAGCAGCTGCCTGAATTATATTTCTTTTATATCAGCATTGACAGCTCTCTCTTTTCCCCCAGTTGAGCTAGGAATCCTATGGAAGCGGCTGGTAAAGATGCACTCTTTCTTGAGGGGTACGAGCAGAGGCGATACCACTTTGTGTCAGCATGCACCCTGCAGTCCTGGTCTCTGGAGCTGTGCAAGGTGTGTGCTCAGCACCACTGTGGGCACACGGAGGGGCTCAGGGTCAGACGGTCTCACCACTGATCGTGGTGAGTAACACTGTGGTTAACGGTGATGGGTTGTATACTTTTGATATCAATGCAAGCAAGTTTCTCACTCTGTAACTATGGACAGAGGGAAAAAATACTACTTAGAAAAAAGGATAAAAGATCCTCATTTTCCAGTCCAGCTGCTAGCGATTTTGGACTGTCAAGCTTGGGCTGTTCAGCCAAGACCGTGTGCCTAGGTCTGATTTTCAGCAAGTGGTAAACACCTCCTCCTTAAAAAACAGGATGTCCTCCTTAAAAAACAAGATGCTTGAGTTGCATGCAAAAATTAAGGCATTCCTTCATCGTTTGTGACCAGCGAGGCTGGAACTGGCGTAATACGACTGTGAGAAAAACTGGATGTGCTTTCCTTTGTGTGTGAGGGGCTCTGCCTTCGGCTGCTCGGTGCTCTGCAACTCCGTGGTGCTTGCAGTGGCCTGTCGGCGGTGCGCTGGAGAGCAAATAACACGTTTTTATTTTTATACAAATGTGCATAACTTCATCCATTTCTTGTGGCTGCTCTGACAGGAAAAGGAAATTTATGACGCACATCACCCATTTATTTGGCACAGGCAGTGTTTATTGCTGAGGGAGGCATTCTCATGGAATTGATTGCACAATTTCCTCTTGGTGTACTGTTTTCAAGTAATATCCCAAGACCTCTGTGTGCTAAGATACAGGGACACTTCTTTAAGGCCTGCAGAATACTGCAGCAGAGGAAAAAAATAAACACACACAGTAGAAAATATAACTAAAAATATAATTTTAATTACACTGTAAATCTGCAACTTTCTGCACTCTGCTGAGAGTCTGTGGAAAAACCTATTCCCAATGGATTAAATTTCTAGGTTTCTCCACAGAACTAAGAACACCATTGGGATTATTGCTGCTCCATTTTCACAGGCATAGAGAGTGGTGTTCGTCTGGTGTTGGTTCTGGTTCGTACCTCAGCATGTCAGGATTATGGGCATGGAGAGGTGGGAGAAATTCTGCGTTTTGGAAGAAGAGGAAGGTATATCCTTAGCATGCTGTCCTGCTGAAAGGGTGAGGTTGTTGCCTGTCCCAAGTGGCCAAGAGGTGTTGAAGCTATTAATGTCACAAAATGAAGGAAGAGAAGGGCTGTTGCCTTGATTCAAAGGACTGTGTGGCGGTATATATCTTGTACACTGCAAATGCCACAAAGCACAGAGAGAGGGGGGATCTGGAAAGGGAACATCTCTCCTGGAAGAGTTTAATTTTAATTTTTTATTTTCTCATATATATATATGTATATATATATAAAACATATATTATACATATGTTTTTATATATTTATTTTATTTTCTCATATATTTTTCTTTTTTTTTCTTTTTATTTTAATCTGCCCAAGCATAATCATTTGTGCCAAAGATTAGGAATGATAACTGTCTCATTTGCACATGGAAAGACACGGAGGTGGATACTTGCACACAAATAAGTAGCTGGTGATGGTGCTGGTTACAAGTGATCATGTACTGAAGACTGCTGCCAGAAAATTCAGAGCTCTTTTTGGAAAAGGTGACTCGAAGCACAGGGATGGAAGAACAATGGTGTGCACCAGCAGTTAAGAACAACAGCTTCTGCTCCCTTGTACTCCGTACAAAACAGCAGCATCAGCCCCGCAGCCTGTCTACATGCCGAAGGTCCGTGCCTGCTCCTGAGAGTTACCTGATGAATAACTCCATTTTCCAGCTGCTCAGTGAACAGCTCTCCACCTCCATCGCTCTTCTTGATTCTCCAAGGCAGGTCTGGCAGCCAGTGCAGCCTTAATTTTATCATTTCGCTTCTCTGGTGACTCTGTCGGTTGCTGCTAATTTCCTGATTTTTCTTTCAGGCTCCAGAATAAAGTGATCTCCTCCTAAGTGTCCGTTCCTCACCTTTCCGCATGGCAGTTACCTGTGGGCTGACTCCTGATGTTCCTTCTTGGGGCCAAAGCTGGGGACCAGCCTGTGCAGCGAGGCACCTATCCTGCAGCTTGGGGTGGCGGCTGGGTAGCGGCGTGCTCTGCAGGTTTGTTAGCACGGAGGTGGCCGGCTGCCTGGTAATGTTTTGTACACGCTGACCTCTGAACCAGAAACAAGACTCAAACCTCAGAGGAGGCTGGTGATTAATCAAATCAAGGATCAACTGTGACTCAACCTTCAGATCACCAGCTGAGGTTGTGTCCATGGATGATTAAAAGAGGGAAATATATTTAGCTATTTACAGCTGTATCTCCCTCTGACTGAGGACAAGGCACCATGGATAAACATATTTATGTTTGTTAGATGTGCAAATTGTGGTTCCTTTGAAAACCTCACAGTTTATCATAAAGCCTCAGAAAGCACATGGCTGTTTATTGATGCTAGAGGACTTCCTGAGACTATGCTGTGGAAGTCGCTCCTCAGAGTATTTGACATAGGCTAGCGTGTCCATGAGGGGAATAAAGCCCAGGCGTAGCCATCTGCACATGAAAGACTAAAGGTGGCTTTAAGCAGTTCTCTGTAGGAGATAATTTTCTCTCTCCAATTAGGTTACACTTTCTAGGTGTTGCACTTTCGAAGCCTACAGTGCTCCTGAGCCCAGCTCTCCTGCTAGTCAGTGGCGAACAGAACATATAAACTTCATGTTGCTAATATATTTCACAGTGCTGTGAGATATTAGCAAACTCCAAATAGCTGTCAGAACCTCGAGGTATTCTGGAACATCCTTTGATGCTACAAAGTAATGCATTTTCCATATTATTCCTTTGAACACATTATATATGCAAAGTCTAGCACTTCTTATAGGAGAGGTGGAATTATCATACAATATGATTTTTTTCTCTAGTTCTTTCATGGCTCATAACATATAAAATTTCTTCTTAAAATCCAGACTAGAAACTCAAACTTAATTTATACAGTATTGAAAACATTACAGGGAATAAATCAGTTCAATTTTTAAAGTTCCTGTATGATATTTTCAGAGCAGCCAAATTCCTTCATTCTCCTGGACTCCTTCCAAAATTCTGCCAGCGCTCATGGAAACCTAAATAACTTTGGAGAAAAAGCAGGTTTTCTGTGGAGGCTCAGATTACCCTGTCACCCTTCCTCTACTGCAGACAGGCCTCTGATAAACATGGAGAGCAGGGACAGGGAAATTACTTCATTACTTCGTGTCCTTTTCAATTACAAACATGAGGAGCCTGATCCTCCTGCCAGCTCACGCCCCAGACCCCTGCAAATTTGTGGCTTTCAAAAGCCAACGGTTGCATTTCCTTTGCCAGCAGGGATAAGCAATAGCAAGTGAGCATGGTAGCTCCCTTGAATCTTATTTATGACGGTTGGTTAGAAAGTTTTGAAACTCGGCTCTATTTATTTAAAGCATGAATCCAGCTGAAATGTGAGTTTGTGAACTAGAGAAGTGATCAAAACAGGGCTGCACCTCTTTTTTTTTTTTTTTTTTTTTTTTTAACTTTCCTGAGAATTAATCACTTGGTGGTGGTGGTGTTACTGTAATCTTCCTGTGATCGCTTAACCTGGAAGCTGTACTTCCAGCTATCTTCATAATATTCTCCTGCTGGCATCTTCAGATCTAGTATTTGTACCGTTCATCGGTTTTCAAAGAACATTAGGTTAATGCATTGTCTTTCTACTGGCTTAGCTTTGTGTTTTGCTTTACGCCTAAAGAAACAAGTACATTTTCTTTGGTGTCATTTTTTGATTATTGATGAACTAAAATTCCAAAAAATATATATATCTGTTTAAGATCTTATTCTGAAACCTCCTTACTTCTACCAAAAAAAAAATAAAAAATCCTGAAACAAAGAAGCCATGCACACACACAGAAAAAAACTAACAAACAAACAAAAACAACAACAACAAAACCAAAAACAATGGTTCCAGAATATCGTGTTAGAAGGGAAAAATTATGGCAGGAGCAAATCTGATTTTCTACTCTGAGTGTAAATCTTTGAGGCTTGGTTTCGGCCCAGTGCTTTAGGTCTGTGTTAAAAGTCACTGAAACCGAAGCTGGTGTTTGGGTTAAGATTCTGCAGTGTGGGCACAGGTACCTGCTACCTCGGGCTGGTCAGGTGGTGGTCTGTGACCTGATCACCTCTGCGATGCTGATGGGGATGTTGGCACCGGCTGGGCAGTGAGCACTCCTCCAGCAACACAGAGCTGCAGGAGGCTGCAGATAGTCCTTTCCAGACATGCTTGGCTGCGAGGCAGAGGCCAAGGCAGTGCAGAGAGGGGAGGGAGAAGAGGGCAAGGAAAAAGGTGGGGGGTTCTTTAGCGTTTTGCAGTTCAGGTTTTGCTTTGATAAGAATCCAAAAATTCAGGCATTCTAGTGAAATGAATCTGCTGTGGGTGTGGGTAGAGCAAAGAGCTGAACACATGGGAAGCCAGAGGCCATCCAGAAGTTCTCGCTACAGTTTTTTCCAGGTTTTACTTATTTCTTACTTACACATTGTTTGAACACTTCTGTTTAAGTCAGTGGGAATTTTTCTAAGTGGAATTAAAGTGTGGGCTGGGGGAGTTGGTAGTTAGGTGGTGTACAACATCTTTTTTACGCTCTCAAGGCTTCATCCTTTGGCTGGAACTCTCCTGGATTCAGACACGAGGGTGTGTGTGGGTATGTGCATGTGTGCTTGCTTCTTGCTACTCTCTGCTACCTCTTGGGCCATAAATATTGCATGAACCACAACGGAGGCATGTCTACTGCTGGTATCAGCCCAAAAGTGGAAGTACATAAAACAAAAAAATACCGAGGAAAAGTTCACCAGACTTAGAAACTCCCAGCTGGCCAGGTCTGGTCTTTGGGAGCTGGCTGGAATGGATGATCTGTACCTGAAATAATTTCTCATACTCACTGACTCCCCAAGACATGATGCCAAAATTTTTTTATTTATTTATTTTTTTTTTTGCATAATGGTAAGGTCATAATGATGTAGATTTTTTTAGTTAATGGAAAATTTGGATGCATTGTAAGTAATTTTTTCCCTTTAAGCAGGAAAACTGCTTATGGGCCCTCCTTCTGTTTGCTGATGTATGGTAATGAAAGGTGTATCACCCCAAGAATGCTTATTGCTGTGACGAATCACAAAAATGGAGAAAGACTCAGTGCCTGCTAAATTTAGCTTGTGCAAATGCAGTACATCCAAAGCCCATGGAGTGAAATACTGTTTGGAGTAAAATATGATTGAAACGTTTCTGGGAATATAACTCCACTGGCTAGTTTACCACCTGGACTTAGTTTTCATATTGTAAGAGATGAATTAAATTTTTATTATTTTTAAATTATAGCCACATCCCCCTCCCCCCCCCCCCCAGTATCAGTTCTCTTGTCTTCCCACTGAAGCAAGCACTGTTAAGCTGCTATAACTTTAAGAGCATGAAAGCAAATGTTGTAAAGAGGTCACTGTAAAGGTCAAGCAGCAGGTTTGATGTGTCAGTGGATAAATGATGGGATCACATCTGGAACAGTTTGGTGAATAAATAAAATGTGAAAGCTCATATATCACTGCCCACCTTCCAATCTGTAAGGGAAAGAGAAAATAAATTCTCTAATAACCTTGTAAAGCACATAAAAGATATTGAATAAACTCTTGAAATTTTGTGACTAAAACTGTCCATATTAAATAATGATTTTAAGAGTGGCAAAAAGCTTGAAATACAGTATGAGTCTTCCTTGTAAAATGTTGTTTTATTTTATGGTTTATTTATTAGACTATACTTGGATAGCTTTGAAAAATATAATTTTAAGTTTAACTATGTGTTATTGAAACACTCTTCCTTTAGATATGTCCCCCAGAGGTATTTTATATTTACACTTAGGGAAAAGAATTTTCAATTTTTATTACACGGTGCTGTATTATTGCTTATACTGCCACTATATTCTGCCTTTCACAAGTAACATTAAGATATGCATATTTTACTGCCATTACCTTCAAAAGGCCTTAGAAAACCCATAGGTCTAAAACGATCTCTCTAAGTTGGTCATTACTGACTATTGAATTAAGATACAACAGGCTGTACATTGTTTTACTGGGCCATTAATAATAAGCTCCCGCGAATTGTGAGACAGCAAGCTAGAAACTGAGTAATTTCAGTCACCCAAGAACTGCGCAGTATTAATAAAAGGCTTGTAGAAAGCCGTTCTGGAGTGGGAATACCTTTGGTGTCTGATGAGGGACGAAAGGCAGCGGGTGGGTTTTGATCTCCAGCTTCCTGCAGGCAGCTCCTCGTGGCGTGACTGGCAAGGGCTCGTGCAGCCAAGCAGGCAAAATGTCACACTCGTCTAGCAAAATTATACATGCAGATGAATGTGTTTGCATTGTGGAGTTGCTCCCAACAGCTACAGATAGAGGCGAGTTTTGCTGATTTTTTTCCTCTCTCGTTACAGACTACTGCAATGCCCCAACCTTACCCTGCGAGGCATGCAGATAGCCAAGACACCCACGATGAAGTCGCCAGAGCCCTGGGAAGGCATCAGGTACACCCAGACACAGGCAGGAATAGCAGACAAGTTCTTAAAAAAAGTCCTGTCACTCCCACCATTTTGCTGGGACAGATGAGCTGAATGAAGCCAGTGCCCAGTTCAGGCATGGAGAAAGTGTCTTATGGGCTTCATGGTCGGAGCAGCAAGGTGAATGGCATTGGCGGTGGACATGGATGTAGGAAACTGTGGGGTGGGTGGCTGGGGCACCAAGGGCTGCTATGGGGCTGCTGAGATGTGTGGGGGCTGTTGGTGCTGGGATAGTTCATGAAGAAATCTGAAATGTTATCATCTAATGCTTGTTTGACTCCTACCTTTGATTAGTGTAGCGCAAGGCATTTAGCATTCGAGATAGATGATGGAACAACAGCAAAGAAACAATAACAGCAAACTCCAACCCTATAGGCAAAGTCTAAACAGATTATAACCAGAAATACAGCTTTTATTCTGGCAGACTGCGTTACCTGTAACCTTTAACCTGATCACTGGCAGGACTTAGAAATTGCAGATCACCTTGTAACGTTGCTAGAAATCGCTGAAACTGATGCCAGGAAGCAAACTGATGACCTACAAGAAAGCTTTGTTTCCCCAAATAAGATCTTGTGGCAGATAAGTGAGTCCTGCAATTTCTCTAATTCATTTATTAAGCTCCACCTTAAAGTGAGCTTGGTTTCATGTCCCTGTTGGACAGCTGTTCTAAATACCTTATTCCTTTGATGAGCCGAAACCTCGTCAAATATCCAGCTCATACTTCATAGCCAACTTAGCTCTATTAAACTTTTGGCAAACGTGTGGTCATGTGGTCTTTGAAGACAACCATATTTACAACTACTCTCCCCAGCTCTTTTGCCTCAAAGGAAAGTTAATTTAACTTACAGAGTCTTGTGCTTTAGAACTGATTTCTGATTCCCTGGGCAGATCGGGAAGCCTATCTGTTCCTGCTGCAGGAACTTGGACCTGTCAGGTGTTTTTTTCTTCTTATTATTTTTATTTTATTTTTTCCTTTCATTTTCCTGTGAAGGCTTCTAGTTACTCTAAGGACAAACTGGAGCACGTGAAACACTCCACAGAGAATAACAGGGCTGCGGCACAACTGACTCAGGGGTAGAACGTGACACCTGTTCTAAGGCAATAAATGTTATAAAGGCAACAATTTTTTTAGCAGAGACATGCGATGAGGTGCCACGTTAGGATATTCTTGGCCTGTAGCAGTGGTCTGTGAGTTTCTTTGCAGAAATGAAATTTACCTTTTACTCAACTTTATTCAATTTATTATTTTTTGCAAGTTGAATTCTATTCATCTAGACCTGGTCTATCTGAGGGCCTGCAGGAATCAATGTTTTTCTCTTCCTTTTCTCTTAAAGTTCCTCTATAAAGTCCCTTTTTATTGTATTGCCTTTTCAGAGCCCACCATCGCTGTGACCATCAATAAACCTTCATGAATTAACCTGTTGAGAGGAGGGAAGGGAGAATCTTACATTGCAGCTGTAAGATTAAATGCTGCTGTTGAACCCTGGACAATTTCCTGCCACTAATCTTTTGGTCTGACTAATATAGCTAGATATATTACTCAAACCTTTCAGTGATGGAAATCATACCTGGATCTGGTAAGCAGAGAGGTAAGAAGACTGGGTGATAAATACTTTAGAAAGAACTATTTTTGACAATATATTTGGCAACTTTTTGAGAATATGTGTGATTTACAGATATCACCTTTGCACTGAATTATTGTTATGCATGCAGTCTTGTGGGAAGTCGATGGTGAAGCTGGGAAGAAAAGCCAGGAGCCCCAATTTCACATCTCCGTTTCTGACCATGTCTTTCTAGCCTGGCATGGATCAGTGTCTCTCAGATTTCATTGGTGGTTTAGCACATAAATATGACTGCTTATCTGGACCTAATCCTGTAGTGCTTTGCCCCACTGATACCCTCACTGAGCACAGCCGTTGTACTTTTGGACCCAGTTACTAGTTTCCTGTGGGATGTCTTCAACTTCCCTGCACTTTTCTGGGGAGTTTTATTCTTGAGGGAACGTCTGGGTTTAGAGACATGCACAGCAGAACAACTGTTCTGCTGGAATATGGTTTTAATCAGAGTGAAACAATGCTTCTGCTAATTACGTGGTATACTGTGTGACAGATGAGATCCTATGCTGTTTCCTCTTTCAGACTATGCAACATCTTGTATTTTCTCTTCCCTGCCAGAAGTCATCAAATCTTTTTGAAATTCAGTTCAACAATTGCCCTTTCAAACAAAGAAGAGGTTAACAGATCATACTGTAGGCTGAAGAAAAAGGAGGAAAATTAGATGATTGAGGAAGGAAGTACTAATCCCTCAAAATTATAAAGATCATGGCAAATAAACTCATAAAATAAGAGCTGATGGCATGTTGTTAGGAGATCCAGTCATTTTCATTTTGAAACATTTCAGCACATTTACAAACTGTGGTCAGCTAAACATGCCGCTAAATGAATACCTGAAACACATTTTTAGCTTTTCCAGCTTGGTTCTTGCATCTGGCTTTTCTGGGGGTGGGAGTCGGTCTTTGCAAATTTACTGTATAGGGAATAACATGTATGAGGTGAGACGTGATGCATGGCTAAGGGGAGGATCAGACCAATAATCCATTGTAGGGCTACGTTATGGTTCTGCAATCCACCATCCATCTGTGTCAGGTGGGTATGCTACAAATGGGAAGTGGTAGCCATTGAAACATGTAAGATTAATAGGTGATGTGTGTGTTAATCACATGATCATAGATGTTGGGTTTGGAATGGTCTTTATAGATTGCTGAGTCAAATCACCAGGATCTCTTGTGGTTTATCTCAGGTATTTTTCCCTCTGAGAGTGCTAGCTGGCGTCGGCTGGAATGTGTCTGTTGATAATGGTTGCGCGGCTCCTCTCTTCAGACCACTATGCTGCTGAATTACTGTTCCTCTTGGAAAGTTTTTTCTTGTTATCTAATCTAAACTTGCCCTTCTTTAATTTAAAGCTATTACCTCTTGTAGTACATTGCACTTGGCCAACCTCAAATAAGTCTGTCTCATCCTTTACATTATTCCCTCTCAAGTATTAATTACCTCCAACACTTCTCTTTATTTCTCTAAGCTATTTAGGTTAACTTGCCTTAACCTTTCTTCGAACCCTCCTCTCAAAGGTTAGCGTTAGCTGACATATTGTCTTGAAAATGTTAACTGTTGCTAAAAGCACTTCTTATAGAGCACGGTTCCTACGGAGTATGCAGTCAGATAAATACACGGTGACCTTTTTTTCTAGGAGCTCTCATAGACATAACATGGTCACGTAGGTGCTTCTTAACTACTGACTTTCCCAACAATGTACTTGGTGCTCTCTCCTTTTATTTGTTAGATAGAAATCAGGGTTAACTTGAGAGTAAAGGAACTGACCTGAAAAGTACCCGATACAATTGCTCAAAACCTAAAGTGAAAAACCAAGAGAAAGGTGTATATTCTTCGTGGTAAATTCTCAGTTCTGAAATTCTGGAGACCAAATTCTGTCTGTTAATGCCTCACAGATTAGTGAGGAAAACATGGCACAGCACAGAGGGGTTAGTGTTGCACCCTTCACTTTTGGGGAGGTCTGACAGAGTAAGACTTTTGCAGTCTTGGCTCTTGTGGAGTAAGGACACTTCAAGTCAGTTTGGCGGAAACTCAATCATGTAACTGGGGTTTGTGACTGAAGTGAGCTTGTGAATCCCAAAACAGAACTGCTTATAGAGTCACTAGACTGGAAGGGAGAGTGGTCAGAAACCTCTTCATCTCTGTCCTGTCTTTGGAAGGATGGGGTATTCCTGCTTCCAGAAACCTACAGAGGAAGATGTCCGTGCTCCCATGGGCACGCAGACTATTTTTGTAGCTTCTAGTGCAGGACACTTATGGAAGGGAAGAAGTGATGTGAGGGTATTTCTGCTCATTTTACTTCAAACTGACCAGAATCTGGTCCTTAATAAAGGATCATTAATTCAGGAGGAGGAAGTTTTGCTGTACTAGTCTGAGCAAGGCATACACAGACAGGAGAAATTATGTTATCCCTTTAGCAATCTAGCCATTAAACTCCACATGGGAACATCTGTTTCCTTCATATTCTTTGCACGGGATGGGAGTTTTGCTTTCAAAGACAAGGAGCTTTGCTATCACGTTGTATATTTTATTCTTTTCCCCTCTTTCACTTCTTCCAGAGGAGCTTGGAGGTGTTAAATTTAATACCTGTCAGAAAAGAACCCATCTCTCACAACATAGGGTTCTTGTGTTGCCTTTGAGACCTTCCCGTGTTGCTTGTATCAAGAGGGAATTAAAAAGTTCAAACCGATGCAGACAGGATGAGAAATGTCTGAGGTTCTGGCAGGATGGTTTATGTTCACAGTTGTTCCCAAGCCAACAAAATTTGGGGACCGCTTTATTTCGGGGAAAGTAGGATCTGTGAGAAGCCACCTCCATCTCATACACATATCCAGTTTGCTGGCTGACAAAAGCCACATATCCAGCGTGCCCATTTTCCCCTGTGCCTGACAACAAGCTCCTCAGGACCTTGTTTTAGAAGCATATGAGCACTGGTAAAACTGAAGTTTGCTGAATTCTTGCCCAGAGCTTTTCTGACTCATCATCTGGTATATTCACATGTAACTCATTTTCTCAGTAAATCTTTACTCCAGACCTCAAAGAAGATTCAGGAATGAATGAAGAGCTGCTGTTCCTTTTCTCAAAGTTTCTGTGGAAACAGATTCTTTCCTATTTCTGTGGGCCTGACTGCATTCTCAAGCCCGGTGCTGCTCTTCGTGCGGTTTTAAATCCAGTACCTGACAATCTTTAAAAGCTGAAGAATAAAGGGAAATCCCTGTAGTAGTCCTGGGGCTGAAATGATCAGGTGACAGGTGGTAATTTGGTGTAAAAAGGCAAATGAAAGTGCATTTATGAATGTGCCGTTCTGCTGGGCAGATAAGAAAAGCACCCTTTTTCTTCTCACTGATTTTTATGTGCCATATTATAAAAAAAAAAAAAAAAAAAGAAAAAGGAAAAAAGAAAAAAAAAAAACAACAACAACAAGGCAAATTCCAATCTTTTCATGAACTGTTTTAACCTTGTAATAGCTGCTTACTTTTCTTTTTCTGGTAGAAACCAGCTGGCATCCTCTCCTGGTCACAGAAGAAGCGTGGAGAAGCCGTGTCATTGCCCTGGGTCTGGCTGGCTTAGAGATGGTGCTTTCAGCTACAGGCTGTGAGCCTTGATCTCTTGCTGCACCAGTGTTTCCATCCTCCAAGGTGGGTTACGTCCCTGCAGTCATGAACCCATGATCTCTGCTGGGGTAGTGTAGTTTCTGGAAGGAGTTCACTAGGGAGAAGATTCAATAATAATTTTGAATTCTCAAGCTGAAAGCATCATATAGGGGTGATACTTGGCTACTGTACACTTTGTTATGCAGAAGCAGCATAATGTAGGAAGGACACACGAGTGAATATGCTATTGAGGAATCCTTTATTTCACCAAACTGGGAAGAAAGTTGAAGAAGTGAATTCTTTGTGTCTAATGAATTAAGACTGCTCTCCCTTCCCATGGAGGAGATGCAAGAACCTTCTGCAGAATTAGTATACCCAGAAAGTGTTAAATATTCAGTGTTGAAAATAGCTGGCCATGGTGGTTGTGATGTATGCATCTACCTGTCTGTGTGGGCACTCGACTCTGCACATCCAGAGCAGTATGGGTACCAAAGGAGCATGTATTTGAAGTACAGCTCCATTTCCCACTCTCTGGGTTGCTCTCCGTGGAGAGGGAAGCAGCAGAGCTGTGGTGATCCTACTGTTATCACTCACACTAGGCACCCACATAGCAGAAGCATTGTTTGGTAAAGAAACCTCCTTTGAAACATTCCCAGAACTCCAGATTTTGCAAACCTCCTGGTGTCTGCCAAGACACATGCACTTTTAGTCCCACAGGAGCTAGAAATCACAGAATCATGTGGAGCCATCTCCAGAGGATCATCTTTGGCATTAAATGGGGAATGATTGTTCAGGCAGAATGTGAGAATGGAAAAAACAAATGTGGCACCCTCTTGAATGGGTTGATTTATGAAAGCAGGAGAGTTGGAAAGTACAAAGTTGCCTTCTGGGACCAGCCAATTTCATGTTTTCGTTGCTTGTAAATAAGTGAGTTTCAGATAAATGCACCCATCTAGCTGAGTGCACGTTTCGAGGATTAAGCTAGTTTAAAAGATTTAGGAGGCTGCTGTGCCAAGTTCATGTTTTTTAAGAGTGAGGACTGCCAAGCCCAGTGGGTGTAAGAGCTACTTTGGAAGCACTTTTATGAACTATTCCTGATGCATATCTTCAAAATATTTAAAGCAACACCTGTCATAGACCATTCTCTCTTTATCCTCTCTTCATGCCAAGTAATGGAGCCACATGGTTTCTACAACTGAAATAATTCTTGGAATACGACATCCTGTAGCTTGGTGTGCAGTATACATTGGCAGGACTTCTTTTTCCTTTTTTTTTTTTTTGTTTCTTTTTTTTTTCTCTAGGATTACTACATATTGGGTACGAGTGCTAATAAACTTCTTGGGAGCCACTGTTATCGTGTTAATCTGGATTTGGCATTGTAAGGATATTAAAACTATTCCATTATCAGCCTCGTGAATGTAAAATAGCATGGACTTTTAAATATTTACATTACTGTGAGCTGCAGCCCCAAAGGTATGAGGGGGCTGTACTCAGGCCTCCCACAGTGGAGTCTCAGGCGTAAAGAGGGATTTATCCTCCTGACTATGCGGGATTATCACATCCTGTCTCTCTATATAATGAGCAGAGAATAGGCGATTGTGTTGGCTACGTTAGGCACTCATAGCAGCTGATAATTTTTTTTTCCACTGATTTTAGTGGAAATGGGGTCTGAACAATTTGTTAAGCCCTTCTTGCTGTTCTGAATGCAGCTGGCTGAATAATTTCTCACTTGGCATCTCAGAGGACAGAGCTGAACCAAGGTCAGACTGTGGAGAGCTTCAGCTTGGAGTTCTCTGGGTCCAGTCTTCAGGCTTTCTTACCTGTTTCTTACCCAAAGAGTGTCTAATGAAAAGGAAAGCTATTAGTGGGATTGTTGTTCATACAAACACCATCACAATTTAGGGCAATTCTAGCCATTTTAGCAAAGAATTATTTTTGTCGTGCTCCGTACCTGCTGGCTGCGGGCCGGGGGCAGCTGGCACAGCACAAAATCTCTTTTCTGATGCAGAACCTGCATCAGCACCAAGCGCACTGCAGGCCATGTGAGTGGTAATATGTAAATCATCATTAGCAGATGTTTATTGTTTCTTTTCAGAAAATCAGATTTGACTAATCAGCCTAAGTGAAACATATGCTGAAATTAATTAAAGTTTGTTTTAAAATAATTTGCATGCTTATTGCTTTTAACTGATTGTAATTGGGGCTTTTGAATACTTTTTAACAAACAGAGTCACCTAGGCTGAGCTTTTCAAAGCACTGATTGGCATGTCGCCATACATCTTCCTCTAATATTTTGCTGGCTGAATGACCTACGTCGCACCGAGTTCTCAACCCCACAGTATCGTAGGAAAAGGAAAAAACATGTCATTGTTTCCTATTATGCCATGGTGGTTTTTGTAATGAGCACAATTGCTGAGATATGTGTGCCATGATGAAAGATCTGATGATTACAGATTAACTGAAGACAGCAGAGCTTTTCTGAATAATATGCAGAGTTGACAGAGTGGTTAAGCATCATGTGTGGTGGGAGGTCTCGTTATTTTGGCAAGACAGCTCACCTGCAGATGTACCTTTGAGCCAGCTGTAGCATCCCCTAGCTAGAGGGAGTATGTCAAGAGGATCAGAGGAGGCCGTGGCTTGGCGCTGCCCCGCAGCAAGCTCTGCCTGGCCGTGCTGCCTACGTGCTGTCTGACACTGCGGCTGGAGCCGCAGGGAGCCAGCTGGCTTGCAGGCAGGGATGCTGAGGGTGGGAAGGGACTGGCGGCGGCTCAACTTCTGCCCCAACAGGCGGCATGGCTCGCCTGGCTCAACCCACTGGTCTCTGGGAGCCCGGCACGGCAGCCAAAGGCAGCAGGGACCTTGCCAGAGCACGCGGGTGTCTCAGTCGTACTCCCAGCCAAGGGGCCTGGGTCCTGTGCCCAGCACCGCTGCTGGCTCCTGCTTCATGTTGGGCAACTTTCTCCTGCCTCGCTCCCCACACTTTGGCCAGCTGAAGTCGATTTTGGGGTCCAGGAGCTGTCTCTTTGATAACAGCCTGAACAAGGGGGCTTTGAATGGGGCATGCTTTTAGCTCAGGGCATCCCACTGGGGCCAGTGAGCTATGTGCTCCAGGCTTTACATGGGTTTCTTAATGGTCTCCAGGTGGAGCTGAAGTTGTTGGTTATGACCTATAACTTCCTAAAGGGCCTGGGGCTGGCCTAGCCACGGTACTGCCTTTCTCTTCATTGTGCGCTGCCATGGTAGGCAGAAATGTGCTCCTTTCTGGAAATAACAAGGTGACCAGCAGTCTGCATCTAGGCCTCAGGAACTGGTCCTTTTCCCCCGCCTCCATGTCTTTGGTTTGAAGCGATTGGAATTTGGTGACAGGGCTGGCTCCAGAAAAGATGTTTGAGTGAATCTAGAGTGCCTTGGGGGGCAAAAAGCTGTCTGGTCAGCCAGCAGAGCTCCAGTGAAAGAGGTGCCGGTAAGCTGGAAATTAATTTCAGTGGCAGTTTGATTTAATTGTATTTAGTCTCATACATCTAGCAGCCCTGATCTGGAAACTCTAAGTAGTCCTGAGGACTTGGGCTTCTTGTGTGCTGAGCGGGCCCTTCTGTGGAGCTGCATATCAGCATCCTGCCACTGATAATACAGTTCATGCCAGGAGAGGATTTGTCTCGCCAGCACTGCTTACTCCGCGGTGGAATTTACAGGGTTAGTGCAGGACTCAGTTTGTTCTGCTCATTCATTAGCTTCCTTAGATCTTCCTCAGACCACACTGAAGACAAGAGGCACTTATTAAGAGCAGCAGTTTGTTTCAAGTGCTTTCTCATAAGTTTTCAAATCTTCCTGCTATAATGTCACAGCATCACTGGCTCCTGTGATGGAGAATAACAGTGGTTCATTAGGCTCATAAATCCAAAAGGAAGAAAGACTCTCCTGGAGACATGAGTAGCTTTATAACAAACAGAGCAGCGGGAGAGTCTGCAAATTATCAGCTCAATGCTTTATAAGCATTTTATCATCAGTTGGGGGAAATTACAATAAAGAGCAACGAGTAAGTGAAGCATAAACTATGGCATAAACATGCCCCGTGTTCTCCTCCGTCCACATTTCATGTAAAAGTGTATTCGGAGCCATGGCACTAGGGCAAGAATCTGGGACCGCTTCAGAAGCTCTTCCCCACCCAGAGATTTGCCCAGGCTGAAAATTACACAGGGTTATATGTTACGTGGACAAATTCCACCAGAAAAGAGAAAATATATGCAGTATTTAACAATCTCTCCCTATTATTCCAATGCAAGTGCAGCATGACAATGAGCTTGATAAGATGTTTACACCCTCTCCAACAGTTTTGCCACTACCACATTTTTAAGTGTGCAGCTTTGATTTACGACTAGTGATACTAAGATCCCAGCCTGTAAATTTTTACAGCAAGCAGACTTGAATTATGTGTTGAGTCTGCTGCACTGGATCAAAAATGCTCAGAATGCTCTCTGGGAAGATTTAAATGTATACGGTCTCTAAGCCATGGAAATATTGCTCTAATGTGCCTATGTGATTTTTAACAGATTGTGAGTTCAAATTCATTTATCAGCTGATGTCTAATGAGTTTGGCAGGCCCTTAATACATTAAGTATAAGAAAAACTATGAGCATAATGATGTAGACTGAGGAGAATTTAATGAACAAATAAGTGACCTTCACATTTATGTGAGATAAAGATTTCATGCCAAATTTTGCATAATATACACTGAAAATAATGGGATATTTATTAGATTTCTTCTCTCCTTTTTCTTCTTCTTTAAACAACACTTTTTCTTCTTTTTGCAGAGCAGACCTATATCCATGGATATGTGGCTGGGGAGAGTGCAGCCGGCCTGCAGTGGCTAAACCTTTTAATTCTACCTGGGGGAATCTGATTGAGCAAGGGAAAGGCATAAGTCATCCACGCCTGCTTCAGGGTGGCAGCTGCACTGGAGGTGAGCACGTTTGTCACACGTACAGGAGTTCACCTTGGTGCCTCTGCTGCCATAACTGCCTAGCACTTCTGGAAAATCACGTCACCCATTTTGATGCTTGAATATGTACCTAGGAATTTCACAGAATCACAGAATCACAGAATCGTCTAGGTTGGAAGAGACCTCCAAGATCATCTAGTCCAACCTCTGTCCTAACACTAACAAGTCCTCCACTAAACCATATCACTAAGGGCTACATCTAAACGTCTTTTAAAGACCTCCAGGGATGGCGACTCAACCACTTCCCTGGGCAGCCCATTCCAATGCCTAACAACCCTTTCAGTAAAGAAGTTCTTCCTAATATCCAACCTAAACCTCCCCTGGCGCAACTTTAGCCCATTCCCCCTCGTCCTGTCACCAGGCACGTGGGAGAATAGACCAACCCCCACCTCTCTACAGCCTCCTTTAAGGTACCTATAGAGAGCGATGAGGTCTCCCCTGAGCCTCCTCTTCTCCAGGCTAAACAACCCCAGCTCCCTCAGCCGCTCCTCATAAGACTTGTTCTCCAGACCCCACACCAGCTTTGTCGCCCTTCTCTGGACTCTCTCGAGCACCTCCATGTCCTTCTTGTAGCGAGGGGCCCAAAACTGAACACAGTACTCGAGGTGCGGCCTCACCAGAGCCGAGTACAGGGGGACAATCACCTCTCTAGACCTGCTGGCCACGCTGCTTCTTATACAAGCCAGGATGCTGTTGGCCTTCTTGGCCACCTGAGCACACTGCTGGCTCATATTCAGCTGCCTATCAACCAGTACTCCCAGGTCCTTCTCGGCCAGGCAACTTTCCAACCACTCATCTCCCAGCCTGTAGCGCTGCTCGGGGTTGTTGCGCCCCAGGTGCAGGACCTGGCACTTGGCCTTGTTGAACTTCATACAGTTGACCTCAGCCCATCGGTCCAGCCTATCCAGATCCTCCTGCAGAGCCTTCCTTCCCTGGGGCAGATCGACACACGCACCTAACTTGGTGTCATCTGCAAACTTACTGAGGGTGCACTCGATCCCCTCGTCCAGGTCATCAATAAAGATATTAAAGAGGACCGGCCCCAGCACTGAGCCCTGGGGGACTCCACTAGTAACCGGCCTCCAACTGGATTTGACTCCATTCACCACAACTCTTTGGGCCCGGCCATCCAGCCAGTTTTTAACCCAACGAAGCGTACGCCAGTCCAAGCCGCGAGCAGCCAGTTTCTTGAGGAGAATGTTGTGGGAAACAGTGTCAAAAGCCTTACTGAAGTCAAGGTAGATCACATCCACAGCCTTCCCCTCATCCACCAGGCGCGTCACTTGGTCATAGAAGGAGATCAGGTTCGTCAAGCAGGACCTACCTTTCATAAACCCATGCTGACTGGGCCTGATCGCCTGGTTGCCCTTCAAGTGCCTCGTGACAACATTCAAGATAATCTGCTCCATGAGCTTCCCTGGCACTGAGGTCAAACTAACAGGCCTATAGTTCCCCGATTTAATTACAGGTGTCTGTCTTTGTAAAATGCGTGCCAGCATTATGGCCTGAATCCCACTCATTTCACTGCATGTGAACTAGTGCCTACTAGTGACTGGCTCCAGTACCTCTGAAGGCTGAGAACATGTTGATCTCAAGTTGAAGTTGGCTGGGTCTAGGCTTTGTTTTGGGGGCTGCTTTGACTGATGAGGGTAGAGGAGCAGAGTAAGGCTCCAAAGGTGCAGGTGCTGGGGGTGGAAAGCTGTTAGATCAATAGGTGCTGTCTCCCCAGCTTGCCCCATCTCCCATGGGAGCAGCCAGTCCTCTGATCTGGCCCAGTGTGCCAGCTGGAGACTGGTAAGCCTGAACAACAACCCACACCTCTCCTTGCCTCAGTCCACCTTTCCACGAAGTGCTACTGCTCACCCATGTGAAGCCTGGTAAATAGGCTTCTTGCACAGAGCTTGCTTGCAACAGAGAGACAGAATGACAGTTAAAACAATAAGCTGTTTCTTGGGGCCGTGGCATTGTACTTTCATTAAAAAGTAACCAATGCTGAGGGTATTTCCACCAGAGGCAAGGGGATTTTCACTGAGGCAGTCCAACTCATTGAGAAGAAAAGAATCGTAACCTGGTCATTAAAAAGGAACAAGGGCAGGGGGCAGTTTTCTTATTGAGGCAAGTGGTAGGAAAAATGGTATCTTATGTACCTTGTCCCACCTTTTTTTTTTTTTTTTTCTGTTTATGTGGGAGCAGCAAAACCTGACTTCATTTTTCTATTTTAGATGATCTGTGGCTTTGCTGCTTGTCCTGTAGCTCGGCAGGTATTACAAACTGTATTTCCAACTAATGAAGTAGGAGTGAATAATTTATTTAATGTGTCAGACATGGCAGAAGGCACTGCAGCCAGTCACTGCGCATGAAGCTAATTGCTGCACTAAGAAAACAAATCTGTGCAAGTCCTCATTTCAAAGTTATTTCCAAGCATTAACTCAAAAGTTATTTCAATAACGAGGCCTCTTAACAGAAGCATCACTTTTCATGGCACACGGCATAGCTCTGTTGACCCTCCAGTGCTGCTCTGCTGGGGGAAGTGTAGTTCAAACAAAACTTTAACCGTAAAACTTGGGCAAGGGGGAGGCTGGGCAAAGTCTGTGATTAATTAGCAATTAGCAGTATTGAAATGCAGCGAGAAGGGAAAGAATTCATTCTATGCAGAGATTTTTGAATCCCTTGTTTGCTAAGAAGTGCTGAAGTTGTGGGTGCTTGGCAGGACTGAAAGTTGGATGGTCGGGCAACCTACACAGGAGGAGCTTTGTGGCTTATGTGAGCAATGGTTTAGAAGCCCACCTAAGTGTAATTTTATTTCATTGTAGTTGCAAAATTTGAATATGTAGGTGAATTCACCAGTGAGCCAAACTCTTCCCTCAGACACATGCTTGGATGCATGCTGACAGTGAAGCACTGTGTTGACCAAGGGAATGGTTGGATTGCCTTTGGGTAATCCACGCCTGCCCTGAGCCTTTGCAGATCCCTTTTCTGAGGCATTTAAGGGGTGTCCTGGCTTTGTGCTGGTCTTTTACAGACAGGGAGTTTCCCTGTCAGTAAGAGTGATTCCTGCTATCTCTTGCCTGATGCAAACAAGATAAGCAGTATCATGGGTTTCCTGACCCTCCTGTAAATGGAAACTTGTAGCCCTGTCCCTCAGTAAGCAAAGTGGTCTGGATGAGGAAGGAGATATATCACAGACATAGTTCTTCAATCCTTCCATCCCACTTTCTTGAGATCTTACACAGAACCCCACCTATTCAAAGTCACACTTGGCTTATCTCTGAGCGATTTTACGGGTATTTCCCAAATCATTCCTTAGCCTCCTAACGTGCTGAAAGGAATACACACTTATGGAACAGAAATACTGATGTGAATTAAGATTTACAGGAAGCACTTAGGCAGCAGATAGCAGGTAACGGGGAAATGATGAGATAGAAGCCTGCTCCTGCTCACCTCGGCTGCTCTGGGATGTGGCACGGCGAGATGAGGTTTGCTGCCTCCGTTTTCTCAGTCAGCCCTGGTGTGAGTGAGTGCAATGCCATCAATTCCTATTTGCATTTGATTACACCAAGGCTGAAATTGGTCCATGGTGTTTTACTGTATTTCTTTATTTTATTTTATTTTATTTCTGTTTCCTATACCATAAAGCTGACCAGCTGAACCATGCAGCGTGTAGCAACTTACAGTAAACCCTCCTTGTTCGGCTCGGTAATGGATGGAAACAATTCTGAAGTTAATGGTATTAGTGAGGAAATACAGTCATTCTTAACCAATCTTGTAATGCCCTTTTGGAAAAATGATACTTAAGGCTACTTTTATCATTTGATTTACAAGTCACAAATTTGTGCAAGAAACTTGACTTTAAGTCAGTCGCACACCTTATAAACTGAGCAGGGCCGGTTCACAAATGATTTTACAGCTCCATACACTTCCCTGGAGGAGCCATCTCCTTCCTGCTGGCCAGACACATTGCCTTGAAACAGCTGCCAACTTTTTAAGAGTTCCTTTTTGGCTATATTCTTCTTTTCATAGCAGCATTCATGGCCCCAGCCCAGGTTCATAAGGAACAAAGTGTAAAATTAATCAATGGATTGATACACTGTTTAGAATGAAAACAGCCCAGTTTTGGCTACATTTTCGGCCCCTGCAGCCAAAGGAGTGCATGTGTGTACATGAAATGTAATTTAGTTTTTCCTTTGCTGCCTGTTGATTTTCCTCTAATTCATTTTCCTTTTGCCTCTTATTGAGTCTCCCGTGTCTGGGTAAGTTTAACCCTGCACTGCCTGGTCTGTGCAGCACACAGCAGGCAGAGGGATCCTGTAGGTGGGCCCTGGGGTGGCTGCAGGCTTTGTTAGCTGCTGGAAGTGATAAGACGATATCCAGGAAAAGGTCTGTGTGAGCACAGCAGTCCGCAAGTGAAGCCTTTGATAGGTAAAATCTACCTGGAGTTTTAATGACTTGTAAAACCCTGAGAAAGCCTCTCGCCTGATATTTATTGCTTTGAATGTCTTCCAAATGAACTTTATCTCACCTGGAAAAGGTTAACATGGATTTGGAGCTGAGTAAATCTAGCTCAGCCTTTTTGCGTGCATATATGCCTTCAGCTGAACCTGTTAATACCCAAAGCTGTTCCTCACCTCCATGGACAGAAGCCACAACCTCTCTGTCGCAAGGCGAAGTAACTCGAGGCTCTGTTACAGAGCTCTGGTGCCTAAACTTACACGTTCACACTTTAAAATAACACTAGTGATTATTAATCAGACATCTTGAAGCGGAAAGCAAGCGATGTAGTGTCTGAAGCAAGGGGAGGGTTTGGGGGGGCACTGGGTAATTGCATATATTTCACAGACTCCAACGAGCCCTTTTCAGACAGGTGAAAGTTGACAATAGCTCTATTGGTAACTTTAATTTTGGAAGTAGTTGGTCTGGGAAAAAGTTAATCATATTGTAGGCACTGTCTAGCGCCACTCAATCTTGTTTCTATCACTCTCAAAGTCATGTATTTTTAAAAATACCAAAACCAATTTAAAAATACATCTAACAGTAATCACTTCATTGGAAACAACACACTGCAATAACATAAAACAGCAGCCACTTTCCTGGGAAGATTTATGAGACAGACTAGTTTTCTCACGACTTATGTTATTCCTGCCTTATTGTTTTGTCAGCATTGGATATGGAAAGTGGATGATATGTGAACACTCTCCGGCACTAGGAAGCTTTAGAGTTTTGATTAGGTAACAAAATTGAAAAAGTGAGTTTGCCTGCCCTGTTCAATCTCTGTGATTTAAATTTGGGTATGAGAAACACACCGAAGAAGCATGCTGCCCTCTCCTGCAGCTGCACCTTGCGGTGGGCCCGTGGCTCTCAGGGATCCCGTCCTCAGCCTAGTTCTGAATTTCCTCTGGAAATCCAATGGGACTGTAAATATCAGAGTCAGGTGCTGGCCCTGAAGGATGACGAGAGGTAAAAAGATAGAGATGGAGAACAAATAGAGAAATTAAGACATTTCAGGGCATGTGAAAACGTTCTAAAACAGGCCTTGTGATCAAACCAGTGAGGAATGTTTGCGCCATGACCAAGGGAGCTGGCTCTCCCGTGTCCGTGGTGGCCAACTGCTGCCTGTCCCTTAGAAATCAACAGCCTGAGATAATGATGAGGGGCAGAAATGAGGAGCCTGAATGGTAAAAAAAGTCCTCAGTATATCCTGGGGTGGGAGGGGGGGTGGCGGCATTGCAGCCTGTGAAAGCCTGGGGAATTCAGGCCAGTGTTGGTCACTGGGGGCAGAAGGTGCCTGGCTGAGGGGCTGCTCGGTGGGATGCGCGCTGCTGGTCTGCCTTGGAGGTTTCAAAGTGCAAACAGACAGCTGGTTTTCAGCACTTCATGTGTGCTCTGGGTTCACTCCCCTACCCATCCCATCAAACCAGAACAAGCCCACCCGACTGTTACCTCTGCTAGGTAGTCGGTACTTTTACGTGCATGGCTCACAGCTTGCACATCCTTATACAGAGTGCCTCTTACATCTCCAAAAGTAATACAAAGAAGCATGTTATCTGTGGCTTTTAAATCTGCACAAGTCCTAGAAATGAAATTTCATTCATGCATATATTTATATATACAAATTTATATACAGAGAGAGAAAGGCATAAAGAAATGGAGAAATAAATAAATAAAATGGGGTTTTCTGTATGCAGTTTACCACCCTGGGACCTATTACAAAGCACTTTTATTATAATCATCCAGGAACCAACAGCATAAAAATGCACTTGTCTCATGTATTATTGCTATTGTGTTCTCACACCTTTTAGTCCACTTCCCCTGATGACACACCCAATGCCTCCTTGCTTAGGCTTTGTGTAAATTAACTGCAACATCCTGGAAAATAATAATAAAAAAAAGTTTATTGTGGAAATATAATTCAGTGTTTCCTCTGTTGGCATTAGCATCTTGCAAGTCCCAAGTTCCTTGGGTAGATCTGCTCACTGCACTGCTGGCTGACATCTACCAGGCACAGTTACTGATGTGAGACTATTTTGTAGGCTTAGGCCATATATTCATAATAATTTGTAACAATTCATTAAAAATGAGTTGCCTGTATTCCTAACAGAACAGCAGTTAATGTATATTGAAATAGTGATTGCTTTGCTGTAGTTCATTAAGAAGTCATATTTTAATTCCTATTTAATTACAATCCAGTTACTACCATTTATTACCAATAATTCTAATGAGGTAAAATAAGAGATGTATTGAAAACTAATGATAATGTTACAAAGGTTCATTTGGAATTCACACAAAAATATTCTACTTAATTACAAAGGAATTGCTTCTACCTCGTATGTGCGAGGTGGGATGTGGTTGTGATTCTTGCTGAAGGATCAGCCTGTGCCTACCATGATCGGTGAGCCACAGGTCTACGCGTGCTCTCAGCCCACGTTCACCCAGAGGGCTATCTCACAAGGCGACCAACTCTGAAGATGGGGGAAGTCCCGAGCCAGGAGAAGGTGTGCCGAGGAAGACATGGTGGTAAGTTCCCCCTGCCTTGGGCCTCTCACAGGTTCATGGGTGCTCGAACATGTGCCACAATGGCTCAGGAGATAAAATATGGAGAAGGAACAATACTGTCCAGCTCAATGTAGGGCTCATTTCTGAGTTAGAAAGAGGTGGAGGTGGTTTTATACAATGGAGGAAGGAATGAGATGTGTGTGAGAGGGCATAGTGAAGTCAACAAAAATGTAAGGCAGAAAAATGCTGTCCTTGATTTTCTCCTGGGCCTGGCAAGAACTCTGCCCAGTAATGAGGTTGGTAATGTGGCTTTTCTCTGTTAACTGCTCTGCCTGTGGAGGTTTCAGGACAGTAGATCATGAAGTGTTTAAAGGAATTGTCCACAGTCCTCTGAAAAAAGTGTTTTCAGACAAGATTGGGATTTATTAAAAAACAAACAAACAAACAACACCCGTGGACCCTGACAAGGAATTGTAGTGAGCCTCCAACAAGCTTTGTAAGTTTAGGTCCCAGGGTCTGCCTTGTGCTTTTCCAGGAATGGGGGTGCAGTCCCTCAAGTGAAACTAAGACTGTGCCTGGGTTCTCTTCTCCTTCCCAGTTTCAGGAAAGCTTGGCTCCACTCTAATTTCAGTCATGTTTTGAAATAAACTTATGGGGTCTTTCCTATTTCTGTATAGCAAGACTACCTGATAAGGGGAATTTGAGGATAGTTATTTTTGCTTTGAACTATGCAGCCTGAAACATCTGTGGAAAGTTACCCTGAGCTTACCTTGCTCATGTTGATGCCTAAATTTCCCCTAAAAAGCAATGAGCCAAATCCATCCCTGGTGTAAGCTGTTCACTACAGTCAGAGGCATTGCCCAAAGGCACCAGGGACTGATTTGGTCAAACATGCCCAATGGCACAATCCTAACTCAGCAAAAATATTCCCTTTCTGTAATCAGCCTGAGGTGCAGGATATTTATGACACCCACTTAGATAGGCCTTCATATTTTCCCTCATTCTAATTTCCCCCTTCTCTTTATTTCTCTCTGTGTCTGTCACCTTTTTTCATGTCTCTCCAGATGCATTTCCCAGCATCAGATAATTGAAAGTCAGTGAACTGAGTTTCAGGTTATTTTGCTAAAAGATGCCTATTATTTTGATGAAGCAGGTGCACAGAATTAAAAAAAAAACACTCCATAATTGCTACTTTACTATCAGGCTTCTGCTGCCTAATCTTCTTTGATGTTGGTAGAACAAGCTTTCTATCTCCTCTAGGATGATTATAGGGAACATTGCTCTGTTCCTCCTACAGAATCCATTCCTGATGGATATTAAGCCTGGGTTATCAATTAAAGTTTCTTTATGTGCCGAGTGATTAGAGCCAGGATTGTGTGTGATTTCTAGCATAAAGCAAATCTGAAGTGATTTCTGCCATTAATATTAATTAATCACTGATATGTCAGACATTCACAACTGAATGCACGAGGTGAGCATGTGCATTTTACTATAGGAACCTAGGACTGAAATAATGGCTGAAATGCTCTCATTTAAGCATTTGGCAACTGTTTCCATAAAGTCTTCCTGGTGTAATTAGCTAAAAAAGGAGAAGCTGAGTAAATAGCTGGGGTATTAAAAGTATGGTTGCAGTACTGCCTCTTACCAAAAGGACTGACATTTCCCCTCTTATACTGTGCTCTTACTTATGGCTCTGACAAGCTTCAAATCTTTGGTGTAGAATTTTGCTGGTTATGTTTTTTTTTTTTTTTTCTGAGTGAAAATAATACCCAAATATAGACCTGTTAAGAATCCTAAAATGTGTATATATGTAAAGAGAGAAAAAGAGGCAGTTCTTGAAGGAGCATGCAGGTTTGTATAGATTCAGATTTTGGCAGCTCAGAATCCAAAAAGCTCACAATCCTACACCAGTCACACTTAGCACTGACTGGCTGATGCTCACCACCTCCTCTCCACTTCTCTGTGGGGCTGGGCTATCCCCGAGCTTAAACTGGGCTCCCCAGAATGTTGTTCCACAGCCTGATGTAGGTCAGCAGTCACTCTGGGAACAGAAGCCAGACCTCTGAGCTTGATGGAGGTGGTACTGGGCAGGCCAGACATTGATGGGAAGATGTACAGTGCGGTGCCTGCCTGCAGACTGGGTAAGAAGCTTGACTAAGTTAGCATGTGCAGAGGAGGAACAGTGCAACAGCTTGTGTTGGGCATCATGCAAAAGATTTTGGAAAAGCCTAAATCCTCTACTACATGGGTGTCCCCTGTCTCGCCAACCTTTATGGTGGCGTTGCTTAATTTCAAGGTGCACAACTTCAGTCTCACTCATTTAGGGTAGACTTACGCCTGTGGACATATAGGTGGGCACACAGAAGTGAAGCAATCTCAGAAGCGTGCATACAGTAATGATTGTAGACCCTCGCTACATACAGCTGAATAATTTGTTTGCACTTCTTGAGAGTGCAGTGATTGCCTCACCATACAGAGGGACACGGGCATGTTTACAAGCATTTAAATGGCACTTACATCTGTAGTATCTGATTGCCTTCTAAAGTGCAATGAAATCAGGCAAGGAATTCCTCTTTTGGAGATGGAAAAGACAAGGACAAAAATTAAAGTGACTTGATGTTTGCACCAAAAACCAATAGCAGAGCTAAAAATAGATAAAGAATCTCCCTAGTGTCAGTCCTGTGCTTTAGGTAATCTTGGAGCCAAATGCTCGCAGGGCCATATTATTGACAGAACGGTAAAGAGGCGCAGCAATGACCATTGCATCTCCACCTGTTTAAACCAAATGACTAGCTGTCAAATGGGATATAATTACCCACAGTGCTAATCACGCAGTCCATTCCCACTGTCATTACCTTTACTGTTGTCACGAGTATGAACAGCTTTGCCGGGCATGCAGGCACTATCCCCAGGCATGTGATGCTCTTTACACATGCAGCTTCATTGGGTATAGGTGGCACAAAACATGCTACTGCTTATTCAGCTGTATAGTCACACAAGGACATCTTCCAGATGTTGTCAAGTCCTCTCAGCTGTGAGTTGTTCGAGTGTCTGGCCTCCTAGATCCAAATTTACCCCTAGAGCAAGGCGATGCAGGACCTTTGGCCTCACCAGAGCTGTGTGTGTTTACACCATCAGGGAATGCAGCCAGGTGTGTGAGGCAAATGTGGCTTTTGCAAACACTTCCAAGTTTCTTTCAAGAAATGCATCGCTTAGTCGGACATCTCCTTGTTAGCATCGGCCCATCTTAAATCTGAGCCTTGTTCAGCAAGTGCCTGGTTTATCCGTTACTCACATTGTCATAAATCTTAGACAAAAGCAATTACGAGGAAAGCATATTTCTTTCTTTTATGGAATTTCTTAAAGCTGATGAGAGCAGTCAGATGGCTATTTTCATCAATGTACCTTTGATAGAGCATTAGGGAACAGAGATGGTGTCTGTTAATAGACCATTATTACCTGCCTTGGGTGCAAGGAGCTCTCATGCATTCCAAAAGTATATTAATGGCAGAGTAAAACATGACTTAGAAATAATATCCCCAGAAAGGGCCTTATTTTCACTCTTAAAATGATTTTAAATGGATTTTGCTCTTAATAACTGCTGAATTCATGTGCAGTATGGGAAGTGGATGCAATGAAATTCCTTTTCCAGCCCTCTGCCATGGAGTCATGTGGCACCTGTGTGGCAGGGTGCAAATTTCTGCCCCACGAGTGGATCTCTGCTGCCAGTTCGTGTCAGGACCCTGACACAGAGGACCCTGGTGCAAAGTGTTTTGTCTCCTTCCCCATCTCCTTTACCCTGCAACACCTAAGGGTTGGGCTTAAAAGTGAAAAGAGATGTCAGGAAATGCTTTTTTTTCCCAGGAGGATGAAGAATAGTAGCAGATATTTACCAAGCTACGAGTGCCACCACAGACCAGGTTTCCTTCTCCCACCTCTTTCTGTCCATATTGAGCTCACTTAATCCATCTCCTTCATGAGGTCAGACTAGGCCATGGGACAGAGCAGGGTGGAGATGCCCACACCATGGCATCTGGACTTGTGTTTGAGTTCAGAACCTCCTGGATGGAGAACACATGGAGAAGAACAGACCTCCAAAATGTTTCACAAGACAAGGCAGTCAGGAAATAACCTCAAAGTGGTGAAGCTGGGAGAGAAGTTCAAAAGAAGGAACGGGGAAAAGAAACATAAGGGAAACTGATGGGGAAAATGGACATGGACTTTTGCATTTAAGCAATGCTGCTGTCTGTGGGAGATGGTGATCCCAGAGAAGGCCAAGACAAAACTTTTAAGGAGATACGAGAACAAGATTTGACTGCAGCAAGGAGCAGACAGGAAATTCTGTGCTGATTCCAGGCAGGTTTTAAGGAAATACATTGACAGAAAATGGGTTTCTCTGTTTTAGGTTAAAGCACAAACGTTTCACTCATACCTTAACTGGTGCTATGTCCTGAAATAGGAGGGCTGCAGTTTCCCAGTGCAGCGATGACCTGACCCCGGGGATGCTCTTGGTGGCAGGGCACCAGAGCTCGCACAGCACCCGGCGCTGAGCAGCAAGCAGAGCTGCCTCGCGACATCACCGCTGCCATGCTCTTCTGGGGAGCGCTGCGAAGACAAAGCTGGGTAAGGCAGGGCATTTGCAGCAAATTAACAAAATCAATAATAATAATACTCCCCATCTTCCATCTATTGTTTGAAGCCAAATTATGTTTTGCTACAAAACGGTCTCAAAATATTGCTGCCTTTCCACATGTGATTCTTAATTAAAATTATGAATTTTATAGTGTTTTTTTTTCCCTTGCATAACATGAATTCTGTCCCCTCTTTTCTGCTCAGGTAGCTTTTCCTTTCATGATCTTCACAGACAATCTTTAAGGAAGAGGCAAGCAAGCGATTAATAAAAGTGTGAACAGGTGGTTGCTCTGCTACTAAAAGAGATCAGTAATGCAATAATTTCCTAATTATTATTATACCTTCTAAAGGTTTTTAAATACATGATAATATATTTCCCCACTGCTTCTTCTGGCACCCCTCTTGCTCCTGGCATTATTTCTCATTCAGAATAATAATTAATGAGAGCTGAGGTATCTAATATATATTTTATTCCTTCTGTTTCAGTCCCTTAAGTAACCATCTTGTCACATTTGTTATGCAAATTTTCACACATTGCGTGTAATTTCAGCAATATGTGAGAATGCCTCTCAAAAACGCCTTGAGTATTTTGTTTTATATATTTTTATGAAATTATCACTTATTTTTTCTTGAAAGCAGTATTTCTCCATAGCCCTTTAGAGAAATGGATGAGGCTACATAATTGCTCTTGTTTTATTGAGGTAAAAGGAAGCAAAGAAACATTTCTAATTATAAGGTTTTAGCAGTAATAACAATAGCAATAGTAATTTTTTTATTTTTTATTTCAGAGAGCACTCTGTCCTTGCTTATGGGCTTCAAACTGCACCATTAGGAACAAAGTACTATGTCCTCAGTAACTACCCATTTAGGTAAGCGTTGTACATGTGTTTAACACTTCAGGAAGTTATCTAATGTAGATGATGGGCCATGCAGATTGTCAGAGGAACAGTGCTCTAATGAGGGTTCAAGCCATCCATTACACATTTGTCAACTTGGTCTGTTTGCCTGTAAAAGTTTTGTTTGCTAACAGAAATCGTCTATGCTGTAGGCTAAATAAAGGGACATTTGGACACCAGAGCCCAGAGGCACTGACAAGTGATGGAGCAGCTCCTGGAGCACACAGTGGCCTGGGAGCTTTGGCTAAGCCTCAGCATGGGCTGAGGCCTGGGTGGTTTTCAGGGTAGCTAATAAGCCCTGCTTTTCCCTGAAAGTTCAAGTCTGGAGTTGTTCAGTGGGCACAGGTGATAGCCAGGCTTGGCCTTGCTGACTTTTGTTTCTACGTGTCCAGACATCCCTGAGCTGAGCTCCAGGTAGCCATGCAGATATACTCACTGGCTACTTTTCCTCACCCTGGCAAAAGAAAGGCATAAAGAGCCTGGTTTTACCAGCTCTGTCTGATTTTTCCAGCTAGCACCTCAGGTAGGCTCTGCTGCTGTGCTTGATAGGCCTGTCTTAATGAAGCAAATGGTGAAATTCCCTTTCACTGCAGCATCCAAACCCTGTTTGCTTCTGGAGGCATTGCCTCCCACAATGTCCCGGGGCAAGGGTCATTTTGAACTTCCAGAATTTGACACCGAGTGGTTGATCCAGCTCATCATTTAGTCCATGCACTTTATTTTGACTCCTCCTGGCATGTCCACTACCCACTCATAAGGATCCATGTACTCACGGCAAGAGCAGCCCCAGGTTTAGTACCCAGCCCCATGGGCTTGTGCCAGCCTACTTTCTCACTAAATTCAGCTGTACTTTTCCTGCATGAAGACATGTTTTTCCCTGTTGGATTGCAGATGTGCACAAAGTGGAGCAGCCATCTACTAGGACTGTGTCTTGGATTTTGCAGCCAGCAAGCATTCATATGCGGGGCACAAGGTAGGTTCTCTTGAGCCTGTTTAATTTTAAACATGTGTGGGCAGTCTCAGTTCAAAAAAATACTACCCTGGATTAAACTACTGTACCCAGCAAGGTGCAGAATTAGTCATCATTTGGAAAGGGACTGTAACTTCACATAGGATATTTTAGCATACAGTTCAGCAGGGTGAGAGAGAGAGAGAGATCTAACCTGAGCAGCCCATTGTGTGACATTGTGTGCACACATATATGAAGTCTTTGACATATTTCTCTAATACGCAAAGATTACTTGAATGAAAGCTGCCAGTTTGCTTACGTTGCCTGCAACCATGCAAAAATAAGGAAACTTGGGCTTCCTATGTGGCAGGAATACTATGAGTCTGTCTGTGATGTAAAATTATGCGAGCAGGACTTTTCTCTAAAGAAGATTTCATTTTACCTCCCACAGTCAGTGGGCCCGGAGTACTTACTGAACATTTTCACTGCAGTTTTACATTGGCAAGGATCCTGGTGTCATGCAACTCTCCCACCTGGTTCTCCTGTTTACCTTTAATCACACTTTTGCAGTGTCGGGTGGCGGTGACCATTTGCCCACAGAGTCCCTCTAAGGCCTCAGAAAATCTATTTCTGCTGACCTTTTCCATGCTTTGCTGGAGATGTGGTCAACACTAGCCTCGTGTGGGAGATTAACCTACAAAGAGGAATGATTAATTAGGCAAATTTGAGGGAAAGGCAGATCAGTTTTTAAAACTGTTCCACCTTGCTGAAGGCTGGAAATTCTCTGTAGAAAAAGGGCGGTTATTTTCTATACCAAAAGTATTCAGGTATATGCGTAATGAAAGCTGTGAAATGCAATATTGTTGGCGTTGTGATGAGTGAACACTGAGAGTTTGAGCTTCCCCTTGGCCTCCCCCAAGTTAAAAATTATTTTGCAATTAAATACGATTATGTTTTGGACAATTTAAAAAAAAAAAATCAAAGTTATTTTTAACAAAGCTAATTCAAACTCCTCCAAAAGCAAACAAACTGATTTATTTATTTATTGAAAATTACGTACAAACCCCTTGAATTGCTGTAGCCATGGACAACACTGAAACAGGTTAAGCATCCCTCTCAGAAATGCTGAATTTTGAGTCCTGTTCCCAAATCCCCATGAGCCAGGGCCACCCACGTGGGTGCCTTTGCTGGGTGCTAGCATGTGCTTGAGTGGGTTACCTCTGCTCTGCTCTAGGTTACCTTTGGTCACTGCTCAATGCCCTTGAGTGCCAGCTTCAGGGATCTGTGACTGTTTTAGCACTGTCTCTAGATTTTCCTCCTGCATAAAAGAATAAGAAATAGCTTGCCAGATTCTGCTGAGAAACATCACTGCTTCCAAAACAAGTCCTGGAGCTGTGCACCACTGAGAGGCCATGCTTCAGTGCAGGGTGCTCACCTTTAAAATGGGGGAGCCCAGAGGTGCTGCTTGTTTTTCTATGCAGAAAAGTAAATAAACACACCACTCCCTGTCCTGATTTTGGTTGGGATAGAATTAGTTTTCTTCAGAGTGGCTGGTATGTTGCGGTGTTTTAGATTTTTGATGAAAACAATGGTGATAACTCACCAATGCTTTAGCTGTTGCAGAGCAGTGCTTGCACTAAGCCAAGGACGTTTCAGCTCCTCGTGCTGCCCTGCCAGAGAGGTACCTGGGTGAGCACCAGGAGCTGGGAGGGGACACAGCCAGGACAGGAAGCCCAGGCTGGCCCAGGGGACATTCCATTTTATATGGGCAGCACTTGCCCCTTTTTATTATTATTATTTTGTTTGTTTGTTTGTTTATTCCCTTTATTTCACTAAACTGTCCTTATCTCAACCCATGAGTTCTTGTACATTTACCTTTCTATTCTCTCCCCTGTCCCACTAGGGGGTAGTGAGTGAGCAGCTGTGTAGTACTTAGCTGCCTGCTGGGTTAAGCCACAACAACCCTTTACTCCCAAACTTTTACAAACATAATTGGGTGGGAGCTAAAACCAGCCTTTGTGCAATAAAGGAGAGAGATTTTGCTCTCCCCACCATGAAAAGCCATGCAATAAAAATGTAAATATCTGCCTTGAAGGCTTTCTTAATAAACCTTGTAATTTCCTTAAAATTCTTTCTATATCAAAATTCTAAACCACTTTGAGATGAGCTATTTTAGACTGTAATTGGGCTATTCATTCCCTATGCATACAGTGATCCTAATCTAATATGTAACAAGAACTTAAAAGCTAATCAATAATGGAACACGATTCTCTATCAGTAGAGCTGCCTGTTGACTCCTGTGAGAGGGATCTTCACAAGACAGCTCGGCTCTGATGACAGCCTTATATTTATTTTAAACATGAAGTTGAAACATCATCTTTCTCTGTATTGTCACTTCCAATTATTTTTGGAACAAAAACACCAGAGGGAAATGAGATCCTTATCCTGAAATGTGCATTCATATTTGATAAATAGCCACAAATTCTGGAGAATGTTTACTGAAATGTGGGCTTGAAATGCTTTCACGTGCATTTTTACTAAAGCCATAGATTATCTGTTGCAAAATGTGCCCGGGCTGCTTTGCCAAGCTACCCTTTCCTGTGCCTTAGAGGTGAAGAAAAGAAAGGGGATGAGTATCCCAGTGCTGGAAGGCTGTATTTTCCTGGGGTAAAACCAAGGTAAAATCAGCATCGAGAGGGAATCAAAGTGAACCGCCACTTACTGTCCTTCAGTGGAAGTCAAGAAGCCTTTTATACCCTCACGTACAAAAGACAAATCCCCACTTTTCATGTCTACACAGGGGCTTGAGATGGAGCGGGTGGAGGGAAGGGGGTTAAGCGAGTACACAGATGTGCCTAAACCCATATCAATCATAGGCATGAGCAAATGCCGCCCTCTTAATAGGCAGGCTGCAACAATGTGCACAGCTGGATTTTGAATTTTATGGGCTCTCTCAATAAAATGCAAGCAGAAGACATCTCCCATCACTCCCCCAGCTCCGGCCATTTGTGCTCTCACCATTTTCCCTTTGAGCCGCGCTGGGGACGCGGGAGCCGAAGCCCTACAGTTGTAGCCACATACGACCCCCTTGCCACTGTCTGGAGCCAATTAATGTGCATTTTGGAAATACACGGTGGGTTTCTGATGTCAGGTACACTTCCACAAAGTCCATGTATGTAATCTGGAATTACTCAGGGCACGAGGGATCAAGAGCTGGCTGGGAAAGCTCCTCTCTGGAGAGTCCTAAATGCCAGTGATTTCAAGTGATTATTTATTGAGCTTTATAATAGTGCACATATCCTCATACACATCCTTCTCCTACAAATTACCCTACAACTTTCCAGCCCTTCGTTATGTTGTAGGGGTTAAGGCTTTCCTAAGTAATCTAAACATCCAGGAAGGAAAGCTTGCTAAATGCTGAGCTAAGCTTGAACACTGACCCTATCTCTTAACTGTATCAGAAACTTTATGTACATCATAAAACGTAATAATTGCTGTGGTAACTGCTCATTCATGTTAACTAAAGGAGTAAATAGAGTTGTGTAATATAGCCAGTGCTGTGTTGGGAGCACAAAGGAGGTCTACCTATTGAAAGATTTAAGTGATACATATACATATACATATACCCTATAGCAAAATTTGCTTTCTTCATCTTAATAGGTGTATTTGACCTCTTTAAGGCAATTCTCTTTCATTCTGCTCCTTCTTTTGCAAAGCCTTTGGGCATAGAAGGCAACTAGACAGTTGCAAGGGAATGGCAGATCAAGCATGAGGCTTCATTTACCTTCCTTTCACTCCTGTTTTTAACAGTGCAATAATTCGACCCTGTCCTTTTCTCAGGTGATGTCCCTTATTTCAGCTGGGCCACAGAAAGGAAAGGGAAGTTTGTGCTCCTCCTCTCTGTGACCAGCAGCAGGGTCTTCCTGGGCCTCAGCTCTGTGCAGCCACGGACTCTTTGGCACATAATTTCTCTACTACTTTGGGGTTTTTTCCATAGCAAAATTAATAACTTACAGAGTGTTTGCAATGACTGTGAATTTCGTTTTCAGCTGCAGGTCCCCCTCCAGGGCAGGACACGTGTGCTGTCAGTGACCATTGCTGCGGTCAGGAGCCAGGCCTGCCTACAGAGAGCCGGTCATTTAAACAAGCGTCACTAGGTCCCGGGGGACCGCTGGAAATGTGGGCTGTCCTTTTCCTGGCCACCCCAGAGAAGATGAGGACTGGGACGTGTGCTGTGATGCTGAATGGGTGAGTTATGGGGCTCTTGGGCTGTGCTAAAAGTTGTGGGCAGGGGTGGCCTTCCTGCTGGTGGCAAGTACTCGGTGTGGGAGCGTGCATACGGTGGGTCGCTGTGCTAAAGGCAAATCACAGCACAGCTGTGCTTGCCTGTTGGAAAGAAAAGACATGTTCTTGGTGGCAGCTATTTCTTTCATTGCATGTTACAGCTGGCAGCCATCAGCTGCTGGGCCACCAACACTGAGCTGAACACTTCTCCAGCCCTGTCCTGGGGCCACACCTTGCCCCTGCCACTTGTATACCCCTGGGCTCCTCAGTGAGACACTGCGGGGCAAATACATTTCCCATGCAGCCAGTGAAACCACACCCAATGCATCCAAGAAGCAGAATGAATGTACTTAGATTGCAAAAGATATCTCCTATCTATTTCAAACATACTCTCCGTAAGCCTTATTTTAGTATTTTTCCCTTTGCCAATCTGAGGCTCAGCCTGCACCGTGAATACTATGTGTAAGTTTTTGATTGACATTCAGTCGTGAGCATTTAGCTATCTCCATGTCTTGTCAAGTCATCTTTTGATAAAAGCATTTTAGGTGCCACAAAATGTAATCACTTCACTGCAGCATTCTACATTGCAGATTCAAGTTTCTCTGCACATTTTTCAGCTAAAGATTTTTGGCACTGTTGATAGATCTGTTCCACGGGCAATTTTGGATGGATCTATTAATATTGCCTCTAAGAGTAATAAGTCCTGCTCTTTTACAAAGTGAATCATCTATCTCTCCTTTGGACTTGTAGTCCACAAGTCAGTAGGGTTTCCTGTTTTAATAGTCTTCGTACAGCAGCGAAGTGATTTCAAAAAATGTTCAGCCCAGTTTTGGGGCCAAGTAGTGTGTCTTTTGGTTATTTGTTCTCCTAGACAGGCCATGTCACCATTAGTCATGCTTCAGAGTGATGGTTTACTTTCATTATTCACTGACTGCACCGCTTCCCATTCAGCGCTTTCCAACTCAGCAAGATTTTCCTGTGCTAATTCATCTGAATCATTTCTAGAAGAGTTTATATCAAAGGACACATTCTCAATGTTAATAAAGTGGAGGGGATTTGAGACAGGTTGTAGTCCTGATTCTTTAAAAACAAGCATGTAAAGGTATTTACTCCATGTTTGGGAGCACGGATGCATTGGCAGGGAGTCTTGACATGATCGATAGCCCTTTCCCTTTTTATGTACCTTCTGTTTGGGACATTTAGCACACGTGCTCTGTGGTCAGGACTGGGCTAACACCGGGTCTGCCATAACAGAACCACCATTCCCAGCATGGTTCAGGATATGGCTCTCGGACACCATCACTCTCAAGGCCCTCTGCCCACAGGACTTATTACGCTGCCACCGATGTACCTGATCACTTACTTCAGATGATGACTGAGATTCCGTGGTAGGTCCCAATTCTGTAGATTTTTGGTAGGACTCAGGGGATTTATGTGCTCTGCTGCAGGCCTGCCCCTGGGGCTCTCTGCCCCTGTATTTGTGTGTCAGGAACATGCAGCGTAGCCATGCTATAATGCCCACACATTTGTGTGTTACACATCTGGCTCTACTGTCTTTTCTATGACTCAGGACAGAGGCTTGATCTCACCGGCTGCATTTCTGAGTGGGTATTTATCTGTTTGAAGGCTCCTCTGAACTTCCCACGCAAACATGAGGCTATAGGGTTTCATGTAATCTTACATTCCTGGCTTGTCAGCCTGCCCACAACAGCAGTGAATTGCGAAGACAAAAAATTAGAGGAAGAGTTAGTTAAACAGAAACGTAGCCACCCACATCATCTGCTGCGTCCTACTCCTCTGCAGCCGTCTCAGAACCTAAGACAACAACAAGAAAACAAAGGACACTTTGTAACTCAGGCTAATATCATCAAGCGAAGTTGTCAGCATGCTCTGGGAAGGGCACAAAGGAATTGCCCTAAACTTGGAATTTTGGTCCTCAAGGTGTGGATAAGAGGAATTTTGACAACTGTGGAGAAAAAGCAGTTTGCTTTGAAACTAGAAAGGTTGCTTAAATATTCGTGTGAAACAGAAATGCTAATTTTTAAAAATTTTCCATCTAACTATAATTACCAGGATTATGCTGAGAACATGACTCTTCATGGCAGGCCCCAGTGTCCTCTGACTGATGTCTATAACAACATCAACTTTCCCCTAGTGAAGCCAACCCTTGGCTTTCTATAGAGTTGATGAAAAGAAATAGATGTTACATCTACCACTGTTAAAGTTAGTTACTAGCACAGGCTTAAGACACTATTCGATTTTCTTTGAGTGTTCTCTTATCTTAAAGATAGCCAAACCCAAACATTAGATTGGTTAGGGTAAAGCAGACTCTGAAGTTGCCAAGTTTCTTCTCTTGGTGATCAATGGAGGGACTCATGACTTTATTCAGTACATATGAGACATTTTTTCTGAATACCTGGACAGGTTTTTGTCTTGAATTTGGAGGTGGCAATTGATTTTAGGTGCCTTCAGGCTTATGTGTGGCTGCAAGGCTGCATGGTTCACAGCCTGCTCAGCCCCATTTTAGAGAGTGTAAACAGGGACCTTAGCTTTCACTATTGCCACCCAGCCTTAACAGGGCTTCGCATTTCCCTTTGGCAATACTTGAAAATATGGCTATTTTCCTTCCTTCCGTCCTTCCTTCCTTCCTTCCTTCCGTCCTTCCTTCCGTCCTTCCTTCTGTCCGTCCTTCCGTCCTTCCTTCTGTCCTTCCTTCCCTTCTTTCCTCCCTTTATGCCCCAGGACACTTCTTTTTTAGTTCCCCAGTGGGCAAGGCTGACATTTCTGAGCCCTAGGATTACCGACCATGCTTGTTGCTAGTCAGATCCCTTCCAGCTCTCCAAACCAGTACAAAGCTCTGGGCTTTCAGCCAATTTACTCACAGGTTTATCATATGCTGACATTGTTTCTCTATAAATAGGTCTACCTTTACTGACATTATTGATTCAACTGCCTCTCTTCTCGCTAATACTCCTTTTAATGTATCCAACCTGCCTCAGTATTTCACCTAATGAAAGGCTGAAGTCAAAAGGGTAGAGGTCGAAGAGGTTAAATTGCAAGTGTAAAGGTCTGAGGCTTTAAAGTCAGTGTTTGCAGTGTGAGACAACAATCTGTCAGTAGAGCAGAGCTGCAAGTCTGAGCTCTCTTTTCCACCAGAAGAAAGTGAACAGTCAAGCCAATTTCACATTTTATTAATAATAATTTGAATTAAAATGAGCTTCTTTTGCAAAACCCTTCTTCTGATCCATTCATGGGTTGGCAGCGATAACAGGCACCCTAACCTGCCCATCTCAGACCGCGTGATTTTGAAAACAGGGAGCACATTTTCCCTAAGAGGTACAAACACATCTACACATCTCACACGCTGCTTGTCTTGGAGTGAACCCAAACTAACAGACCAAAGTGGTAGTTAGGAGCACTAAGTTGTTCGCACTGGATTTATCAGAAGACCACAGACTCCCCCTTCCACCTGGCTCTCTACCTTCAGCATATCCCTCCTCCCTGCAGCCCCGTGGTTCAGCTGGGGAGCACCGTCACGGAGCCTTGCTCAGCATCACGAGAGGTCTCAGCAGAGTAAGCTGCCCGCTTTGTTTTCCAGCAGATCTGCTGGTGCCCGGGCCACGGGTCTCCTCTCTGGCATGGCTCGCATGCTCCGCAGTGGCCGCAGCTGGGGGCCAGTGGCAGCCTTGGAGCTGGCTGAGGTCAGACGTCCACAGCGGGGCAGGAAACTGGAAGTAAATGCTCAGGTCTGGCAAGGGAAGCTGCCAGGGCTTCCAGAGCTATAGGCCATTAAATATTGTGCTCAAACCAAGCGGCATCCCCCATCCCAAAACAAATCATAAGAGATAAGAAAATGTTTCACATTGTTAAAAGTTTATATTATCTCTGACTTCAGAAATGTTACCATTAACCAGGGAATTAATCAGAGATTTTCACTTACTCCTTGTTCTGAACTATAATGAGCCCTTTAACAGTGTAAATAAAAAGATCTAAAGATTCAATAAACTATAATGTCACAAATGGCAATCATCTACCATGTGAGGCCTCTGTGTTAAAAAGCATCACACAGCTGGAGACAAATGCTTCAGTATAACATTGTAAATAACCTCTAAGCCCACTACTAATTAAACTGAAGCTTCACTTCTCCCGGGCATTGAATATATGAACCAATTAAGAAAATATCACTTTTCTGAGAGACCTGCACTGCCCCCCCCCTTAAAATAAAAAATAAAAAAAAAGGTGTGTGTGTGGGGGGGCTGAAAGATCCAGAGATAGAGAGAAAGAAAGGAAAGGGGGGGGAAAAAGGGAAAGAAAGGCGTTTTACAGAAGGGACCACACTGATGCACTGGGGTTACAGTAATGAGGCATTTCTGCTTTAAGCAAATTTTGCACCTGTAACCTGCAGAAATATAGCCATAGCACTTGAAAAATTACTTCAATGCTGCACAGTGCCATGAAAATTTATCTTTGAGATGATTTTATTGCATGGTTACCCTAGGCAATTAAATCAATAAATCTTAACTGTCAGAAAGGTTGGCCTGCTGCCAGGAATAAATGAAATGCGCGGAATCAGTAAATAAAAGGTTTCTGACAACTCATTCTAGGAATTATTTAGCAGCTGGGCTTTTTGGTGGTGGTGGTGTTGCTTTTGTCTCCAGCATTTATTGACATTCTCCGTGAGAAATGATTATGCTAACATAAACAACATAGCACAGAGATACAGATATATAGGAGAGAAGAGCTGGGCTCATCAGGGCAATAAATTACCCTCCCGAACCAGAGGCTAGCAATGACTTCAGGGGGCTGGTGGAGGTGGTGTTAGCGAGTTGAGGCCTCAGCCACGGGCTGGCAGCACGCAGGAAGTCCTAATATTGGGCAATGGGAGTTCTGGCGCTTTGTTATTAAAATAGATGTGTTATTTTCATTGATTGATTCAGAGATGATTGAGATTGAAATATCTCCCTGAGACATGGAGGTGACATTTCCGTGGGCCTACAGAGCCCAGTGCTCACTGTGGGAGATGCCAGGTTTGACAGAGAAATCGTTGTTACGCCTGCATTGCTGGTGCAGCTGCTTTGCTTTCTGGGCTGGTGTAGCAAATCTGAAGGCCTGAATCTGATTTCACTTACCTACCTCGACGCTGGACATGTTAAGTCAGTGTGAACTTAGCAATAGGCTCAGACTTTGTCCAGGAGACACTGAGGTGAGTGCAGGTGACCCTATTAATAAATGGATAGATTTTCTGAAGCCATTGTGGGCTGCTAGCTCAACCTCCCGAGTACCAGCAGGTCACCACACTTCGCCTGGTGAGTCCTGCTTCCAGCAGCTGGATCGCCATAGGCTGAACAGGCCCGACCCTCCAGCAGGGCAGCTGGGATAACCTAGCTCTGTACCAGCCCTGGCGGTGGGGATCTGCACGTCCCAGATGCCACCAGTGACAAGGGCACCGCTTCCAACAGAGGGACATCCTGCTGAGCTGGGCAGCAGAGGAGGCGTCTCCTGCCTGCAGCAAAACTAATGAGATGCTCCGCGAGGCTGCAGATTGGGGCAGCCTGGAGAATGTGCAGCTGTCCTTGAACCAGCACCAGCTCTGGGGAGCCAAGGAGGTATTTATCTGAGCACTGCAGAAGAAAGTCCTCTGCCAAAATGTCTGTATGCAGCTGCTGGACACCCAAGTGACCTTCAGTCACAGCAGCCTGTGGGGAGAGACACTACGCTGCCTGGGCCTGGGAGAGGGCTGGGGACACAGCTCAAGCTAAGCAGGAGGCATTGTGTCATCTTGGAGACATCGCGTCATCTTCGCTGTGGAAGAGTTCACATGGAAGTGTTCCCTTCATGTTACCCTACGTCTCCTCAAAGCCAACAAGAGAACTTCCCAGACACATTGGTCCTCTGGCACCTCCCATCCCAGTGACAATTTTCAGCATTTTTTTGTTCCCCCATGGCAAACCTGATACCTGGCAGCACGGCCACACACGACGGCACAGGCTCAGGGCTCTGTCAGCGCCAGGCTGGGCATGCACCCACCTGGAGGAGCCCCCTCTTGGCTCTTCAGCTCCCAGACCACAGAGGGCATCAGCGAGCTGCCTGCCACGCATTTTCTGCTAGGTGCAGTTAACGCCAATGGGCTTCTGCAACACTGATTGGCAAGCAGCTTCTCATTGCAGATAATTCCCTGCCAGCACATCCCGAATACATAGGTGATTGCTCTTAAATTGATGGCTTGAAGCACAATAACAGCCTTTTTATTTAGTTCCTGCTTGATAGGCAGCGAATGTAGAGTTGCCAGGAAAAAAAAAAAGGGGGAAAAAAGAAAAAAAAAATGCTGCAGAATTTGCTGTCTTCTACGCCTCTGGGAGGCTGTGATTCCTGAGCTGGGGTGCTCAGCAAGGCTCCTGGTGCATCCCAAGGGCAGACCAGCACTGTGGGGTACGCGGGGCTTGTGGTGTTTTCGGCAGCACTTGAGGCCATGGGCATCACCCTGCAGTTGCTGCCCGGTGGGGCTTTGCTCTTCCCACAGCTGGGGGGGGGGGGGGGGGGGGGGGGGAGGGGGAGGAGTTGGAGGAGTTGGACGAGAGTGCGAGGCACTGGGCTGCCGATATGGGTGGCAGTATCAGGGCAGGGGCACCCAGGAAGCAAAGCCAAGCTCTCGGAGCAGACGTCGGAGCACTTTGGATGAGGCATCCTCACATCCCACCACCGCGCTCCTCACAGGAACCCCCAGCCAAAAGGCCCACGGCTGAGCCCCGGCTGCCTGGAGCTGGCTGAGAAGTGGGGAGCGAATGGCAGTGGTGGGGAGTGGTGGTTATTTTAGTTTTCCTTTCAAGTTTGCCTTTCAAAATGCTAGCTCTCTGGCAAATCTGTATGTGATCCTACAGAGACCAGCAGCCACATTTTCAGGCAGCTGAAGGCAGGCCAACGCTGCCAGGTGGTGTGTTTCCTTCTGCAGCCCAGTTCCTGAGGCCTGGCCTACAATTTCATCCAGTTTGCCTTCTTCATGTGCTCACAGGTGTACAGGGTCCCAGAATTGAGGAGCATGTCTCATTTCCAGAAGGACAGTCTACATACATGGCAGAAAAAATACCAATAGGAATTTTTCCATAACTCGTATGACCACAAACTTCTGTTTGACATTAGCTTCACATGTGGTTTGTGTGCTGAACACATTTACATTAGCTATAATAGGGACCTTCCTACTGCGTGGACACAGAATGGGGGGAAAAGACACTGAAAATCCCCATGCACATGTGCCTTTTTTAATCAAAGGGATAAAAGGATATCTAAGCTCACTTTGAAATGCAGCTGGTAAGTGAAATGCCTCTCCATCACGTGGAGCTGACAGTGCATTGCTTCCCTTTTGGCCTGCGTAGGAGGGGCTGAAGAGGGTCTCGGCCTTTCAGTGACAGGATTTGGGCTGCGCTTCCTGCTCCTGAGCTCACTAGACCATGGGAAGCTCCAGCCAGGCTTTTCGGATATAAATAAGTCTTCATAACCTCTACGCCATTCCTGCTGGCAAGGAAACATCCCATGGTCTCTTTCAAACAACTTCTTGTCAGGGCCAGATTCATCCCTGAGGGAGCTGTGTAGTTATATCATCTGAGCTGGCTGAGAAATTGTAGCGCTTCTGCCTGTCCTGAGACTTGCACAGCTCTTACCAGCATCCTACTCCTCTGCCTCAGCCCCACACAGCCTGGGGAGGAGGGAAGATGTCTCATGGGCCGCAGAAAAAGGCCTACTCGTACCTTGCCTGAGGTCGCTGTGACATTGTGAGCATCCAGACACACATCGTCTCCTGCCCCTGTCACTGCCGTGCTCTGAGGAGACATTTCTTCTCCCTCCAACCAGCAGGCCTGCAGTCTTTGCTGCTGTGGGACTCCCAGGTAGTGGTAACGAATAATTGTCTTTTTTATTTTTATTTTTTTTCCTGAGTTGTGCAGGAGCACTAACAAAGCAGCACAGCACAGGTTTCTGTGGAGCCATTCATCATTCATAGCTAGGCTCACAGAACACTTCGCAGCCGATTACAAGGTCCCCCACACAGGGAACGATGTGCTGCCTATCTGAAGTTACGCTTCAAGCTGGCTTCTGGGCACACCCAGAGGATGCTGAGGGCTCGGGGAATGAATGGCGCATGCAGCATCCGACCTGCCCCCCCGCCTCCCTCTGACCCAAAAGATGGCTCTCTCTGAGGCACTGAGGGGATGTTTGCTGGCTCCCTGAGTATTGTTGTTGGCACATGCAGTACAAAGTTGGCTCCAAATACCCCATTCCAGCTTTTCTTCTGAAATGACCTATAGCTAAGAGACGGGCTGGTGCTCTAGGAAGTGCCTTACAGGCAGCCACTCACACAGAGCAGCAGAAAAGCCATGGCCCAGTCAGCCTGGGCAGCTTTAAGCTGCTTCGTGTGCTCAGAACGGTGCAGGGCAGCCGGAAGATCCCAGCAACCGGGCCTGTTTTCTGCGGGGCCTTACAGTAAATAGCCTGAAATCCAGACTAACACCTACTGGTGTGCTCAAGTCTCAAGGCATCCTTCCACAATGCCGTCTATGCTCTGGGTTTGTGAACACCCCCCCCCCCCGACACTGCTGAAGAGGGAGGTGGCACCCAGGCCGAGGCAGTGCCCCAGTTCAGACTTCTTGGCTTTGCATGCTCTATGCTCAGCAAGAGCTCTCAAGAGCTTTTTACATCCCCTTTGAGCTGGTATTATTGGCACTGGCTGTTAGAGCTCTTTCTGTAACGATGATACAAAACCCAGCGTTTCTAGTTTTGTCATCCTGGGAAGCCCCCGGGGAGAGGCGCACCCTGCACGGGGGGGCAGCGCGGTGCTCACACCACTTCGGTCATGCTGGAGCCTGGGGCTGCTTGTCAGCAAGCAACCCAAAAGTCTTGCCTATGAAGCCCATCTCCTTTGCTCTTTAACTTGGGTTTGGGACAGACGGGATTTAGCCTGCAGTCTTCCAGCTGAAGCCTTTTAAGGACTGGGGAAACACTATTGATCCTGTTACCTCTCATCTGGTGTCAGCACTACCGTGCTATTTTCTAACATCAGGTCATTGCAAGTCTCCATAATGACACAAACACGTCGATTAAAAATTAAAACCTATAACAACTCTCCCACAAACAGTACTTACTGTACCATACTTATTGTACCCTGGGAGGGGAATGAGAAAATAGCAGAAGACAGAATAATTTATAGTGATAAAATGGGTTACATTTTCATAAAAATTTTATTTTACTTTTTTTTTTTTTTTAAATAATTCAATGCACTGGCAGTATAATTAATCCCTCTATGAGAGACACAAATGTACCAGTTCAACCAATATTATTTATACAGAGACATTGTGTTTAAAAACAACAAAAGTACATTTAAAATGTTTGTACATAAAGTATTACTGTTATTTCCTTTTTTTTTTCTGAAGAAGGAACAAATGTAAACAAAATGCATAATTGTGCAACACGTTGGAAATACAAAGCAAAACAGGCAAGATACAATTTTATACATATGAAGCAAAAGAAATCAAACTTTTGTAACTATACAACATTTCAGTAATTGCTTGACATTTTAACAGTTACCTTGGTCTGTACAAAACATCTTAACTTATGCTTAAAACTTTACAAGAATAACATGCTTGTTCAGAACAAAGACACCTTGTGGAATCGCAATGACTATTGATATGGTATTTGCACACATGAGAAAAAAAAGAAGGCTACTTCAATAGTAAATAAAAAGTAAGAATGTAAGGTAAAGGGCCATCTAGTAAACTGTAATCTAATTCCAATAGCTAATTAAGTTGCACTGCAATGCAGAAATTAAATCTTACTTTTGCTGGAAGACCATAAGGTCATCATGTTGTTCTGTTTCCAGGAACCAGATGAAAGCATATATAAATTTTCCTGATATTTTGGTTAGTTATACATGCGCACATACACACACAAAAGAAATAAAAAATAAAGGAAAAAATAGCATTTGCCACAATAGCCAATAATGGTAGGCAAGTGGACATGCTTACTACACTGCTCCCAAGATGGCTTGGTTAAAAAAAAAAACAACTAGAAAGAGCAAGCATCCACTGAGTTAGCCAGGGTTACTTTTCCTGAATCTTACTCATAGTTTGCTTTTTTTTTTTTTTTTCTTTTTGCCTTTTTTTTTCTTTTTCTTTTTTTTCAGAAGACAGGAAACAAACAGAATCGGGCCATTTAAAAAATACTGGGAGTGCTACAGCCAAAGATCAAACACAAACCAAAGGAGAGCTCAAAGCCAAAGCAAAAAAATAACCAGCTCTTTTGACTCGTTTTCATACTTTGTCATGATTTGCCTTAGGCCTTTGAATGTGGGTTTTAAAGAAACAGCATTTTAGATTCAGTAGAAGATATGCAATCCAGAGATGTCAAATATACAGACAGGAATAAATAATACTATTTTTTATGGAATTACATGGACTGTCAGCTTGGATAAAATGTACATAATTTTAAGTGTCCTCAGATGATATGTATGGCTAAAATTAAACTCCTGATTGCATCCACCTGACGTATTCAATGCCCGATTCTGCAGTCTGGGGGCTGAGCACTAATTTACACAGTTACTCCTGTGGATTTCAGTGGAGCAACCTGTCGATTAAGATGCTCAAGGGAAGAATGGTAGAACTGGACGTGGATAAATATTTGCCAAGACTTTTAAATGTACAAAACTCATTTGGCTTAGAAAAGACACTTTAACCTGCTGCAACGTCTTTGAACTAAAGTAACAGATTCCATCTCTAGACTGAGAGCATTTATGACACATTTGAATTTATTTGCTATTTTTCTATGCAAGCTAATGCTGATGCCAGTAAATATTTAAACTCAGAGGTAATGAAATTGCAACATGCCTTTTAGTTAAAAACAAAACATAGGCAAACCTAGATGGCTGGCAGAAATTACCCTCCAATTCTTTTACTAAGAATGATCTCGTGCTCAATCAGAACAGTTCAATATACACTCGGCTTCAGTATGTATTTATAAAGCTGCATTAGAGCATATAGCACAGTATGAAAAGGAAGAGGACTAGTTTTTCAGCTGGTGTAAATCAGCACTGACATCTATGGAGCTACTTAGAGGCACATCAGCTGAAGCTTTGGCCCACAGTCATCAGAAACATCCAACTATCATTCACTCCATATGTAAAAACCTCAGCAGTGGAAGTGCAGAGTGAAAGTGTAATCGACATCAGATAAAAAGCTACCCGTTAGTCTCGTTTCTGACAATGCTTTTCCAGACTGTGTGGTCTAAAGCAGTTTTATGATGTGCTCCATACTGCATAGCTTTGCAAAGTACAATATTTCCTTGCAGGCAAGGATTATGGTACATTAATCATTTCATTGGCATGATCAGTAAAAAAAGGCATGATGATAAAAGCTTTGGGAGTTTATCTGCATAGAGACATACTGGCAAAAAATTAGTCTGGGGTTAAAGGGTTTGCTCCTCAGCATGTGGATTCCTCATCTGGGATTAACTCCACTGAAGCCAGTACCCCTACACCAGTTTACACCAGTTGAGGAACTTGTACTCTGCCATAAATAAAGTATGTCTGTTGTTCTCCACTATACAGTTCGTTCATAAATTCAAGGGTAAATGCCTCCTGCCAGCGGGTCAAAGCTTCTTCGGGTTTGTAACTCCACATTACTCGTCACTGATGTCAGTGGCGGTTTCCCTGAGCAAGGGCTGAGTCAACATATGGCCTGGGCGAAGAGCAACTCCGCTGGCAGTTATTCCAGCACTAGTCCGGAGAACTTTAATTTCAGTGGGGTGAGAGCTCAGCCAGAACAAAACTGGGTGTAATTCCATTGAACTAATTGGGTTAATGCAATTGATGTTCTGGCCCAATAAGCTTAACTCTGATAATGCTTTGCCACTTTTATTAGCCAGCTTCTCCTTCGATTAACAGGGCTCGGCAAGCTCAATAAGACTTGTATAATTGCTATATAACAGCAGAATTTGGTCCAATGAATTCCACAAACTGAGCCAAGTTATTTTACATTTTCTTAGCTCCAAGTTTGGTCCCTTTTAGTTACTGTTATCCTTTAAAACAATGACATTCCCTTTGGAATCTGACTTTCCTTCTAAACCAGAGAAGGAAATAACTGAGTAGAAATTAGGGCTATCTCTACTTAATGGATTTCAATGGAATTACAACAGGGTGATACTCACACAGCTGTGAGTAAACTCATATCCAGCACAGAGCTTACAGAGCTTGCATAGAGGGGAACTCGGTGAAAATCAAAGAAGAAAACAAGTCTCAAACAGCTGTGTCATCTGCTCACATGGCTTACACCACTGGCATCAGCAGGATTCAGACAGAGTCCCGTAAGCACAAGTGGTCCTGCGGACACTACAACTGCAATTGCAATTCAGCACACAGTGCCTTCATTTTCTGATGCTGCTGCATGCATCGCTTCTGTCGACTTGCTTGACGTTTCTGCACGCAGAGCAGGTGAAAGTGAGCGCTCAAATCCAAGTCCCATCTGCAGCCACAGAAGACCAAACCTAAAAGCAAGGCAGAGCCACAGCTCGGTGGCACCCAGACGGTGGGGCTGGGGTCTCTCGGTCCTCTTGGGCACAGCGGTGGTCCCTTGCCATGCCTCCTGCACACCAGTGCTGCGGGCAGGGCTGGTGGGGATCCCACTGTGCAGACCTGTCGTCCAACACCCTGAGCAGCCTGAGGGCTCGGGGAGCTCCGCACTGCCCCGCAGCCTGTGGTAGGCAATGGCTCTTCTGCAACCTCTCTCCAAACACTGAGCGTGCACATCACTGCTTGAGCTGACTGCGGGGTCCCTGGGCTTGGTCCTTGGTGAAGTTGTACGGGAAAAACAGTTTAACTCTCTGGTGACTTCGGGGCAGTGACAAGCATTAGCTCTTTGTGACATGTGGTGGCACCCTGAGGCAGAGTAAGGAATTGGATGGGATAGTGCCATGTTCAGACTCTGTATCATACCGTGGCATAAGTGTTATTTCACAGGACACATCAACAGTAATGAATCCCCTTTCCACCTGAGCACGCACAGGTTAAATTCATAGTGCCAGCCCACACAAACTTGCTCCAGTTTCTTTAAACCACTCTTCATATCTTCACTATTACCTAATATGATTACAGTGTCAAGGAGCTGCCTGAGATGTTGATACCTACCCTGTGACTCTGAGCACAGCTTATCTTTATAGTGTTTCTGTTGAAGCACCTACTGACACGGCCAAGTTTGATTCTCATCTGACACCAGCTTTATGCAGTAACTCATCCGCATCTGAATTTGCTCTCACTTCTATCTGCAGAGCCACGGGATCCCCCCGGCTGTGTGTGAGATCTAGATTCAGTCTCTTCTGTCTTCAACAGCTACCACCATGGGTTTAAGCTAGTGTAAGATGATCAGAATCACTGATCGTGAAAGACAATGAAAATAGACAAAATATCTTGGAAACAGAACAGCTAAAGTAAAGCTACCAAGAGGCAGGTGGGAACACAACACTGTAGGGAGGACGGCTACTCTGTAAGTCAGGCAGAAACACTTTGTGTTCAGGAGCAAGGAAGTTTCAATAGTGAAGAAGAGCCTAACTGAGCTTTTAGCCTATACATATAGGTCTCAAAATATCAAGTGATATCTCTAAAATATGTCACTATATCTAGTGAAATATATATATATGTGTGTGTGTATATATATATTTCTATATATGTATTGTCTATATCATTAGACAATACAGAATGCCTCTATGCATTGCAGTGCCCCATGGTCTGGCTATATCATGGAAGTACAGAAGTATTAGAAATAGACAAATTGAGCCCTCCCAACATTAACAAGACTTGTTTGTGTTGCACCTATAAAACAGTATGTAAAGCTGGAAGATGTCATAAGGACAGGGGACTGGTTTCTCACCTGCTTCCCCTCTGCCTCACACCCACTGCTCTCTGCTGAGGTCAGGGAGGTGCTGCGGGAGGCAAAGGCCCTTTGCACTGACACCTTGGTCCCTGGGCCTGCCCACACGTAGAGCATTTCCACACTTGGCTGAAAATAACAAATTAATTTTCTTTGGTGACCTGTGAAATATTTTTTCTTTCTTAAAATTGCAAGTCGCTGGTCTATTGCAGATGAGTTAACCTTGTGAAAAACGATACGCTGACAGCCCAGTCAGAAGTGACGCTGACTTCAGGGAACTGTTGCTACTTTCTGTCATGCCTTCATTGCTTGCAAGGAGACAAAAGATGCAAATAGGACTACACACAAACCACAGAGGAACACATTAATAATCCTACCACCACTCAGCACTGGTAAGAGCATTTCCTCTTTAAGGCTACCGCATCATTTCTCCTATGCTATGAAGTAATGATCACATACTTTTGTTGCAAATCCACATCCAAATCCACACATATGTGGGCATGCACATTTGAGTGTGCCTCAATACTGTGTGTAGTGGATTTTCTCCTGAACTGAAAGCAAAGAAGCCTAGTAATATCTAAATCAGAATCATTTACTGGCCCCATTTCTTTCAGTATGTTAAACTGCACTCCCAAAACTAGTCATTGGATTTAGACAGCATTAAATACTGATAAAAATACAATGAAAACATTTCTTCCGAAGTACCTAAAAACTTAGCAGAGGATCTAAACTATTATAGTGGAAGAACATCATAAAATCTGTGGAATTCAAAATGCATAGAAATTAAGGTCCGGATTCAATTTTCTCAGATTTTCTTTCTTTAGGAGGAACAAAGATCTTGACCTTTATTCTTCAAAAAAATGCACGCTACTGAAATCAACAGACCTGTCCCTATCTTTCAAAGGAGGTCATCTATAAATGACACAGTATATTAATGGAAGCTTTTTAAATAATTAAAAGTCCAAAGACCATGTAAGAAAAAATGAAATGAAGCTATAAGAAGCAAGCTGGAAAGGTTACCACCAACAATATCAACAAAAAAGCTGTAAGCTAAACCAGAATGGCAATAAAATAAAATAAAATAAAATAAAATAAAATAAAATAGCAAAATATTGGGCCAAACCTAGCTATCCAAACTCAGCATGAACTGTTTACACTGTTAGTTTGCTAGAATGGAAAGTGTGCTTTGTCCTTCCAAAGGAGCCAATGGAGCACAGCGACCAACAGGACATGGTCAAGGGGAACACGGCCCATACAGGATGCAACATCTCAGGCTTTCCCTTTGAGCCCTGCTCTCATGGACAAAGGTTTCTCAACGCACTTCACATGGCTACACATAGTAACTGCAGTCAAAGCGGGACATTCTGCCTGCACGTTGTTAAATACTTCACTTAAGACCTGCTGCAGCTCTTGACATGGAGGTTAAGTGCTATGTAAATGCCTCACTCCAGCAGTTAGGACTTTGCTGTCCTCAGATCTTGTACTGATAGAGCTCCCAAATGCTTGCTCCCTTTGCTTGCATGCTCTCTTCACTGCTGAGCTATGGATATTGCTCCAAACCTCCTGAAGCATCGGACACAAAGGACAGCTTTGTCAGCTCTGGCAATGTTTTATGAAGCTTGGTGTCCTTCTTAAAGCCCAGCTACAGGAATTGAGAGATTACATCAGGGTCTCAGCCTCTCACTATTAAAAACAAATATGTCATTTCTGGCCCTCAGCATGCTTGAAAAATGCCTGAAAGCAAGTCTTGAAATCAGCTTCAAAGCTCATTATCTGTAAGGCAATGAAGGAACCAAAAAAAAATTATAAAATAATAAAAAAAAGCCATGATTTGGAGCCAATCTTGTAATTTTTGGTGCTTGGTTCATGACTTTGAATGTCTGAAGTGGGCAGTGTTAAGAGCAGACAGCAAATGCCCAAGCAAACACATGCTGCTTCCCTGTGGATCGAAACAAACAAACAATCTTGTTTGATTAACTCTGCTGGAAATAATATTTTAAAGGGTAAAATGATTCCACAAAGATGACATGTTAGCATTTGAAATGAGATGAATGCAGTGCCTGTAAAAGTGCAATAATCCTTAATAACTAACCCAAAAGAAGCATCATCCCCAGAGATAAGAAGGTAATTCACTCTCCATATTTAATTTGTTTCTAAGCTGCTTTTGAAACAAGATTGCTAAACAGTAAGTTGGCTTGGGATCTAGGCCTGACTGCTGGACTTTCTGTAATCGTGCCATTGACTCGGCATACATTTCAACTAAGTCACAGGATGCAAAATCAGGTGGGCTAATTCCTTAAGCTGCTTAAGCAAAAAATTGTGAATATGAGGTAAATTTGGAGATAGGAGTCTGTTTACGGCAAGCAACAGGTGGAAGATAACGTGCTGTCTTCAAAGAGTGACTGCAACTTATTCTTTGAACAGTCTTGTGACTAAAGATCGCATTTCAAGCCATATCTATTTTTCATAAATTCATGGCAATCTAGGGTTTCAGTCTACATTAAAGGAAACAGTGATGACAGCACACTTAATTAGACTGAATAGTTACCGAATCTCATCAGCAAGATCTTGCAAAGGGAATGGAAAACTCTGGCTTGTGACAAAACCACCCCGGCACTGCTTTGTTTCAAGTCCTTGCCCTGGTCAAAAAAATACTGGAAGTGTTTTGTTTGGGTTTTTAAACATTTTGTTTTTAAAAAACAAAACAAAACACCCTTCTACATTTCTCAATTGTTTTCCTCTTTTGGTTTTATTCATGAGCTACTAGGGCCAGAATGAGCATGACAAATGCTGTCGGATTCACGTTTCAGCCATGTCACCGAAACCCTCCAAGAAGAGATAAGGGCATATCAACCACTTCAGGAACAGGAATGTGCAGATAGTACAGGATGTGCTTGTTCTGCAAATGGCCTTTGCAGACAACCCTAAACTGTATTATTCCTCTAATGACACATCTTGACTACAGCTACAATACAGTCTTTTGGAACAAAATATCAGCAATTATTGATTTTTAAGAAAAGGTAACTTACAGGGAAATAATATACAACAGCTACAGTAATGTTGGTCTTAAATGTGCACTGGGCAGAGTCCTTAAACTGCTCTTACTGCAAATATCCAAGGCCTGCTCTAAAAATCATAACAGTCTGAACCTTTTAAATGCAAATTTGTCCTATTTATCTGATCACAACCCAGTGAGTAAAATCCAATAACTCACCAGATTAAAGGATATACAGGATTATATAGCAGAAAGTAATTGCAATTAACTAATATCTGGATGGCATTTAATACACACATTGTATTATTTCAATGAGATGAGACAGAATAATATTTACATTGCTATGAGCATTTTCTGTTTATAGAAGTGGAATTTACAGTTCAGTAAGGTATGCAGGCATTACATAAGAATGAGATGAGACCATTTAAAGTCTTGTGAATTATTGATATAAATTCATTTTGTTTTGTTTCATGCACCAGCGCTTCTTGCAGTGGCACCAGAAGAGCAGTGCAGTTTATAACAAGGGAAAAAAAAGAAGAGGATAGAGCAAATGTGAAATGGTGTAATTTATTCACAATTGCTTTGAAATTCTATCTGAATTGTCTCATTATTATTCACACATTAGAGGAATGGTCCAAAACATGACAGCATGGGTAAATAGATTCAGAGCTTAGAAAATAGGTAATTTGACTGAAGTATTCATGGCCATTATTAAACAAATGTTATATTGCTTTTGGGTAAATCTGTTGATTTTATTTAATTTGTCATTGTTTTCATGATAGCAAGGTAATACTATTTGTTTCTAATGCTCCGAAATGAACAAAACAGGTGTAAATTGATGCCACACGGAATTATAATGTTTCAACAGTAGCTGGTTAGTTAAACTTCTATAGAGTTTCATGAAGAATCTGCATACACTTATTAATGGATTTTTACATACAATATCAATGCTTAGAGTGTAGCATTCCTGTTAAAATCTGCTTTCACTGAGTCACTATGCAAGAAGAGATTGTTCTATTAAGAAAAATCTTGGATGAGTATTTGTTTGAGACTAAACAGCAAAACTGAAAGAAAAATCACAGATTTAGTATAGGAATGGTAGATGAGACTATGAAAGCTAATATTTTGAAATTGCCTAAAAACTGCAATAAATTGTGCTGCCTACTGAAATTATTAAGCCAACAATAAACAGGTAGAATGGAATATCAAAACCTCATTGCATAGTGTGTCATCTTTCTTTAATGAGGCATTCCTTCAACCTTTTACCTCTTAACAGCTTTGGTGATCTTACATTATGTACCTGTAAGATATTCAATGTTCTCTTTTAGAGATTAAGCCTATAGGAAGTATGAAATCTTAGCAACATACTGTGTAAGGTAATGATGCCAGAATTAAGTGGCAAAAAGCTTGGTTCAGGTTCAGAAAATGATTGTGAGTGAATAGCTATAACTTCTACTAATTTATTTCAGAAGGGGCTTATCATATATACCCTCAAATATTTAAGACTGTTTGTACTATTTCTCAGGAATCCATATCTTCTCAAAGTGCTTTTTTGTTTTCACTTGAAGGCAGCATGGACTTAAAACAATACTGCAGGGAATGTACCGTTCCATAAAGCACATAAGGATGGCAGGATCCAGGAGACACAAGGCATAGAAAATTGTCGAAAATGATTAGATGGTACAACACATACTGCTCTTGAGTCATAAGTTCCATTTATGGTGACTTCTACTTCCAATAGATAGGATATTAAAAAAGGCAATAAAAATGAAGTTACATGAATAAACTTCCAGAAATGAGTGGAGTTCCACCAGTGATCGTCTGTGCGCTGGTAGAGGTAGAAGAATGGGGATGTTATGAGCAGGGCAGCAGTCACTACAACAAATGAGCCTCAATGCGGAGCCAGTGGAGTCCTTGGCGAACGTAACGAACCAGATTGGTCATACTGCTGTGTTGTGTTAAGGGTCCCATCACTGAGTCCAGGTCTACAAAGAATTCTGCAATACACAGGAAACAGAAGTTATTGTGTTGGGCAGCAGTACAGAAATACACGTATTACCATGATTTCGCGTGCAGGAGCAGGTAACAACCAACAATCCCAACCGCCAGTGGCTGAGACCTTGCTTTCTCACCCTATTGAACACCCAGTGTGCGGCACGTGGCCAGCTGACACCGTGTAGGCTGCAGGTCTCCAGAGCAGGTGCCAGGTACAAAAATATTATCAATACTTTCTTCAACAAGCGAGCACTGCTTTGAGGTCTTCTATCCAAGTATTGACAGCCTGACCCTGGTCAGAGTGGGAGCTACAGCAGTATCACAGCACAAAGTGATTTGGCTGGAGGCAAGCATATAATGAAAGCATAGGGGCATCACCACTGTGTTAAGATGCTGCAGATAGCAGTTACTTTTCATCTTCCTTCCTCTGTCTTTTATTCCCCTCCTCCAGTGCAAAATCAATAAATTTAGGGGAGGAATAACATGCTGTCTTGCTTGTATTCTAGTGATCTCATTCTGGGCTCAAATAAATAATGAATACTTTAAACACTGAAAATTCACCTTAAAGCCTAATTTCAGTTTAACAATCTGAAAACACTTCTCAAAAAAGCTCTCGAGTGATGAAGAGCCGATAGTTTTCTCCTGTAGAGAAAAAGTGCTGCTATCTTTGGAAGCTTTAAAAAAAAACATCTCATTTTGTAAAGTCAGCTGAGAGCTTGACATTATAAATGGTGAACAACACTCTAGGTGATCCACCATGAACCAGTAGATGGGTTGGCTTTGGGAAGTCTGCTGTTTAGCCTGCCTTACAGATACAGGTTTTGTGACAAACTCCATCTCTTCTCCCTCGCACTCTGAGCCTTACTGACACAGGGAAATCCACCCAGAGGTACGTGGCACTACGTTTCCGCCGTCCTTTTCAAACCAGATCGGTCTGGCGGGTCACAGTTCCGCTGCTCTCCCTCTTGGTATGCTTTTTTATTTTAATGGCACATCTTTTGTCAGGCTGACAAGAAAGGCTTCTGTCTCCTGCTCGAAGCCAGCTGGACAGGAGTCAAGTCCAAACTGGGCGCATGCAGGCACATTTAGAGGAGCACAAAACCTAAGCTGACAGCCGTGCACAAGGGGAGGTTTCACAGCTCCTATAATGTGGAAGAGAGCTCCTGTATCTGCATGGGCATGACCTAAGAAACATCTACGACAGCAGTGAGACCCAGAGGTAAAGGCTATTAGACATTACAATGATGGGGGCCACATTTTTCTCCCACCCTCTGTTAGCTCATCAGGGACACGTCCTTGGGCAAGACACCCCCTGTGATTCAGAAGACAACAGAAACAATGAGAGTTGACCACAAAAAAAAGAATGTGACTAGATCTGTTTTTTTGACAGAAAATTTGGTTTTCACTTACTTTCCTTTTTCTTCTTGTTCTTCCTTTTTTATTTTTTTTTAATCTTTTTTTTTTTTTTTTTTAGGGAGGAAGGCGTGGGGAAGAGAAGAGGGGACCACTTTTACTTCCAGGGATTTAGGGATTTTTTTTTTTTAAATGATGAACTGACTGACCAAACCCCTAAAATAGAAATGAGGAGACCTGTTCTATAGCGGTAGCTGTGAGGTAAAGGGCGAGTCCTGTCCCAGCCAGCAAGATATCGGTGTTCTGAATGATGTGAGAGATGCAGGCAACAACTGCTAGAAGTCATTACAGGTAGATTTCATGAAACTCTAACATTTCTCATGTAATAATGTCTTAAATATAACCTTCTCTAAATGAAATCCATCATGTGATATAATGAAGGCTATCACAGCAATTCTTATATATATTTTTCTTACACCATGTATTTTTGAATTGCAGTTTAATTGTGTTTAAGTATGCAACTTTAAATCTAGTATTTAATTAGAAATGAGGTATCTTTTCAGACAAAATGTAAAGGCAGACGCACTATAGCATGTATGAAACTCTGATCTCTCTCCAATGGATTATAACACTTAAATGAAATTTGAAGTAACATGAACTTTCCATTCATTGTAACAAGGCTGCAGTTTGTGAAACAAGATATGAAGGAACAGGGCACAACCCTAGATATCTTGCTCATGTGAGAAACTCTTATTTATGCAGCCAGTCCCACTAAAGTCAAGGGGACTACTCATCTGAATAAAGATTACTCCTATATGGCTTCGCAGAATTAGGCTTATCTGATTGTAAATCAAAAGGAGAACAAAGAATAGCACAGGGGGAAAAAGGCAGAAAGAGTCAGCAGGTTTTTTCTCATCCAGCTCTGGGACTGATAACAGCAGTGGCTGGGTACATTTTCTGTCTGCTGGCTGAATGCCTGAGCTATTTTGATTCAATACCAAGCAGAACATTTAACAACTCCACAACACACAGGGCTAATTACAAGATTATCACCATCTTTCTCCTATCAGAGCATCCTTCTGCATTCCCACTGTAATATTCTGCAGTACATTTGACAGGGAATCACTTTCACACTTCGTGAAAATGGATGCAACTATGGAAAAAATCCAAAACGCTACTAAATTAACCAATGTGAACAAAGGCAAGAAGCAGTGGGGAGGACTGGACAGAACTTCTATTATTGTTCCTCATCCAGGGATAGATCATTATGACCCACCATTCAGACATAAAACCCTATAAATCTCACGCTTGGTTTCTCTAAATCAGTGGAAATTTGCCACTGACATTAATGGGAGTAAGATCAAACTGCATACAGCGAGCACGTTTGTCAGGAAAAGTCAGCCATCTGAGATCTCAGTATAATTTAAGAGAATGAGCCAATTCACAATGAGAATATTTCCCGGTTAGGCTCTGCACCTCCAGTGTCAAAGAAAGCTTTGTCAACGATTTGTGTAAGCCCAAGGCTGGAATCTGAATAATTACATTATCATGGGGCAGTTCACAGATGGCCAAAAATAGGCCGTATTTGTCCTTTAGTTACATCTCTGCAGCTCCACTACACTCGATATAACCCATGCACAACCTGCTTGGCAGAACTCCTTTGAAATGACTGGGGTAAAGACCTACATTTTGCTGTTAGGAATAAGGAAGCATATTTGCAATCCAACCATAGGAGAGCCAACGCTGTGATTTTCAGTGGACATGTTCTAACCAGACTCCCTGCATAAACATAACATCTAATGTTTGCTTTTCATCCTAACTAGCATTTGAATAGTCTTAAACTGCTTGACAGAGCAGTCTGAAAATAACCTTGGTGCTCTGTGAGGAGCTGAAACTGTGAACGAATGTGCAGACTCAAAAGCTCTCATCACTTGGGGCTCATGCTCACTAAATTATTTGCCAGCTGCTCTGATAACCCCACGTTCAGCATGTTACACATCCCCCCTCTGTGCTTGACAAGACAAGATACGCCTTGGCTGCAGTGACCAGCAAGCAGATTTGGTCTGTTTGCTCAAGCTGTCGCAGTTGTGCTCTTAGATGTGGCGGTGCTGGGCCCAACCCTCAATAACGCCTACAAGAACAGAAAGAAAGCTAAAGCAGACGAGCCAGGGAGGACAAGGAAGAAGCCATGCAGGGCACCTTTATTCTCCTTCGTCAGCTTGTCAGCCATGTCCCAGTGCTCATAGCTCCGCAGGACGTTGTTGGTGATGTTGACGTGGCTGGCAGCCATGTGGTGGATGCGCTGAGGGATGGTGATGGTCCCTGCCGAGGAGGAGCCAGCGGTGCCCACACTGCTTCCAGCAGAGCTGACAGGGGACGGGCTCAGGGACATGGGCGATGGCGTTTCTGTGCTCCTGAGAGAGACAAAGACAGAGTGAGACCCCCTCACACACATCCACTTTGTTGCCATCCTAAATAAACTTAAAAATCAACTCCACACCCCAGTGAGGGGTGGATGTGTAGTAGTGTCTCCTGGTTATATGAGAGGGGAGAGCTTATAAACTGGGACTGATTGAAAATAAAAAGTGATTTAATTCTCTCTACAAATGAACCTGTTATTAACAAAACAAAACCAAAAAAAAACCACCAAAAACCACATCTATCATAAAAATAGAGCAATCTTTCAGAGAAAGAAGTATCTCATAGCTGTAACGATTTTTCTACCTGCTGCCAGAAGCTGCTATGGCAGTTAGAAAACACTCAATGTACAATATTGGCTTATTATCAAAGCATTTTGTGGAAACCACAATGACAGTTTGCTCCAAATACAGTCACCACAATAAGTAAAGTGCAAGTCTTAAAAGCACCCTGCAGAGCAGTATTAGGAGCTGAGGGTACTGCAGGATTATGAATATCTCCATAGGATTCTTTAAGACTGGCTATGGAGATTTGTTTCTAATTGCCTACAGTTCATCCACACAGCTTTATACAGAGTAGTGTTTTAAGTTACCTACTTAGTGCAGCACTAATGTTCTAATATAGATTTTCCTTTAATTCCACCACCAGCAATTAGGAATCACCTGCTGGCTGCAGGCAGCGTGGAGGTCAGCACAGCAAGCTCATGTTTGGAGCTGTGCGGCGCTGAGCGCTCACATACAGCTGTTCTCTTTGAAAACTGGTTTCAGAGAACAAGATTAAGGGTTCCAAAAATCTCTTCTCTTGCCCCCCTTTGGAAGCACTTACCTAAACAAATGCACTCGCTCTGCTGTGGAACACACTTGAAATGCGGGGTCGAGATGCTCCTGGTGCTTTCTGCATGAAGCAAAGCCACCAGGACTCCCCTAGAGCAGTGGCCACCAGTGCCTCATGCTGTGCGACAGCATAAAGCTCACTCAGACTTATGGGCCTGATCCAAACCCCATGATAGAAAGGCTCCTCTTGGCTTTATGAACTGCTCTCGGTGGTCCTAAACACAAAGCGTAGGCACAGACCTGCTGTGCTGACACCCTGCAGGTGCTGTAGGACAACCTGTGCCACCATGGCACAGCACTGGGCTAAAAGGCATTTACGACGACAGCCTTTACTGCAGGTTTTCCAGCAGTGCCCTGCTATTCCCTATGCTCAACAACAGACTCGCCAAGATGTGATACGTCCTTGCTCCAGAGCTAGAGAACAAGTTAATTCAGCAGCCAGTAGCTTTTTACACAGCTTATGTGTTACAGCTTAAGCATGTCCTACGGCATAAACGTTTTATTTTTAAGTCTCAAAGCATCCTGGTTACTTGACACGCCGCAGCGTCTTTAATGCACAGAAGAGCTGAACTATACTCGATTAGGTCTGGGAGCAGTTAAAAATCATAAGTATCTGAGGGGACCAGGAGTATTTTGTTAGAGGCACTTACAACAAGCTGACGCACTTCTGCCAAATAAAGCACATTGTTCATTGGATTTACCCCGTTGTGCACGGCCATTATTACTGTGGTGAGTCTATTAAATCTCTCTATTTTGTGCTTTCTGTCGCTAGAGGTGGGAAACATTTCTGTAATGAAACCAGGGAAAACTTGTTTCATTGCCAGCCTGGAACTCGGGCCAACTTCGTAGAGGTTCACAATCCTTTCAAACAAAAGTGGACAGAAATTCCAGCAAGCGAAGCTGAGATTTTGGATGGCTTGAGATCCTGAGCCAGACAATGCTTCATGGCGATAGATAAGCTTTGTTTTGTTCAAAAAAAGATTTAAGAATATCCTGCTGCCTCCCCTTCTTGAACCAGACTGCTGCTCTGTCCCCAGCCACACCCTGGTGTTTGGTCTCTCTGCAGTGTGACTTCTCCTCCCACCTGGTACAAATTTGCAGGAGAATAAAAAGGATCTGTAGAGCCAGTAGCCCTGAGGAAGGCAAAGCACGTGCTACCAGTGGCAGTATCAGGCCCACAACACGCCCTGAGACCACTAGGACACACCTGGGATATATGGCAGCTGAGTCACCTGGAGGGCAGAGCGGTCAGAAGGCCTGGATGTGGACTGAGGTCTTTGCGTGTTGGGTCACTGGTGTCTTAATAACACCACTACAACAAGACCTTGTCATATGTAGTCTTACATGTCAAGTGCTTCTTTCTTGCCATTTAGAAATAGCCATATTTAGAAATAGCCATTTCTAAAGGAACAAAAGAGGTATGATGCTCCAGTGGTCTACTTTGGCACTAAAACTGGATGTAGACCCTAACTGCATTCTATTGCAATACAAGGTTTCACTCACATTTAAACGCCTTCATAAACTGGCATAACAGAATGGAATAGTTCAGTTGGAAGGGACCATCCAGTCCTACTGCCTGACAATTTCAGGGCTAACCAAAAGTTAAAACATGTTCTTGAGGGCATTATCCGAATGCCTTTTGAACATTGACTGGCATGGGGGATCAACCACCTCTCTAGGAAGCCAGTTCTAGTTACCACCCTCATGGTAAAGACATTTTTCCTAGTGTCCTGTCCGAACTTCCCCTGGTGCAGCTTTGTGCCGTTCCTACACTTCCTATCATTGATTACAAGGAAGAAAAAAATGACACCTTCCTCTCCACTTCCCCTCCTCAGGAGGTTGTAGAGAGATTTTTGGATGATTTAATTTTGGAATTGCTTTTCCAATGCTAAAATAGATTTTCAGTTTTCGTTTAAAGCTTTTTTTTTTTCTTTAGTTTTTGTCACAATCTATACTCAATTATATGCACGCACCCACTAAGATATTTTAAATTATGTAAGAATATTTTTCTTCAAAAAAATGTTGTAATTTTTGATTTTGCACTGATTCAGAACGAAGTCTGTATGAAAACTTCAATTCTTTGTGCACTAAATTTCAACCCCTTCTACAGTTGTATTACTTCGTTTCCTTAGTTGGCTCCTCAGGAGTGCCTAACAGTCATTTCTTCTTATGACTCACCAGAAAGAGACCATTAACAATAATCATTTTCAGCCTACTCATATGAAGAAGGAAAGAAAGGTCCTTCTTTGTTTTATCTGCATGTGTGACCAGGAGAAGGAGCAGGAAAAATGTGTGCCAGGTGGAAAAGGATGTCACAAGATATAGGCAAGGTTGCAGCAGCAATGCACCTTCACTGAACAGCAGACCATAACTGCATTACTCCGGTTTCACATTTGAAGCAAGGATGTTTTAACATGAGTATAAAGCCTCTGATAATTGGTTGACTAAGTGCCCGAACATTTTTACCACTATTATGCCTTCAGTTTTATTAAACAGCACTTACCATATATCAATGAAAAATTCATTGGTCTTTCATTACTGAACGAATCATTGAAAAATCATTGCAATGAAGGTTAACTTTACTTTGGCTTCCTGAAATGACATGGTACTTGCTAGCTAATTAACAGATATTTTTATGGCCTTCATTTGGCTGGAGAAGCAAACTGTCAAAGAATTCAGCACAGCCCCACCACAGCTGATTTTAGACTTACGGGAGCTTTGAACAAAGAAGGTGTGTTTCAGCTCTTCCTTCCCACCCACAGCGGATGGCTTACACGGGTTAATAATTTAGCCCAGCGGAAACTTATCCCCACAAGCCAAAGGCAGCTGCATTGAACATTATCCTCTAAGATCAATTTTGTTACCCAGAAGAACATTTTCTACCTGCTGGATAGTTGCAACATACCTGTAGCTCCCAAACCACGTATCATGACCTGGCCTTTGCCTCTAAAGGCACCAAAACATTTCCCCTTCCCTCCCCCAGAAACACTTGTTCCCAGACAGAAATACTTAGCAAAAAATACTCACTTTCCATTGCCGCCCCAAGGTGAGGGGGCCTGTGAGGCTTTTGAAGAGTTCTGTAAGTACAAAACCAAAAGGTAAATAAAGGAGATGTAAGATGAACTACATGAATACTGATGACTAAAGGTTCAACACTCCCTGTTTTAGTTGGAAGAGCTGCAGTGCATGTAGCAGAACAGCAGCCCTGCACATCACTCTCATAATTAAACGGCTGGTGGGTGAGGTAGGTTCCAACCAGCAGCATAAGTCACTTGATGAAAGAGGGAATACAGCAAAGTCCTGGTAAAATCAGAGTTTACAAAGAATTAGTTTAATTACCACTTAAACTTATTCTACAAAGTCAGCTCTTCAGAGTGCAAATGACTCCTTATCTTTAAGAGGACCTGCAATTTTTAATCAGAAACAAAAAGAGTTCTTGTAGATGCCTTACCAAAATGCAATTCCCCCAAGGTACAAGGGAAGGTGGCTTGGGATTCAGATAGAAATAAAACTTATAAGTAAGGATCTGCTTGAATGCTCTTATTTTTATGTATTTTATTTGCACAAATGGACTTGCCTTACCTGCTTACTCTATTGGCCTTTCACATCTGTGTAGCACCTTGTACAACCCAGTACAAAGACTGCCCAGCAACAACAAAGCACAGATTTTTTCCAGTCTTGCTCAGACTGGATAGTATCTATTCTAGTTTCTGTAAAAAGCGGTAGGATCAGGGCTGAAGCTATCTGTGTGTGCTCTCTGAAAACAATCACTCTGAGCTCCCTTGCAAAGAAGTCAGCACACAGTAAAAATTCAATCAAATTTTACAAGTTCTCTGCAAGTAATACAAGTATTACTGTTATTATTACAAGATTCATTTGATTACTATAATCACGATGTTGCACATGAGGCACGGAGATCCAGTGGAGCACAGAGCAGACAAGGGACATACAGCTGACTGTGACAGCAAAATCCTATGCTCGACTTCTAAAACATAGCTGAATTTGCCAAACAGGATTAACCAAAGCAGAAAACACTGCCCAAACCATAACACTGGCCATGGTTATATGTTCCTGTACAGCATGCCACTGTGTTTTATGAAAGATGTGAGCATGAACTGGAACGTTCTGTACTACAGAGCACATGTACTGTGTTTTTGCCACCCACTCATACGTAGGAAAGAGGGAGATGCTAAACTCCCTTGGAAAGCCTTCAGAGATGAAGCAGCAGCTTTGAGATTAGTTTCTACTGTCTGGGGATTGTTCCCGACAGTGTCTGGAGAGAGTATCTCAAGACTAGATCTTGATGGGAGGTAGTTATTTGACAACTAGAATGTTTGAAATATTTTTGCTGAGGACTAGTGACAACACATTTTCAAAAACGTTAAACATCTTCCTGAAATTCATAGATGGAATGAATAAAAGGATGTCACTTTTGCTGATTTTAAAAAGTTTGATTTCAATTTTAAACATTTATCTTTTTGGTTATATTATAATTCAAGTTCTCTTTAAATTTCAAAATTATTTTTTATGATTAAAAGTTTATTTTCTGTTTTGAAATGTCAAAAATAACAATTTGAGACTTTTAATTGGAAATTAATCAGAACCAGTTCTGTCCCCAAATGGTTTCAATTTGGACAAAGTGGCATCTATGAGGAAAAATATGAAAAACAATTATATAAAAATACTCCTCTCCAGCTTTGCTATAAACAGTGGGTTGCTTTTCACAATTAAAATTGTGCAAAACTTTGAATAACAACTCTATTAAAATAGTTAATCCATTTAATTTGTATTACAGATTCTTGCCAGTGAACAGAGAACATTGTGCAGCAATACAAAACTAATACATAGTTAATAGCTCCCATTCTTGTCTTTGCTGCTTGGATGTCTTCCCTACAAAAAGGTCTTGAACATATAATCTATATAAATGCAAACACTATTTCTAGCAAATGAGTTACAGTGGCCCATAGCATATGCACAGTAACATTAGCTGAAATATTCAGCTTCAACTGGAAAGCCCCAAATCAGCTTTTTTGGTATGTCTATTTTATTACTTTTTTTTTTCCCCTCTTATTTTCATTTACATTAAAACATTTTCTCCATGCAGATGCAGTAAAATGGTCTTATGCTGAGAGTAATAATATGTTCTTCATTGCACATATACTCTTTTCTTTGCACAGCTAGAGAAAGAAAAGGGGCTTTAAGGGAACAGAAAATCACCCCACTTTTTTTTTTTTTCTTTTTAAAGAAATCATTGCTTTCTGCAGATAAAGTTTATCAAATGATTTATCTAATAATCATTTTTGTAAGAGACAGCCTATACCCATCCTGGATAAAAGCTGAAGTGGAAGGAATGCACTTCGTGAAAATGCTGAGGCTATAAATGTGTCTCGTTGAAATTTTATTGTGCAAATCCCTGACTGAAAACTCACTGAAGACAACAGAACTCCTAGTGACTTCAGGACATCTTCAATTTAAGCAGAAGATGAGGAGAAATATTACTGAAGTTACAGACATACACACACACAGAGAATAACAGTGAAGTCAGGGCTGAATGGTGGTTCCTAGCATGATCATGCTGGAGTTTTACAACAGAATAACCATTTTATGACCATTTGAATGAAAGTATTAAAACTGCAGTGGTGGAAGTTTTAGTGGTTTGCAATACTAATATGTCGTAACCTGGGCGAAATTCAAAGAGGCTGAAAAAAAACAACAAAAACAACAAAAGAGACAGGTGGGCTGTCATACCTGGACAATTACATAATTACAGGATAATATGTAGTAATCAATTACAAGAATTAATGCATGCTTCAAACAACTAGTAAAATATAAATATCAAAACCTTGGGAGAACTGAAGAAAGCTTCTGTTCTCCCAAATTAGAGAACGTGAGAACTTGCTCTTACACTGGATAAACAGCATTTGACAAGATAAAGGAAAACATCACTGAGTCATAACAGTCACTTGGTCTCCACTCTTTCAAGGCAAAGGAAAACTTTTAAGATTTACATAAGGTTATCTGAAGTTCTCCAGAAATAAAAGGAGAGTGCTAAAGGCAGATCCTACTGAGCCTAAGTTGCAAGGCGGCAAGCAGACTTATGCTGGAGATAGCTGAAGTCAGTTAAAAAAGAGCCTGAAGAATCTGTGAGTGTGCAATAAGATTCAGCTTATCTAGCTGAATTTAAATCTAAATTTAACTAAGTAAAGCCTAAATAATTGCTTTATTATGGTTCATTGGGGGTCAGTTCATAATCACTTACACATTGAAATCTTGAAAGAATCATTTTCCTTTACAGGAACTTGTATAAACATTACATGGCGTTGAGAACAATGTTATTTTAGTAGAGTTGCTGAGCATGGTCTTTCGAATCAAGTGACTAATCCAAAAATCCCCCAAATCACTTCTGTCCCCACTCCCTGTAAGCCATCCGGCCTGCATTTCCCAGGGGAGAGGTTAAATGCAGGACTTCCGAGCCATGCAGTTATACTTGTGAGAGCTCTCACTGCTGGTGTGAATTTCATTTCACATCAATAAATTAAACAGAATAAAGATTACCTTAAAATATTCCATCAGAGATCTGGAGTACTTCATAGCATGGTCCTTCTTTAGTTTAAACATTCTCAAGTAGAGAAGCGATAAGCATCGGTAGCTGTGGTAATTAGGAAAGGATTATGTTAATTCCATTGCTTAATGAAACCTCTGAACTGAAAAAGAAAAGCTGACCTATATTTTGCAGTTTCTGTTCTAAGGTTAGATTTTGAAACATATGCAAATGGAGAAAAATAAAAAAAAAATGGTCAAGAGTATTAAAATCCCATCTTGATAAGAGTATAAATTAGAAGAATAAATGTTTAGTCAGCTGCTGAAGAAATCCATTAGTTATCCTTTAATAGTTTAATGGAAAACAAGAATAATGATCTTCTGTAAGCTGCTTAAGTAATTCAGTACTTTTAAAGTCCTCCTTAAGATTTTAGCTGCTTCTCATTGTCGCAGTGGGACTTACCATAAAACTGCTAGTTTCTTGTCCCCTTCTGTGGCAGAAGAGCCTGTGAAATTCTTGAGTCTCATTGCATACCTTGTCAGAAAGGTAAAGTGAAAAGAAATGTGTAAGATCTTTCTGACATTACTGGTGATACACTGAAAAAATAACAGCTACACATAGATATACTTCTCCAACCACAATGGGTAATGATCACATTGTTCCATAACAGTAGGACGATGTAAAATTCACCAGAAAGCACCATGTAAAATCTGGTGGGCTAAAGTAAATCGCGAACCCATTTGCAGGGCCAACAAGGTGACTTGTTCTTGAGCATGTTAGTCGTGTTATATGTAGCCATCTGGGCTGAGCCCTGCAAACAGTACTGATGAGCGCTGGACAGAAGCTTTAGATCTTGGCCCGATATGTACTGAAGAGTAGAGTAATGTGTAACAAGGTTTTACATGTAATACTTTGGCCTTGAGTAATACCTTCAACATCCTTCTCATATATACTTTTTCAAAGCTTTTAATATATTTTATATAGAAAATGGTTTTAAATACGGGAAAGGTCATGTTTACAGCTTTTTAAGTTCTTAGGTCCATGACTTTGAGTCTTGTATACTTTGTATCCCCTCTCTATTGAACTGATGCTGTCCGGCATTTGTATGTTCAAAGATTGAGTATTTCTACCTTCTCACTCTCTCATTCTTTTGTCTTTAACTGAGCACACTTCATGCCATGCATTTAGTCTCTTGAAAATCAATTCATCACATAAAATCATTGTTCTGAGCCCTAATGCAATTTCACAGGTACTTGTGTTAGAATAAGTAATAGGGTTCAGCGTTGCGTAAGAAAGTTTTAAGGTATCCAGGCAGTCTTGATGAGTTCTCATTTACAAGGAGGTAATGGAGTGCAGGCAAGCTGTTCTGCTCTCACGGTGCCTTCCTCCCACTACCCCCATCATCAGCTCCCAGCCTGCAGCTGGAGCACAGCACCTGATGTGCTTCCTTCATGTCCTCTCTCACCTGCTCTTTGGTATTGTTATTTCAGTCATACTCAATGTGTCTGATCAAACACAACGATGTATTTCTCTTTGGGATTTTCAGTATTATGTTAGGGATTTTAGAGTTACCATTAACCTAAACACCTTTGAATGTCACATCTCTGATATGCCCAATATCTTTGATGCTCCTCTTTCTTTGACATGGCTAATGCAAAAGGGAAAAAATGGGCCTCTGACAGAGGGGGGAGTTACTGTTTCATAGCCCACAGTAAAAATCTGTTAACATTAAGAGCCACATTAAGAAAGCTGCATGCTTTGCTTGTACATTCATGAATTGTACATACGAGAATTGTGTATTTGTCCACAGAGTTTATTGAACCCTTACCAGCCTGCTGCTCACCCAGGCAGTCACCTTTTTTCCATGTCTAACCACTGATGGCAATGGTCAAAATCAGTTAATGTTATCAGTTAAATGGCCAAATCAGTGTCTCACTGGCTGCCTATGAGATTCTGCATACAAGAATTTGTAAATTAAGCTCTACCTTTGATGGTAGGCGGCGGAGTTAATCTCACCTGAATGGAGCTAGAAAAGGTCTACTCTAAAAAAATTGTCCAGATTCCTGCATAGTCCAAAGCAGTTCAAAAAGCAATTCAGAAATAATTCAGGTGCTGCTTCCACGCCAAGATCCATCTATCATGTAGCCCACAGAAGGACTGTGCTGATACAGGAGCTACCAGGAACCCCTTGAACTGGCTGAGGGCCAGTTGCTCCAAGGTGCAGTTGTGGATGGACTCATCTGACTCCATCCAACACCGGCACTGTAGGTGGAGAAAAGCTGCAGGGATCATCCCTTTGTGAGCTACTCCTAGGGCTGCTGCTCTCTGAGTTAAGTGGCACACGTGTTGCAGCTCTCAAATGAAGATTTTCCGTCCATCCACTTCTGAATAGACAGACTGCTGGACTGAGTAACAAGATTTTCAACTGTGCTGTGTGGTTTTCTTAAAAAATAAAAATAAACATGGTTTTCCATGAAGAAGCACTCACTTTAAAGAATATTCCTACAGTTTACCATGCCATATGACTGTAGTTGTGTAGATCAGCACACGAAGTATTGAGCTATCTGCTGCTAGAGTGCATAAAGAGTTTCAGCACCATGAAGCAGATTTTCTTAATTCCACTGCTCTTGAGGGTTTAACTTGGATCTAAATGTTGAGTGAACATCAGTTTTTGTTGAATAATCTCTTTAGACTTTCTTCTTCTTAAAGAAGTGTAGGATGTTAAAATATGTTTTTAAATATTTAACAGGAGTATTATTTACCTGAGAGTAAGAGCTTCTTCAGATTTGATACATTTTATTATGTAAATACCTACTTATTCAAAATGTAAAACATGTATTATTTTTGGCAGTCTTTAATAGCTAATCTGGCATATTAAAATCCTGTACATCAAAAAACCCCACCTTTGTCCTATTAAAAAACAAACATTTACAGGTCTGATTTGCTTCCTTTTCTTCCTCTTGTGTATACTGCCAGTAATTACACCAACTTACCGATGATATTCCCAGCATACACTGGGGAAAGCAAAGATGTGTCACACTGAAGAAAAATCCTGTTGTTCTACTTACATGTAAATTTAATCCTGCTTGATTTCACTTTGGTAATTTGTGCAAGTAAAGCAAACAAAACCTTAGTTACTCAGGAGACCATCATTTCCACGGAGCCCACGCTATGAAATAGCTACAGGTAACAGTAGCAGATTTCCAAATACTGATTCAGGTGTTTTATTAGTAAGTAAAGGCTCATTCGTCCGTATTCTAGCCTACAAGTCTACAAAACTGTATTAAAACTAATTCAGCTGTTTAGCACTCTTTTATCATTGAAAAGTATACTTATTTAACACAATACATGCACAAAGCTTCATCTTTGACTATGATCTTAAGTGCCAGGCTTCAGAGCTTTTTTTAACAGCCAAGTTATAAACCTCTAAAAACAGGGTTTGTAATAGAAATCCTGATAGACTCATTTAATGTTTTGAATTATAAAACTACACCTTTTAAAAGACAAGTGTCATTGCCAAACAGTGAAATTACTATACTTTACTTCCACCCACTACATTTCAATTTTAATTTTATGAATATTGCAAATTATAACACTCACATTATAACCTCTAAAGGGGATAATTTATAAAAGCAGTGTCCATCAATTATAAATTTTCCATGACATTAATAAAATGGCAAGAACTAATTATGATGACTTTTGAGATGAAGATGCCTTGGACAAATCATTAATACGTTGAAACGATATTTTTTAAAACATAGCAGGTTCTAATTATGACTGAAATGAGATTATGAAAATGATCACAGAAAGGACATTAACCTGATGAGTTCCACAGTCTCCGAGTACATGGTGTATGGAGATTTAGCTTCTAATGGATCTCGCTCCATAGCGTTCCCGCACTCGATGAAGGAGAGGGCAGCATCAGCATAATTCACTGCTTTGCCAAACTTCTCCAGCTGAAATGGGAATGACACAATCAAGAAAATCCTTCAGCTTTAATTTCTAGGTAGACAGATCATAATACAAAGCAACACGAGCATTAGGATGAAAGCAAAGTGATGCCACTAGGTAAGGGTGAATTACACACAGAAATTAAAGCAAGGTCTATATTTTTGCAAAATCTTTTCAGGTAATACATGGCCAGGCAGTGCACAGAGGAAAGTCAATTGACATCCATGGATTTACACAGGCAATGAAGGACACTCAGCATGTTTGAACAAATCCATATTGCTCTTCAATATACGAAGTAAGTTTGCATGCTGCTATGCAAGGGTTAAGTAACAACTCCATGCCATATGTCAGATGTCACTCCCTGTGGTGATTGCTGACAAAAAAAAAAAATCTCATCACTTATGTGATGATTGAAAGAGAGGAAGGAAAAAAAAAAGGAAAAAATATAGCTCTGCTAAATATTTTATTTTACTAGGATTTTATTGCGAAAGGTTTTAGCCCTCATAATGGTTGTGATTAAACTGACTTAGACATACTGATTTCTTTTTTATGTGTAATGAATATTATATATGACATTTTTATAGGAAGTATTTTATAATAGTATTTAACATTTTCAATTTTTGATAGCTGGATTCTACTAATGTGGCATTTGATATAAGAGATCCAATATACTTTAAGTCATTTAAAGTTTTCTTTGGATGTCTTTATCAAAATATTTTGATGCATCTGCATATGTTTTCCATTCACAAAAATGGAAGCCTATCCTAGCAATATATTAAGCAGAACATTTAATATTGGTTCAAGGTAACAGTATATTTGGCTTTGTGGCCACTCCAAAGCTGTCCTTATAACTAGTTCCCTCTGCATTCCTGGAAGGTTTTAATTTCAAGTTCTGCTCTTTCACACTGATTATGTACAAAGTCTTTGTACAACTGATGGGTATTACCTGAACGATCACAAAAGGGGAAATATTTTTATGTTTTCCCTGTACTCTGCTGGCTACTACTCAGCATATACTTCAAATTCCTTGCTTCAGGTCTTCCAAAGAACACTTCATGTAGTACAAAAAAAGGAAGTTGACTGTGAACAGATTTAGTATGGGCGTACACTGTGAACCAGAAATGGGATTTCACCCTGCCGTTTGCTCTATACTGACTCCAATGGAGTAGGTGGAATTACTCCAGCCCATCCCAGCACAGCTGGGAACAGAGCAAAGTCTCCAAGATCTCTTCCATATGGTATAGTTAGTGGCCACTGTAAAAAACCTGATGTCCAAATCAGCTGATTCCTCACTGCTGTTCCAGACAAGGACAGGTTTTCACGGGGTCACTCCCATATGATGCAAAATGCCCTGACCTTCACCAGAAATCTCTTTTCCATACAAGCTCAGAAACAGCATCGCCACGCATCTCATTTTCATTTGCTGACATATTCTGAGGTCACGTGCATTATCTTTCCAGCCACTGCCACACATCTTTCAGTTCTGTGTGATCTTTGCCATGTCAGCACCGAGTAACCAAAAGAAATTGTTTCCTTAGAGCAAATAACACTACGGGTTTGCACAGCAAATGTGCTACATGGAGATAATTTGTGTGCAGCTGTATGGGGGTGGGGAGTTGAGACCTAAATACCAGAGAGGAAAAAAAAAAACAAAACAGATAGCTTGTTCACGGGTATTTACGTCTGCCAACAAGTTGTGTCGTAGTGGATGGCCTCACGTTCCCGTAAGAGCACTTGGGGTGTCAAACTGCTAGTGACAGAAAAGGCCGGGCTGCAGGCAGCAGCATGATGTGCCGTGCCTGCTCCTCTTAGTTCTGCTTGAGAAACACCACTAATTCCACGAGGCATAGGCAAAGGTAAGAGAATGGAAGACAGGTCAACACTTTCTGAGTGAATCAGGCTGTGGAGGGAAGCGGATTGACATAGCGCGTTGACATCACCAGGAGCCTGAACCTGTAAATATTTGCTAGCGTGGAGCAGGCAGCCCCATGCCAGAGCCACGTGTGCTTTCTCTAAAGGTCAGCCAGCTGCAGGAGGTGTTGTCAGTCTGCCTCTGCCAGCCTTCCCCATGTGCAGACACCAGGGCTCCGACTGAATACGCTCTGAGCTGCTCAGTAGGGATCGGTGTGGGCCACCTCCTGCAAATGGGCGTGTTGGGAGGAACAGCTGATACCTTGGTGACCTCAAGCAGGTAGCTTGGCACATTAACTCTCCTCTACTCCTTCAGCCCATCAGAGAGCAGAAGGGAGAGCAATCTTCCTTTAATTTTTGAAACATAGCACGCAGTTGTTTTCTTTTTTTGACAAACACTTCTTCCCAGCTACAAAAATCTCTGCTGTGGAATGACATAATGTGCATACACAAAACCTCCAAATAATAAAGTGAGAGGTGAATAATCACCCAAATTACAACAGAAAAAGAATTGGAGGGGTGAAATGAATAGCCACACTCTGTTTTAGATGTCTTGGTTTAAATAAATAGGTGAGCCAAGCTCCACTTAGCCTGCATAAATGAGCTGTTGTTCTGCACTTTGTGAAGCATAGAGGAGCAAAGCTCTTATTGCAAAACAAGTGGCCATTAAAGGCACTTCAGCACTAGCAATATCTTGGATTGAATAAACTATGACAGAACTACAATCTGGCAGATAAGGTAGTTCTATCAAAACCCTTTGCAAAATTAGGTCAATCTTACTGGAATTTCATCTGGGCCAAAATGAGAGAAAAATCTTTCCCAGCATTGAATTACCTCACTGCAAGATTTTTTGGGAAAAAAAAAAAAAAGCCTGTCGAGTCTTTATTTACCAGCCTAATAGCATGCAATAAAAATGAATGCATCATTTAAAAATCAATTCCTGTAAATTTTAAACAATTGGATTTGAAATATCAAATAGTTTTGCCCATGATAATGGGGTGGAGGGTGATTTGTCTTTCTTAGCTTTCTGTTACAGAGTATTTCAACACTTTTGGTTTGGGCTCAAAGTGAGTATGAAGACAAATTTCAAAAACACATAATCTTTTAGATATTATTTTACATCCTTTGCACACAGCATGACTGTTGCTTCTCCCCAGAAGAGATACCAGATATTGCAAAAAGTTTCTTTTTTGGGGGAATGACACATTAAAGTCTAGGAATGGTGCTCTGGCTTTGGCCTGATGGTCAAATGGTTGCAGACAGTTTGTTTATAGAGTTCAGTCTGAAACATACTTCAGTCAATAGCAGAGTTCCTCTTGGTTTCTGAGGCTTTAGATGAGACTCAAAATACACATTTCTGTAATACTCAGCTCCATAGTGGAAAAGGACAAAAAAGCCTTGAAATCTTACCAATGCGTCTGCTTTATGCTTTAGCTTCTTAGCCTCTTGCATGTAATAATCTGCGTTGTGGAGCCTTAAGAGACAGAATCAATTATTTCAAGTCTTTGTTTTCATACAGTTGGACAGACATTGTTTGAGAAAAATGCTGACTGCTTCCAAGAACAATTTAGATATATACACACCACTTAGATATATACACCCTCTTTCAATATTAACCTGATATTAATCTGAAGTTACTGTATGCAAAGTTTTGATGGGTGACCTGAATGCAAAATAACTAGCTGTGAAAACTGGCCACCCACAGGAGCCATTCACAAGTGCTGAACAGAGGAAAAGGAAAAATAGTTTAAATTAATTAAAAAAAATGAAGAAGAATTACTGTGAGCCAACATTCATGATCTGAAAACATTTATCAACAGAGACTTCATTAATCAGTGACAACAGTTCATTTGTAAAGATTAAAACTGTATGTGCCATTGTGCAGCACTATCCACGCAGGTGCCCAGTGCTAGCATTAAAAACCAAAGATAAGCTCTTTCACTGGGAGCTCTACTTGTATGAAAATCCTAAGTATCTAACATGCAACTAGCACAGAGAGATCCAATAGTACTTACACATCATCAAATGTAATTTTAGGTCTTCTGGGCTCAGAATTCCCATTAGAAAGAGTTGGCATTGCAGACCAGATGTCTGTTTCTAGATGGCTGGTATCAAGAAGAGCATTGGCTGTTGGTGCATTGTGGGATTCTTCCTCCTAGAAAAAAGGAGTGCAGTTAATTCTTCATAATTCAAAACATATAGACACATAAAAAAACTAAGGTGCAAAGTAGCATGCATATGTAGCCAACTACATCCTGGAAACCTCATGAAACCACCTTCCATCCTTTCTAATGAGCCTATTAGATTAAGTAAGCATTATGACTTCACCACTGACTCCTCGCCTGAACTCACTTCCCTACACTCCAAGGTGAAAGCCAGCCTGTGTAACACAGTACTTCTGACTGAAGGCACTTATTAAAGCCAGCATGGGGAAATCTAATGCAGAAGGGCTGGATGTAAATGACTTCATTTGAGGTGGATCACACTATTGTCACCTTTTTCTATAGAATTAGTAGGTAACTGCAAGGTGTCTGTAAAGTCTGCTCAGTTTTGAGCAAGGAGTAGTTTCCTCACCCTTGTTACGCAGAACATGGAGAAGAATGGAAAGCAGAAGTCAAGAGTTGTGACTCTGTATTGATTAAAAATAGAAGCATAACAGAAGCATTTAAATCAGGCAATTGCAACTTTCACGCTATGTCCGCAACCAGATAAACTATATTTAAGATGAATCAGTGAACTAATAAAAGAATTCTAGCTTATTTTAGAAGACAAATATTTTGGGTACCAGGATAATAGATATGCCAAGGATAAATCTGACTGGAGGTGCTGGAAGGGAGAGGAAGTGGCCCTGCTGTTTACATAGCATATTTTATTTGCTGACATACGCAGTTCATTTTGGCATTGATTTCAGTTGAAGGTGTGTGTATTACTCTCGCGGCTTGAAGTGACACAATGGTATCAGAAAGCAACAGGGATGAATGAATAAGGTGAAGCAATTTGTCACCTATGTTCCAATACAACTTTTGAGTTTTACTATTACAGAGCATGGCAACAACCTCTCACAAAGCGTCGAACTGTGAAAAATGGGGCTACACGTGTCCTTTTCTGTGGTTGAATTCTCTTCTTGTCTTTTAATTCTGACAGTGATACTAAAATACAATTCTATCCTAAGTGATATATTTGAAATTCCAGTGGGAGGATTATTTCCTAAAATGGGCCAGAAAACTAAGGTTTCCCTCTTTATTTTTTAAAGAGGATGACCAACTGATGTGAAATTTTACTTTTTTTTTTTTTTTAATCAGTTTGCTATGCAGCTTCTAGCTTTGTCTCTTTTTCATGTATTTTTAGTAAAAAATCATCTGAATCTGGTGAAAGGCAAGAAAGAAAGTACTGTCTATATGAAAATGTTTGGTGGGGACATGGCCCTAACAGAATGGTGTTTTCTGGAGGGAAAAACATTACCACTTACATAATATCTAAAAGTTAGTACAAAATTCATGGAGATTAGGTGCAAATACGCCTTGCTGCTAAAGGCTGGGAGGCTGCAAACCTGCAAGAAGACATTTCTGTGTTGAGTGTGCTATGGCCAGGTATATTTTTGTTAGATTTTTATTTTCTGTTTAGTTTAGGCTACAACATTCAGTATAACTATACTGCTTAATTTTGCCCGATAATTTGTAGTAATGATTCATGTGAAAGATATAAAAATTCTTGACGTTTTATTTGCAAAATGTGCTTGTTGTGTCTACAGAGTTGGGTGAATAATTACAGCCAGTCAGTGGCTGCAAAGGCTTTCTTCTGAGGCTCAGGGACCAGGTGTTTCAGGGAGTGGTACACAACACCAAGTAGGATGCCTAATGCTGACCTAAAAAGCTCTGCAAAGATCTCACTCCTTGCTGCTTTAGAGTGAAACTACATAAGGATTTAAAAATAGATACTGGGAAAAAAAATCAAACAGAAGAAAGCTAAGTTAGTTTTATTTTATCTTGTTCACTTCCAGCAACTGAGGTCTGTTACTTACACAGACTCCTTTGGGGTTAGAAGAGGATTTATTTTCATTCTTTCTGTGTTTAGAAACAGAAGAGGAAGAGCTGCTGGTCTGAGAGGTGTTTGTGATGTTGGTCTCTTGGCTGAAGGAGCTGTTGTCGCTGCTGTGCCGCCGGTGCACGGGCTCATCCAAGAGGGGGGATAACGGAGGAGGGAACAGCTTCTCTTCTCTTTTCTTTGCCACCTTCTTCACTGAGCTATTGCTGTTCCTGGGACACAGAAAAGAACCAGCTGCATTTCAATCGTGGTTAATCCTCCGCAGCACAAAGCTCTAGATTTTATTTACTGAAAAGCCAGTTCTACCCTCAGATACCAGCCGTGATCCCCCATGTCCTAGAAACAAAGTCAAAAGGAGACAAGACAGACATAAAAGAGCCACCCCTGCCTTTTCGGCCTTTTCAATGGCTGCAGAAACCTCCTACTTTGGAGGACGACTTCCAGTGCATTAGTACAAATTGCACCCACTTTAAATGCTAATTTGAGTCAGTCTTCATTTGAGAGGTCAGCGAGGTTCTGACTCAGCAAAGTGCTGAAAAGTTTTATGCCCAGGGTTAGTTCCTTTGACATCAAGGAGGGCTATTTACGTGTTTAACATTAAGCATTTTTTAAGAGGTGGATTAGGGCCCACATAAGCAACCTTTGCAAAAACACGTAATAGCACATGCCACGTGAACAAAAAAAAATAATTTATAAGTACAAAATGATAACCATAACAATAACAAGATAATAATTATTTGACCTCTAGAATAAAACCAATGTTCAACACTATATTAAAATGATACATTGTAGCTGGCAAAAGCCCTTGAGCAAATATTGGTTGATGAATTGAACGTGATTCAGAAAATGAATGTGGTTTTGACATGAAAGCTCTAGTAATATGATAATCTATTGTCTGTTTTATGTACAGAAATTGTTAGCTGGCTGGAAATGGCAGCTGGGATACACAGTTAAAACAACAAAAAAAACACACGCTAGACCTTTCTCCCCTCAAATCCATCAAGAAAAAAAACACAGCACCCTACCACTGTTTAACATATCAATCTACCGATAGATTTTTATTTTAGGTACTGTTCTAACCCAGTCAATGAAGATAACCTGAATTTTAATCTTTTGTTAGACATATGATATTGCACTATACAATCATTTACTTTTCATGATTATTGACTAAAATTTCAATAGCAAATTAAGTCAACAAGAATTTATGTTTCATTCCTAGTCGCTTTCAGTCAGTGTCAGGAATTATAGATTTACTTTGCAGTAAAGTAGCCGGTGAAAGAGTGCAACCCAGGTTTCCCTGCTCCTCATTCTGGCACCATGCAGTGTAACAGCGCCCTCTCATTCCAGGCCAGCCTCTTTTGCAGTTTCCCCAACAGCATCAATCAATGATCAATGGTCAACAGATCAAACACCTGCTTTGATCATTCCCCTACTTTGGGCCCTTGGTGGTACAAAAATATTTCAGCCTGTTTTCATAACAAAGTGATATCAAACAAAACCCCTGTGTTTCAGGTTTTATAGCTCTTGTACTCAAAACTATTTTAATTCAACTGAAGCAGAGCTAAAAATAACTTCATTCTCTAATGTTAAAGATCCTCAGACTGAAGAAATAAAAGGAGCACAGAATTCATATTGCCTTACAGTAGGACGGGTATGGATGCTGTCCTGTTTGGAAAACACATGGGCCTGAAGATCAAAGGAAAGCAACCAGGTCGGAGGAGACTGGCAGTTCTTTGCGAAGACTGATTTCATGCACATGTGGTCCTGCAAGCATGTCCTCCAAACAGTTCTCACTCAAAGCCCCATCTGTTAGCTTCTTACCACCAAAGGGCATTTTGGAACTGAGACAAGTTACCATAGCTATAGCACAATAACACTCTGAACTTTTTCCAGAGGAAAGTTTTCCAAAGAAAAGCAAGCACTGCCCCAAGAAAGCATGCATGTGTTACTGAGTACAGAGGCAAAGCAGACAATTAATGAAGTGCCCAGGAGCAGAATCCAAACCCTCTGCTTCCCAAGCCAGTGTCCTAAACAGGACTGCCCTGAGCGTGCTATTCAGTGGGTTGTCTAACAAACATGTATGGATGAGAGCACAGAGCTAAGTGCCCCTGCACCAAGAGGGGTGTGGAGCTCTTCCTTTGCCCTGGTACAGCTTTGCAAAGGGAACAGAAACTGAGTCTGGCAGATCTACCTCCAAAGTGTCTGAAGAAAAACTGAAGGTGAGCCATTGGCTAAGTCCACTTTAGGAACCACTAGCGAGATTTCTCCGCACATCTGTGGCTATTTCCAGGGCTAAAACAAGACTCCAGCACTAGCATGGAGTCTGTCACTATGTGGTGAAATTTAAGCATACACAGAGCAATCCAAACAACGTTCCTTGGTTGCTACATGGAGATGGGAAAGCAGTACAAGAAAAAACAGGAAGAAGGCTGCAGGTACCATGGTAGAAGCCTCTTCTCCAACTGAGTGACATTTGTACATTCCAGAAGAGGCATCATATTCAGAGGCCTGACCTCCCTTTTGGGCAGTGTGTGAGACTTTGTCTGTTCACCTCACCTATGGGCTCATGTACAAGATAAAGCAAACAAAGATATAGAAGCCGTTCTGCAGGTGAGAACATGTAACCACAACTGAAAATGCACTTGAGGATATATTTTTTCTGCATAACTAAAATTCAAACCCAACAGCAATACTTAATGGTTATAAGTTCTCTTTTTTCTTTTCTTTTCTTTTCTTTTCTTTTCTTTTCTTTTCTTTTCTTTTCTTTTCTTTTCTTTTCTTTTCTTTTCTTTTCTTTTCTTTTTTCTTTTTTTTCTTTTCTTTTCCTTTCTTTTCCTTTCTTTTTGCTAGTTGCCCACTTAATCCTATACATTTTCACAGGAATTACACTGATAATTTATTTAGCACTGTTACCTTCCTTAGGTTTACACCAAAGCATTTATGTTAACAATAACCTCCGTGAAGTTGTTACCAGCAGTTAACCAGATTGTCACTTTGCTTTGGGCTGTTAATGGGCTAAGAAACTGGTCTTTGATTGCAGTAATCACTAATTTTGAATGAATTTATTACAATAATTACTGAGACTCAATGGTTTAATTGGCTGACATGATTGTTAGTTAAACTATATTTAAAATCTAGGGAGAAAGACAATAAAAGTGGAAGGAAAAAACACAAGCAGAACTGATGGTCTTCTGGCTGCAGGGTTTAATTTTTGTGTCTGAGAAGGCCAATTACCAAGGAACGAGAAGGCTCCCCATCTGCCTTTTTTTTTTTTTTTTTTTTCAGCCTGGTTTCTTTTAGGGCAGAAAGCAAGCAAGCAAGCAAGCAGGCAACAAGACGTAAGTGTGAGGGAATTGCCATCTCCTCTCACATTTCAAGCTGCTTTTTTTTACCCTCTCTTTATCCACTCCTTGTGGTATGCAGTGGTATCTCTGGCCTATTAGTGAGATAAAGCCATTGTCTGTACCGATCACTTGGCTTTCCTTTGCCTCTACTCTCCTGTCCACAATGAACTGCTGCACATTGACAGTGTATCTGATTTTCTGCAGGGGGTTAGCAGGGAAAGGTCACTCCCACATTAGCTTGGACCATATGGCAGCAAGTGAATGAAGCTGAAGTCATTGTCATAGATGTAGAAGGCTGTCTCTGCCTTGAATGAGCTGCAAGGAACGCGGTTGTGACTACCCAAAAGATCAGCTAATATGTTGCCACATACAGGTGCATCTTTAACCAAAGGTCAAACAAAAGCGAAGAGGAAATCTTCAAAACCAGCCAGAAATGTTTGCCTCAGACATACGTCTAGCATGCCTGCTAGACGGCAGGCATGTTTCCCTGGTATGAAATTCAGACTCACAGTTTGCATCAGCACATAACTCTCTGTGTTGTTACAAACTGCCAAATGTTGGCAAATAGAGCTCTGTCTGGACTGGGTCTACCAATCAGGTATTTAGATATAAACGGTATTCAGCAGCACATACAATTAATGCTTAAATTAAAATTGCTCTGGCAAGCAAGTAAAAGCACAAACAATCCTCTGCTGCAAAGTGGGTAGCTGATCTGACAAAAATCTGACTCACAGCAGTGTTTCAAGTTATTACTATGAATTACTTGGGCACAAAACAGTATTGTTTATTTCTTCGTATGCTATGAAATATTAGAAACAGGGAAAATACAGTGATGATTGTTTGAATAAGTATATTTTAAATGTCACATTAGATTTAGGAAAAGGCATGAGACCCAGACTGTGTGAGGGAAGGAACAAGAGAGATAACTGTTTGTACAATGACTACATACAACAGAATGGTTATTTGGTTGGGCAAATGGCCTTTAAGTTCACAACTGACCATTCCAAATTTCTACACTCAAATTGCATACGTAAATCATAGGAACTTGCGGAAATTAGGCATATAACTGCCCATATTAGACATGTAACCCTTTAAAACTCAATTGTGCATCCTCGCTTACTTTATTGAGCCCATACATTTAGGAACAGATTATGAGAGAAAGATATTTAAATGCCGAAACCAAACACAGGCAGCTAGTTGGAGTTGCAAAAACACAGGTGTACCTATCTTCCACTAGTTCCTCCCTGAATGCCTCCAAATTTTAGCCCAGAGATTGTGTTCTTTCTGTCAAAACATTCTTGCACCTATAAAAGAGCCCAGTGAGAGCTTCCGAAGCCTGCCTTGGGGTACTCGGCTTGTCGGCACAGGGACCATGTTCTAACAGGAGAGATCTACCATTCTTCCTGAGAGAGAACATCCACCAGGAGACGTAACACCTTCCTAATGGGTGAACTTCATTGTCAGCTGTAGCTGAATCACCCTTATTTCTCAAAGCCAAAGAGTTCTGAATGAAAATGTAGGACCTTTGGGAGTAAAGAGGGTTTAAATGGCAAAGCCTATCTTTCAACCTTTCACCACTGAAGTGTTATTTTCCCCCCACGCCTTTGAACAGTGCAGAGTTTTAGACTCCCCTTTCTTCTTCCTCCCCTTAAAATTCTACTTAACCCTGTGGAAAACAGAACCACTCCTGAATGCTTAAAAACAACCTGGGGCGGTCCAGAAATGTGTTGTCACACAGTTCAGTCAGCTCCCTAATCTTCTGGGAAATACATTGATCTATGTTCAGATGCATATCAGTGGGAGCTGAAGACCTGAATTATCAAATAATATTGCATTTGTATCAAATGAACTCAGAAGACACCAATAATAAAGGTAGTATGATGCAGGTCTCTGCAGTTGAAAAGCAGTCAGAAAATTTTGTTTCAAAACTTGAGGAAGGTGAGAGGAAAAGATACCATATAGAAATAACTATTGATGGACACAATTATATTTTAACAGAGAATACCAAAGGCTTGAAAGCTCTGAAGAATCAAATTAATGACCTGGAAAACAAGCTCAAATTAAGAAACATCAGGTTGGGGGTGGATCCTTTGGGCTTGCTGAAGACAAGATTTGAAAGATTTTTTAATGGATTGTGGAGGTGTTGTGGATGGCTAATCCTTGATTCTCTCTGCAATATCTCTCTACTCACTGTATTTCTAGCAATGACAATCAAGCAACACCCATCATGATGTTTATCAAATGTGCAACATATTATCCATCACACTGTAACTTCCAAATCATCTGCCTTTTCCAGAGTCAAACTCTGATCTTCTCAGTGGTATAATGAGGGGTTAGCTCAAGGACTGAAGTCCTTCTGTAATTACACCAGCACAAATAAATGCTCAACCTTCTTTATGGATTTGAAAATCTGTGTACTATTTCATATATGATTTTTGAGCTTTATCTGAATTTAGATACTAATACAATCAAATTGTTTTCAGAAGCGCATTGAGCATTTGATTCTTTGCTTGTCCTACTGCGAAGCAGAAAGCAGTGCCTCATCTCAAAAACATAAAAGCACAAAATTGATGACAGAAGGGAATTGGGTTCTTTGGTTATTTATAGAATGTTAATCTGGTGATTATAATAATCAGAATCATTATTTACATGGTGCCTGTTTGCTGAAGCATTATAGCTGTATGTCAAAGACACTGAAAGGCACAAACTATTTGATTACATGTCTGCTGAAATACAATGCATGTGTGTCTGAATCAGTTAGGGTCTCACCCCTGGCACTGCTGTATGCACAGTTAAAGAATAAGTGAATGGAAAAGTCATTATTTCATTCAAGAAAACTGAGAACTGTCTCATAGGAAAACAATTTTAAAAATAATTTCCAGACAATCAAATGGATTCCATTCTGGCCATAGAGGTGAAGGATGATGGGAGCGAGAAAGAACCTTGAAAGAATGCAATATGGTGGAAGAAGAGTATTTCAGGATTGCGATGAGACTCTAATTTCCAGTAGCCCATCAGAAGGCTGAATGAATCTCATCCAAAACCATGCGGACCCTCTTCCTAATGGATGGGAATAGCAATGCCCGGTCACTTATGTTTTCCCATCTAAGACATCTGTAGAACAGTACTGTGAAATCCCTCATGAATGTGATGGGGAAAAAAAAAAAAAAAAAAGAACTTACTCTTTAGTGCTGGTTAATCTGTGATTCGGTATTGGAGAGATACAAGGTGGGAGCAAGCACGAAGCTGAAGGGTCCTCCAGGCGCTGCTTCTTGGTTTCAACAAAGGTATCCAGGTTTTCCGACTGCTTTAACAAAAAATGCAGAGCTTGAAAGATCGTGCATCTATGCACAGTTTCACTTGCCATTAAGAGGAGCTCAGGAATCTCAGTGTATTTCCTTTACAGAAGCAGCAGTTAAAATACTGTTCTAAGAGAAGTGGAGGTAACCTGAAATCAGGGCTAACAGTGCTCCAAACACATGACGTGAAGTTATATAATAAGTGACACAGCCAGATAATTAGGAAGCAAAACACCTCATGTGCTATAGTTATCTTCTGTAACTATACTGTAACACTGGAATTTAATTAATAATTCAGACAGAACGACTTGATAGCACCAAATGTTACTCAAGTAAATAGCTTTTACTCACTGACTTAACGGAAGTCACTGAGAAAACTTCCTTGAGTAAGTATTCCTCACAGGACTGAAAGACTACAGGACTGAGCTCTAAGGTGGCAGTCATCAACAGTGATAGCTGGTTGAAAATTTGCTTTGAAAGATTCCCTAATGCATGACTTCTGTGCCTGAACTAGGATGGTGCAAGCAAAGCTGATTACTGCTCTGTCACTGGAAACTTCATATCATCCTTCAAGCCCATTAGTAGATGTCTAAAATAAGTCTTTTAATAGCATGATTTAGAAATCCAAATCAGGCTCTTCCTACCCTGTTTTAACTGTTGTTATACCCTAAAGCCATTGTAATTGGTTTGTTTCCTCTTGGGTAGCACTGAACCGTCACACAGCAACTGAACAGGCTCTTTCAGAGTGTAGCTTATATTTGTGCAATCCCAGAGTGAGATTCCTCACATTGTTACTTTCTGATTCACAGTCCCAGCTAACGAAGTTCCAAGGCTCCAGCTTTCATATAACCCCTGCCCCCTATTTCCTCCTTTTATTTTTTTTCCTGGAAGCCCTATGTTTATTTGCCAGTACCATATTCTTGTTTTAGCCATCATACTAATGCACCGCTGTTTTAATAATTAGTATACCCATTGTACACTATTGTAAATACATATAAACATTGACATTTATACATCTCTTTCCTCTTTCTTTTCTCCTTCCCTCTTACCTCTCTGCCTTCAGTGTACAGCTAGAATATAAATTGAATAAAAACCTGCTGAGTTTACTCATGTGATTATTTCCACTTAATTCAACAGGGAAGGAGCCAGTGCAGTGACTCATGTAGGCAGGGGTGCAGACCCTGTGTCTGCCTGGCATTGTCTGACTTTGTCTTGCATTAACTCTCTCGTACCACTGGACTGCTCAAACTCAGCATTTCAATGCTGTTCAGAAGTTTGCCAGAACAGACAGCTGAAGTCACGTTCACAATGATTTATAAAATTTGGGGTATAAAAAATACGCTATGATGACTTCTCGCAGGGAGACCAGAGCACAACCATTTCAGCTGGAAAAAAAATGACTACAAAAATTCATTTATGATATAAAACCCCAGTTTCTTTTCTGAAAACATATTTAGTTTAAAGTGCATTGTCATATCCCACAAGATAGGATACCCTTGGGCATAAATAACATAAAACACATGATAAAACGTGATGCCTTAAGACAAAACATATTTGCTTTTCCAGGTAGCTGCATACAGAGAGCTGCTAGTTAAGCAAATGATATTTCTATGAATCAAATTCATTTGTATAACAAAACAATATAGAGACTAAATTCACCAGGAGCATAAGCAAGCACCATTCCATTGACTTTAATGAAGTTATGCCTGTTTAAGCCAGTGGTGAAAATGCATAAATTCTGCAGACAATAAAACTCTGCCTTCCAAACAGAAGTCACATTTTCTGAGTATGGCTGAATCCTTAGTAATATACACTTGTCATCGGGAGTTCTTCTGCAGATTACAGAACACTGCAAATTACTGGGCAAGTGAGCAAATACAGCGAAAAAGGTTGTATGATAAATCTCAAAAAAAAACACAAAAAAATACATCGTTAATTTTGATAGCTGGAGTTTGTGTTTTTTTTTTTTTTTAACTTGTTTCTGATGTTAACTTGTAGTGTACTGGAAAATGCACATCCTTTGTAAAAACAATGAAGCCTTAGTGGTATGATGCCTCCTCACAGCCCTGCTGCAGGTGCAGTGAGGAGTCAGTGACTGCAGTCCTGACCTCAAGGATGCACAGAAATTCAATGTTTTCCTCTGAACAATGAAAATGACTTACCTTGTGTTTCCTTTTGGATTTTGTGGATGGTTTTTCAGCTGCTGGGGTAGGGGACTCTCGAGATGGTCGTCTGTGTTTCACATTTCCCTCTCTTGGTTCAGTTTTCACAGATGTGGTCTCGAAAGGCTCTTGCCCAGGTATCCTAGAGAGTAAACTAAGATCTATTTTCACCCAAAGAGATTTGAGTTCTTCATATTCTCTCAGTGGGGACAGAAGTTCATTTTGTACGATTGGGATAGGAGAAAAGAGCTGCTCCTCCAAGTCATTGCTGGTCTGGTCGATGGATGTGTTGCTGCCATTGCTAGTTAAGCTACTTACACTGAGGATGTTACTGCCAGAGTCCTTCACTTTGATGCCATTCGCCGGCCCACTGCAAGCTGGCAGTATCTTAGCCTGCAAGCTCTCCTCCTGGTCTGTATTTGAGTCAGAAGTAGACGAATCAGTTTCGATAAATTCCCGGGACTTGGGGACAATTTTGCTGGGGCCTCTGTACTTTTTCTTCTCCGAAGTGAGACCTGTGCTCGTTCGTGGTTCCTTCCTTGGAGCGGTCTTCCCAACTGCTGCTTTAGTTCGAACCTTTGGCTGCTCGGGGGGTTCCTGCGGGTCTTTTTCTTTGGGAGTGTTGCTGGTATTATTTGGTTTGGGCCAGTTATACTCTTCTACACTGGAAGTCCTTTCTACCTTTTTGGGTTGCTTTTTCCCAGTAGTCCTTTGTGAAGTTGGCTCATTATGAGCTGGCGACTTCTGCTTGGAGCTTTTTGCCTCTGGGGTTTTCTGGGCAACCCGTGGTTTGGCTTTCTCTCGGATGGGACTGAGGATCGCCCGGTCTTTGGAATCGGTCGGGGGCAGGCTGTTGTTGAGCTTCCCTTTGTTTTGCCCTTCGGCCTGCTGGCTGCTCTGTGGCTGGGAGCTGGTCTCGCTGTGAGGCTCATTTTGATTGTTGATGATGGTCTTGTTGTGGGGGTTCACTTTATTCAGCCATTTATCCAGCTGCCATTTGTTTGTCGAAGGGGGTTCAGGCTGCAATTTGAAGAACAACAAGGAACAAATCTCAGATAGAAGCAATGCTTTTCCCTTTAAGTGAAAACTTTTTAACACACCCTTTTATTTCAGTCAACTAGTGGTGACTGCTAGTTTTATGGGAGTATTTATGGAGTATTTATGCTTAATTAGGCTTCCTTATCTGGTTTACAATGTGGCCCTGAAGAAATTTAATACAACTAAAAAGTTTAGCTGGTCCCTGAAGATATAGTTTTGTCATGTTGCCTTTCCTTAGTCCCAGCTGAATACTGTGTCAATAAAATCTTCTCTAGCTACTGGCAAAAATCTAAATATTTCTTTAAAGCAATTCAAATGTAGGCCAGAAGGATTCTTCCAAAAGCTAGAATGAGTATGTGGGTCATACGCATAAAACTGCAAAGGGAGAAAAAAGTCAACAGCACCAAGCTGCACAGAATCCCAACATTTTCCTAACAGGGAGTAGGATTTCTCTATCTTCGATGCTTCCCCCCCTCCAAACATCTGCCAGGGGATATCCGCAAAGGTGTTTTTACCTCCGGTGTGGCACTGCGTGACTCCTCATTGCACTCGCTGTCACTGGAGCTGCTTTCACTGTCGGAGTCAGACTCAGAGCTGCTCTCGGACTCGCTGGAGCTCCCAGAGCCACCGCTGGAATGGGCCAAGCCAGCCGCATGTGCTGCTGGCACCGGCAGGCCGCTGTGGGGAGAAGATCCCCTTGGGTCAGTATGCTGCTTGTCATTCAGATTCTGAAGTGTTGACCTGGGGGGAGCCACCCAGCGAACCCTGCTCACACCGACTGTCCTCAGCATCGGCTCCCGCTCATTCAGTACAGCCCCGAAGGAAGCCTCCCCGAAGGAAGAGGCCATGGCACCACGTTGGGACCAAGGGAGCCGGCTGGGTTTATGCTTCGTGGGACACACTGATAATGGTGTTAATAACATTATCATCATCATCATCACCATGCTCAAGTGAGAAGCACTTTAGTTTCACTTTAGAGAAACTCTTTACACGGGCAGATAATGATAGGACAATGGGGAACGGTTTTAAACTTAAAGAGGGGAGATTTAGATTAGATCTTAGGAGGAAATTCTTCCCTCAGAGGGTGGTGACGCACTGAACAGGCTGCCCAGAGGAGCTGTGGATGCCCCAACCCTGGAGGTGTTCAAGGCCAGGCTGGATGGGGCCCTGGACAACCTGGTCTGGTGGGTGGCATCCCTGCCCACGGCAGGGGGTGGAACTGGGTGGTCTTTAAGGTCCTTTCCAACCTGAGCCATTCTGTGATTATATGATCACAAGCTTGAGCTTATTAGCCCAATGATTGCAAAAACTAACAATCGTACTTAAATAATTTATTAATGAAATCCTGCTTTCTTCATTTTTTGCTGGCTCATTTATAATTTATGAACAAAGGAAGGACATCAGGCAACTAATGTTGGACAGGGCATTTTAAAAATTAATTTTAATGAATACTTTTACACTGTGGTGTACAAAAACTACACATTTTTGACAACTCTCTAGGGACTACCCAACATTTTTTTATTTATAGCTGTTTTTTCTCTCACGAGATGATTTCTTTATGATAATGTAGTGAGAAAATGGTGTTCAAGCTGAAAAAAAGTCTCTCTGTGAAATCCATTTTTCTGTGTGTTCAACTGTCCTCCAAGATGTATTCATTAGCAGTGAGCTGGGTCTCATTGTTTTTACTCAGCATTTATTTCTAAACTTAGAGGTTGGATGACCCCAGTTTTAGCACTGCCAGTCTGAATCTTTGTAAACTCATCTTTAATTTCACATTATTATTATTATTATTTTTGGTCAGGGAAATAACTGTAAGGTTTTATGTCTCTTCAGCTGATCTATGTAGAGACTTTTTGATGATTGATTTTAAATTTGTGAAGCTGACAAAGCAAAGTGTTTGAAAATTGACACCATTTGCTAGTACTCTTTTATGGATATTCAATACCTCACCTTAATATATCATATGCTGTGTGTGTCCCATGTCTAGTGATCCAGAGAAGCCCTGAAGTTATAATACTGCTTTCACTTCCTTTCTGCTATCTGCTTTTCTGTTTTTCTTTGAGAAGGATTCATCTAAGCCAGGCACATGCCCTCCTTCACCTTTCAGAGATGCTACGTGCATCAAGATGCCCTCTTAAAAAACATAGTAACCAAGAAAGTGGAAGTAAGAAGAGCCAGAAGAAAACCGATCCTGTTCCACTAGAGCCTTCAGAAGTATTGCCATTGGCTTCCATGACAATAATAAATGGTCTTTAATTTTCTTCTCATGCTAAGCTACTTTCTCTCTCCCTCCTTGTTGGTAAACCTATCCCTTACACTGTGGTTGCTAACATAACTGTCTCTTTGAGCATTGCAACGGCCCTGCAGTGCCCATTGACAAAACCAGCTTGGTGCTTTAGGGTGCATTAATGAAACGAAATTACTCACTTGGGTAATTGCTACAGATCACTAACTTTGTTGCTCATTAAAGCGCATATACTTTTTTTTTTTTTTTTTTTGTCTTCTAGAGGCTCAACTGACTCTAGTAGAGCTAGTTACCAAATTTCAGCTGGAAGTAACAGGTAAATATAAAGAACAGATGCTTTTAAAAACATATATAATACTTTTGGAAATACCAATAATTAAACATAGATACATTACAAAATTGATCTTAAATTTGTATTTAATTTCAATTTTTAGAAACCATTTGTGCACTTGTTTTTCTTTCTTTAACTCTTCTTTTCAATGAAGCACATGAAAGTGTAGGGAAATTACTTTTTCACTTCTTCTTTACAGTAAATAAGGAAACAACAGTGGGGTAAAAGTGAGCGTGATTGTGGGGGAGTTTGACTTGCAATTCAATATCTTGTAGTTTTGGTCTTATATTTTCTGTTTGGGAAACACTGCAAGTAGATGAAAACTGACTTTTCCTACTTTATTACAATTGTTCACAAGAAGGAATAAGAAAAAACAAAATAAACAAAAAAACAGAAAACATTACAAGGATTCCCAATCTGAGTAGGACAACATGACACTTCTGTTCTAAAATAACAAAATGCAACATCAACCTTGAAAAAAGTGTTATTTACAGTTATCAGAACAAAAAAGTTGTAGATCAGAAATAGCTTTTCCCCTAAATCTGTAAGCTTCATCTGTTTCACTTCTATTTTCTCTTTTCACCCCAAAATGGAAGTGAGCACGGCAATATTAACATTTCATCCTAGCTGAAAACCCCAGTTCCCACCTCCCTAGCAGAGAGCTATCTGCAAAGACAAAGAAATGTTTAAGCACCAGCAGCTGCTCCGAGAGCACAGGGCTGAGCATCGGGCAGCATGGCATGGAGCAGTCGTGCAGAGAGCAGCAGGGCCGTGGTGCACCAGCCGCCTGCAGGGATTTACCGCGCCTTTGGGCAGGGTGTGTAAGCCTGCACCAGCCTCTTGCAGTGACAAAGCTCCTTGTCTGGGGTGGTTTATGTCAGGGCAGGGTGGGTCTGCTCACACCTATTTATGCGGGTATGCCCCCCAAAATGCTCTGTTGTCAGTGCTTGCAAATTTGCCCTCATTAAGATCACTGATTTAAGAATATTGCCTCTTATAACGGATCAAAGAAGAAAAAGCCAGCATCCCAGCAGGTAAGGTCTGTACCTTTCCAGCCTGTAAATAAAACCTACATCATTCAGCACTCTGGAAGAAAACCGACACTGTAGCTGGGATGTGCCTACATAAAAAAACTGGAGTTGCATTGTGGCAGACTGCAACTGTCTGACAAAGAACTCAAAGGGCAAGACCGAAACCATGGAAATAGATGGCAGCTCCAACCTGGTCTGATTTCCTCTCTTTCTGCACACCAGCCTCAGAAAAAAAGTTATCATATGCCAAAGATTACTGAATAACATAGCTCAGCAAGCTTGCAGGAACCAGACAGACTCAAAATAATGTTTTTTCATACGAAACACAATGAGGTCATATTTGTCTTTCATCTGGGATAATAAAATTATGCCTTGTCTACATCGGGCGGCTTCATGCTGAAGACATCATTGCCGATCTATATTTTTAAAGCAGAAGCATTCACTTTTCATCATGTAGTTTGAGCTGAGAGTAGCCCTGTTTGTATGCATTCCAAAACAATCAGATAAGACACGAAATGCCTTTCCTAGCATCTCGCAGTACTAGAGAGATCTTGCACACAGCTACATGCACAGTCATCTTCTAATAATGTTGATCAGCGGAACAGAAGAAAATATACAGACCTTTCACAAAGTGCATGGAAAAAAATCTGTGTTGTCTTCTGTGCTTCTTTGTTTGTTTGTTTGCTTGCTTTTTTTTCTTAAATAAAATAGATCTTTAATTCAGAAGAACAGGTCGGTTTGCACTCTTCCCAAAGACTTCTTCAGCTTTAAAGCTAAATCACATGCTTTAAAAGATGCTTGGATAGATTCTGCAAATGTGCATTCAAGCAGCTGTTACATGAATAAATTGGGCTTCTTCACATAACTATTAACTACATGAACTCAGGGTTGCCTCTGTAAAAGACTTTCAAAGCAAGCTTTGTTGTGTTGCTAAGATCCAAACAAGGAATGTCAGCCTGGACAAGGTTTAAAATGGATTTAAAGCATTTTATTATCAGACACAAGTCCTCAGAGTGACTAAAGGGGGCAGGAAGCACTGGTATTTGAAACTCTTGAATTTTTATTTCTCAGCAGGAGATGAACGCTTATATTGTCCACTCAAACACTGAGGAACAATGTTTTTATTTCATTTGAACTGAAAAAAAAATTAATAAAAACAATGCTTCACAATGGAACACAGTATTGTTTGAGTAAATAACACTTAGAAGAAAGCCAGTTCATTATTATCACTTGAGATTGGAGGCCCCTACCGAGCCCAGTGACCTGCTGTGCCAGGATCTGTGCAAATACACGATGAGACAGTCCTTGGGCCAAAGAGCTTGCAATCCAAACGCACAGAGCAAACATTAGAGGTATTACGATCACCCTCGGACTCAGTGCAGGCCTGACAAATTCTGTGAGCATGAAGCCCCTCTGCAGTTAATGGAAACATCAGTTCTGACCCCCTTTTCACTTTGTGCTCCACATTTTCCCAGCCGTGTGCTCAGCACATGAGCTGAAACCCTGCAGGGCAGTCAGACGTGCTCAACCCTCTCCCAGAGCTGTGCCACAAGGGTGCTATCTGGGAGGAAAAACACACGTGATTCAACAACATGGCTCCCCATTCCTCAGGCCAGCTAGATCAGTGTCTGCTTACCCTTCTCTGAAGCTGCTTTTCTCATGCCACAGAGACAAGAGCCGCTGGAGCAGTACTCTAAGTACTGCAAGTACTCCCATACTGCAAGTGGAGGAGAATCAACTCTCCATCCTTTGCAAAGGTCATCATGATAATGTCTCTAACTGCCTGCAGGCTGGAAAGCATTTCTGGTTGCCTCCCTGCTACCAAGAAATGAAGCAGACAGAACAGACTTGCACATCTGGAAGCAATTTGGAAGGAAACTCTTCTGCAGCACTTCTACCTATCTCCCTTCTGCTGCTTTTGCAGCATGTGGCATTTCCCCTGTCCCTTGCTGCTTGGCAGCAGGATTGGGCACAGTGTGGGCACAAAGTATGAGATGAGAAATATCTTGGAGGAGAGGACAAACACCAGTATCACCAGTACCTGGCAGTGGTTTTCAGCACTTGTTGAAATCAAGCTTCAAGTCAGAGAAGCTGAGACTTGCAGGTGTGTGGCATCTGTCAAGAGCAGGCACTGGAGCCAGCTGCTTATGGTTCATGGTGGGGAATTGCATCGAGTTTATCAAACACACCAACAGTCTTTCATTCACTGTGGTTGACTGGTATGGGTGATCTGCCTAAATTTAAAATGTCTCCTTTCAGCTTGTGCCCCCCTTTTTTTTTCTTTCTAATTTATGAAGTCTTTTTCCAAAGCCAATGAAAGCAGGTGTGGCATTTGTATATGTCTGGATTTTTATGCTGCCTAGAGAAGAGAAGACCCAACATGCAACTTATACTTCTTCAGTAGTTGTTATCATCTAGACTATTATTACTTTATTTTCAACACATCATTTACAGTACTGATGTAATAAATGGCCTTTGAGATTAGACTTGGTAGTTAAAACAAAAATAATTTGAAATACTAAAACTCATTAACCTCTAATAATAAAAACACTCAACATTTTACCCTATAAATATACAGGTAAAAAATGTTGAATAATTCATACCACTGCCGTATAACTCATCAAGGAACAAAAATTCCTAACAACTCCTTAGATATTTCCCCAAACTTTTCACCAATTAGATGTAGTCATGCTAATTGCTGTTAAGAGAATTTGGCAAATTGACAGTGCCCTCAAACAATAGCGTTATTCATTTCAACCCTTCCTTTTTAGGGCAATGATGAATTGGACACTTGTTCCATTGCTCTACCCAGAAATCAAAACATAAGCTTGGAGAAAGCAGAGTGCTGCTGGGCAGTGGGAAAATGTAGATAGGAACTGACCAGTAAGTCACCAGTGCATCAATGCTGGCAATGTATTTCCACCAAGAAGCATCACTCTGCAAAAGTTGCTTTACTGCACAGGGTATTTTTAGGGAAAATGCAACCAATGAAATCTGGAAAGGGGAAGCTCTGTACTGGAAAAGTGACTACAGACTGGACAGAACTGTTGATCTTCCTGTTAAGGCATTGGGTAGGGATCTGGAGGAATTTTGCTCTGAGTCTGAGAAATAAACATTTCTGTGCATCACTTACTGCTAAGTAGAAGAGAGACTGTGGTGCCTATCCTCAATTTGACTTGTCTATTTTAAATGCAGATGTTCTTCAGAACAAAGACTCCGATTGCACAGGGCACTGGAAGGTGGGTCCCCAGTTCTGAGCAAGATTTGGGTGCACTACAACCACACCACATCCTCTAGCAGAGTAGAATGTAGCACTCACTCACTCATGGGGGAGTACTGTTCTCCCACTCACTACACTGTATTCTGAGAGAAGAGCTGGAGGATACAAACTGTCTTCATCTTTTCAGAAGCCAGCCCAACCAGAGTCTATTCCTACAGAAAAACCTGAGGAACCTGAGGGGCTTTCTAGGCTGGCTAATTCTGTGTAAATGTTCAAAAAAAGCCTGCTTCATTATTCTAACAGATAATAATAGAGTAGCACCTAGAAGATTAATATTTAGTGTCAGAATTTAATACCATAACTGTTCAATAACAAAGTTTTATTTCTTTTCTATTCTTACGCGATTATCAGGAAGTAATATTCTATTCTAATTTGAAAGCGAGCTGCCATTTTTTTAAAATAAATTGTTCATATCTATATCTTCAAATTTATATATGACTGCCATTAGATTGCTTTTTGAAGAAAAGGATTGCTCTGAATGATTTGTTCACTGCCTTTCCATTGGTTAGTATTAAATTATTTATCACCAGGCTGGTAGGATTCAAATCTAAACTTTCAAAGATCAAGTTGACACAGGAACTGAAAACCTGTATCAAGCCCTTTTTAAATATTAATCACCACCCAGGTCAATGGAATGAAATAAGGTGTAAAAATTGTTACTTCAGCTACCATTAGCACACATAGTAAGACATCACTTATGACAGCACTCTCATGTCAAAACACATGGAAAGCAAAAACCTCTACAGTGCGCTATTCAGTACGTGGCAGCTGATCTGACTGTATCAATCCTGAACACAGTAATGCAAATAGGACTTCTGATTTATTTTGAGGGGGAGGCTGGTTTACAAGATGTTGTATGTAAAAAGCCACATTCTCATTTTACTATGTTCAAAAGTAACTGTTTTAATCAAAGACTGTTTATAACAAGGTTGATAGAGTTACTGAAACAGATTTTTTTCATACCCATATAACCCTTTTATACTTTCAGCTTTAAAGACCATAAAAAAGGATAGTAAAGATGAAAGAAATAAAAAGAATGACGGAGCTAACTCCTATGAGCCACAATCTATGTCAAAGCAGAACTAAAGTGATTGACAGCTTGCATTAGTAATGAATAGAGTGGGGAAAAGCTGCCAAGAATCCGTAACAAGGTCAAAGCCTTCCAATAAAGAATTACATTAGCCACAAGTCCTAGGTGGAACTGTGTGTATATATCTGCAATGTGACTTTAACCATGCTACTGTTTCTACTGTCTTATTCTGACCCTTTTCCTGGTTTTCTTCCTGGGCCATAGTAAGTTCTGCCTCTTTATCACACCTGCAATGAAGAACAGGTGTAACATATCAAACCATCCATGAAATTATAAAATACAGCAGAAGAGAAGGAATTTTAATGACACATCCCTGTTGGTGCACATAAAAAACTTTCTGAACTATTGGTATGGTAATCACCCTCCTTCCAATTTCACAGCTTTCTTATACTCACTTGACACGGAAGGGAAGGGGATTTTGCATATTAAAAGCAATATTGTGTCCATGATTTGTGCGTGCATCCCCCCGCTCACCTCAGAGTTTGGAAACAATCTTGTGAGCATGATATCATTCACAGAATGCAATGTATGTAGAGTTTTTGATGTATGATATTTTAGTGAATGGATTCACGTGTCAGAGTTATTTGTACTATGCCCTGATGTGCTACTGTGTGTTTGGCATGCGGAAGAACAAGAATATTATCTCTTATTCTGAGACTCCAAAGGGCCCCATTTGATGTAAATGGAACCATTTTATTATATCAATATTGTCCCACTGAATCAAGCTACATACGAGTACTGATACGTAGAAACTTATTTATTTTCCACAAAGGAAATGTGGAATACTGTATTGTTCAGTACACCTTGTGAATCTTCTTTGAAAGTTAACAGGTACGTATTCACCCCTCTAATTATTTATAATTTGAAGTTAACATATATATATATACATATTTATTTAAATGAGTCACTTATTTGTACTTTTTCTTTACTTATTTCAGCAGAAAGTCCAAGTGTGGTCATGATAAAAAAAAAGTCCAAAGTGAACGTCTTAAAGCAAAGTGTTGGCTTTTTTCTCATTCATGTATGGCAGAAACTTGCAAAAATAACATTGTAAATTAACTACACTGCTCGGTTCTAACTCAGTTCTACTCCAGTTCCAACTGAAAAGAGAATTCAGTGTACAGGGCCTACTGGGAACAGCAATGGGAGCTATGGGACCAAGACATGCTGGTGCAGATGGATCCACATCTCTGAATCCCAAAACCTGCAATCACATCTGCTATCTGAGGAATGCTTGTTTTACTATCCTGAGCAACCAAGCAGTCAGAAAACATGAGAAAGAAGGACTTTTTTTTTCCTTTCCATGTATAAGACAACACCTCTGAGCTTGAAATGGTGCCAAAAAGCATATCCTGATTTTCCACAGCCTTACAGCAGTCATTCCCACCTGTGCGCTGTGTACAAGTGACACAATGTCAGCTCAGGAAACTACCTGAGGATTTACTCTCCAGGTGAATTCGCTGGGAACAGATCATCAGCACAGCCACTTCCAGACCAGAGCAAAGAGGAGGAACTGGGGACAGGAATTCCTACTACACTGTTTTAAGGACAACCCTGTGGTAACAGCACCGGCTTGAGACTTTCAAAAACTCGTTCAGTTCCAGTGTCTCCCTGGGATTTCATGGCCCAAACAATTCAATTCCTGGCGCTTCTTCCCTGTTCTTAATACAAATCGCACTGTGAGACTCCAAGCATATTTATGTTCATCAGAGTTCAGTCATCAGATAGCAGGGGCCACGGAAGTACACGGGCACTAATGAAAACTGCAAGCAGACAGTTTCACTGCTACTGCCATAATACTAAAAAGGAATCAACATTATTAATAAAGGGCAATTACGTTGAAATAGCTTTTAAATAAGTATTCCTACACGCACATGATGAATTTATGGTACACCATCAGAGCCTTTCATGGATATAAAGATGTACTCCAGCATACAACTTGGCTTTTGAACAGGCAGAAACCTTTCAAGTAAAATATTAATAGAGCTGAATGTTGAAACATAGGTATTCTTAGAATTTATTTTAAAATGGGGTGAAAACCTCCACTTGGAGTGAAAAGTATGAACTTTCTCTATATTTTTACCCCACGTGAGCTCCTTTTAATGCTGCTTTTTGCCAGTTACAGAATACATGGCTACACTGCTTTACTGATTAAAAAAAAAAAAAATCAATCTATTTAGGACTAAGTAACATCTCAAAGGATTTTATGTTAGAACAGAGCTGTATCTTTAAGCAGCATCCACTGCTAATTATGACATATGTAGGTATTAAGAAGAAAAGGTGCTTCTTTCAGTGATAAATGGACCTGAAGATTCTTCACAACATTCACTATAAATCACAAAAGACCATTAATAAACAGTCAAAAAAATGACAGTTACTACAAGTATCTGCTCTCATACTTTGCCTAATACTATCAGTGTCATGTTTAAACCTGACATCTTAAATCTTCTACATGAAAACCCTTTAAGTCAAAAGGCTCAGCTATTTTAAACAGAATTTTCTATGCCTGTTATTTTGAATGACAGCAAAAGGAAACAGAGAATCTTTAATTCTTTAACCTTATCTGGCTGAAAATCTTGCCTTTCAAGCCTTTTTCATCAACACCAAAATAAAGGCAAGATCCTATTGCTGGGATTTTGTGTGCAAACAGTGCTGTTTCTTCCAGGGGGAGCTCAGCACCTTCAGCATGGAGCTCTGCGGGCGTCAAGTCAAAACACTGCAAAGCAAAGGACTGCACGGAACCTTTGGAGCCAGCTGATTTAAATGGGAAAGCCTAATTGGGACCCCCAAAAGTAACAGTTGCAGCACTGGATGCCTTCCAGAAGTATTGCTCAGTACTTTATCCCCTTGTAACTCTACCTGTTTGCTTAATCCAGGCTGAGAGAAACAGGGACACCTGGCAGAGCCAGCTACTAACCGACATGGAAAGGACTGTGGGCAAACATCATATTCCCCAAGAGGGGCTGAGGAAAAGATAATCAGCGTGGCCACAATCCTGGGGACAAAGCGGATTTTGGCAATGGGGTGCTGAAAAAGGCAACAGCTTGTCTATTTTTTCAATATGGACAAAATAATCTAGATCCTTAGGATTACTTAAATTATTTCTTCTTAAAATCTTTCCAGCTAAGATGCTTTCATTCTGAACACTTCTGTTCCCGAGTTACAATAAATGGGTTTTTCAACATCAGCATCTATTTTTCCTCAGCCTGACGAAGCGTTATTGTTTCAACAATTTGTTGAAGGTCTGCTGACAAGCAAAGGTCAGAAAGATCCAAGCTCCTCCTGGGTACAGAGGTAAATAAGCAAAGTTCAATCTCCCTTGAACTTCTTATTGTTTTTAACTTGATAATCATTCCTTTCATAAGGTGCAAATGTGTTCTTCACACATCTGCCCAGACAATCTCCTAATGCCTGATGTAGCATGGAGGCTCATTGCCTGTTATGGAGACCTGAAGCTCTCTTGCTTGTTTATGACAAAAACCAGGAGCGGGGTGTCGCTCTACCAGCAAGGAAGTAGGGAAGTATTGACATATTTATTTTCTGCATTAGAATTAAAACAAACAAACAAAAAAACCCACCACCACCACCAAAACAAAGACCTCCCCACCACAACAACAAACCCTCTCTCATTTTGCCTGCAGTATTTGAGATAATAAAGTTAAATTAACTAAGGACAGGGCTCATAAGCCAGCCCCCAGAGGAGAAGGGAGAGAGAGGACAAGATGCTGAGCAGGACTGATTGCTTCTGTAGTAGGTGTCCAAGATGAGCACCACCAGTGTCTGCACCCTCTGCAAATGCTCAGGGAGAGACACAGACGTGTCCCAGACGAGAAAGGCTGACACTGAATTTCAGATCAGAACTGAGCAGGATCATGCTCATTAATAACTGCTTGGCTGATCTCTCTCTTTTTGCAGAGCAAAACCTATCAGCTAGGGGAGCCAGACTCTAAGTCCACATAATACCTTCAAAACCCTGGAGCAATTTACTATCCTAACCAATGCTATGTTTCCTCGTATGCTCTTTAAATGAAGCAACATCCCCAAATGTTCATGTAAGTGAGTTAGCAGAGCTGCTGAGAGAAGACGGGTGTGGCAGCATGTTCCTCCCACCGCGCTCAAGGCAGGCTGGGTTCCTGCACTGACAGGCTGTCAATGGGAGTTTGACATGGGCACAGTTTTGAAGCTGAAAGCTGTACTTGCTAGTTTTGAAGTGGAGAGGCTGTTATTTTTGCATCTGAATTCATAAAACATCACTTAGCATCTAGGTTACAGATGGACTCAGGATCCCACACTTGGCTCCAGAGTTTGGATAACTCACGCTGCATATCTGGGGTTTGGGTTCAAGCCCATCTTGAATATAAATTTAGAATGAAAGAAATACATGCAAATACCAGGCATATTATAAGACACTGCCAGCTGTTTTCTTCTACTTACAAGACTGTTTCTGAGAAAGCAATGGTTTTTTTTTAGTATGTGGTGGAATATGGGAGTGATGACAAGTTGGTACCCCTGAGTTCAGTGTGAACCTGACCTCATTCTCGAGTTTAGGGTGCCTCTTGTTCCTGACACATGCCTTCCTAGACCTCTCAGGCTACATTCTTTATTAAGTTTGTTGAGAAATGGAACAGTGTGCTCACAACCTTTTTTTGGATCCCCCCTTGAAAAATATCTGCGTTCTATCTGTGCTTAAATGACAGCCTGCTGTTCATTTTCCAAGAGAATGCATGCCAAAAGTCCAGATAACATTTGACTCACAGACTGGTATACACAGAGCTGGCCTTGTGGGTCATGTTCCCAACTGAGTAATGGACTCACTATATTATCCCTGGCAAGTCTCGCAGGTTGGAATTTTCAAACAAAAGCAAACAAAATCAACTTTTGTTTTGTGATTTGATTATTTTTTAATGCTACAGTTTATTCATTTTGGTTTATTAATTTGTTGGTCCAATGGTTTTTATGTGCTGCAATTCAGAATAGGTCTCTCTCTAGTATCATGTTTTATATAGATATGGGAAATGAAATGTAAGTCTGATACAATTACGGTTGTATGCCATGCAAGACAATACTGTAAACACGACGACAGCCTGAAAAGCTGCTTAGCAAAATGATCTTAATATACAAGGCAGTGTGAAAATGTAAAAAGAATCTATAATGACAACAAAGATTAGCCATTTGCTCTCTAACCTTATTTACAGAAGCAATCAGAGGTATTCAGGTCGAGTTAATGACCCTGTCTCCAATTAATTCAATTGTCTACAAACAACACTGATGCAGCGGTTGTCTCAGAGTCTGCCACACAGTCTCTGAGGGAATACATAAGACTCCATTAAAAGTGACAATAATAATGCATTTATTACTGAAACACTATTGTATTATAAATAAATTCCTGATGTTAAATTATGCTCCACGCTTTAACAGAAATTCAATTACTGAAATAATAAAAAAGACGGTGTATTTGCCAAGTGCTTGGACTATAATTTGGCTGCTTAGTTACCAGCAGTTGGCTGTTTTGCAATTTCTTGTTCATAGAGTATTTCTTTTGAATAAATGCCAGACTTTTTCATACAAATTTCATGAACAAGTTGCAAAATGAAATTTTGAGCTTTTGAATCCAATTATGAAAGACATAACTAAATCTATTACTGAAAAAATATTCTTGAAAGCCCTTCTTGCTGTTGTTCAACTCTGTGTAGTAATTGAGGTAAGCACAGGTGCTGTTCATTATGGGCCATTGTGCACCATCTGAATTCTGGGAACTGAGGAATTCAAATGGTTTCAACTCTGTTTGTGTGAATAACAAACAGGCGTGATTCGGAGGTTGTTTGTACAAGCTTGCACATTGCTCTTCTGGGACTCCTAAGACACCTGCTTACCCTTTTGAAGCCAAAACAGTATCATTTATGTTCTGGCTATTCTTCCTACAATGATTTTGCAGGAGCTACATATTTCCCCACCCCTCTTCTCTCAGGCTGCTATCAATGGTGGAAATAGGAACAAAAGAAAACAAGGATATAACAATTATCTATTGTAGTGGGGACAAGAAGCCTTAGAGGAGTTCTTTTAGGCTTGATGTGATTCAGGCAGGGAACATCTTGTGAGGAAAGAAGGAACTGCTCATACTTAGTGTTCCCTTTCTCAACGATTTTCCTGCGGTAGACAGTTAAGCATAATATATATATTTTTTTCTTAGCACCAATCTGTGTTCTCTCTTTGGGGTTTAGCCATATATGTATCTTGCTAATGTCTCATTCATTGTCTTCTCTTCAGATGTTTCCCATGTAAGACATGGAGAGATGCATGCATCAAATTAAAAACTGCTGACAGATCTTTTTACTGGATCCCATAGGTGTCTGTAGCCATATGGCAGTGTGCACGTGGGTCCTGGCTCTTCAAGGGATCACAGACTCTAACCTCTGTGTATTTCAAAACATGCTGTCTCAACTATATATTTCTGCTGACAGTAATTATTTACTTTACACTTTTATTTGTTGAGGTATTGCTGGTACTTATCAGCAGAGATGCTATCAAAACATCTGGGGATGGAGTGTGTATGTGGAGAGCAGCAGCCAGGCAGCCCAAAGGAAGAAATCACAGAGAAGTTCTTGCAATCCTAGTGCTAAACTGAAATACATTTATTTTTATTTTTATTTTTTTTTCTGACAGTGATTGCAGTGCAACTAAAGCTGCCAAAGTTCAAGTACTTCTGGGAAAACATCAGGCTGATGGGAGATGCTATCAGATAACACACTGCAGAAGTCAGCAGGCACCAGAACTCATTGAGCAGGTAAAAGATTCAGCTATTATTCAACATCTGCACTATGATTTTTAAAACTTGTAGCAACCAAAGTTAGATGACTTATTCTTTGAATTTACCCCTGTCAAAAGTTGTGTGCAGACCTTAGTGCCATATGAAAGCCAAATTAAGACTCAGGAAGGGGAAATAATTCCACACAGCAAACTAACAATTTAAGAAAGGGAAACTTCAGGGAAAAAATGACATGCAAGAAGGCTTAGGATCTCAACGGGCTGCTTCGTTCCTACATTAGAAACTGGCTGGTGACACTAGAGAAGACCATATTTACAGGGGACAAACCTAGAGACTTCTAAAGAGGGTTGAGCTGGCACTGAGGGACATAGGAAATCTTCATTTCCTTCCAGATGTGGGCCTAAGTAGCCATACCCCTAGAAATGGAAAGAGGGAGAAGAAGAAGGAGAAAGAGGAGGAGAAGGAAGCTGAGAGCACTCATCAGTCCAAAAACACTTTAGGAACTTAAGGGGAAGGCAATATTATCATACCAGACTAAATGTTGAATTAAGTCCAACTGCAAAAACAACACATGCAAAGATGAGAAACAAGAGCAGTTTTGTTGGAGAAGGTGGACACCAAAATTATGTGCATGCTTTCAAATTCCAAGCCCAACATGGAGCTGAACTCCAAGAGCAACCACAAAGCTACGGTTAGTATACAGGTACTGTGTTTCACTAGGAGTATGCCATGTCTTAATACATGGGTGTCAATTATTTGTGGTTTAGGTTTTTTTAGTGATGATTGTAAATTAGGTTTATTTATATCCTGCAATTTGTAAGCCGACAGTAAACTAAATTCCTGTAAGAAGCTAAGCATCAGGTCTGAGAAAAATATTTTTAAGTCTCTGGGAGTTGGTCTGTGGTAGGATGGAAGAACTGGGAAGTCTTGGGAGGAGACCTGAGGAGATATGAGAACATGTGAGTAGCCGCAGACAAAGAAAGAGAAAGAGAGGCTCTGTTGAACAATTTATCATTTTTGGTAAGAATACAAATGAGTGGCCCAGAGTCTGTGGACTGGAGATGGCCTTAAATTTCATATAGCCCTTGACCACAAGAATTTTTGGAGGTATTATAGCTAGGTAACGCTATTGGAGGTGTAAATATTTGGCCCAGCAAAAGGTTTGGAAAGACTTACTGAGCTCTGAAATTCCTCCTACAGAGACTTAATAGATCATTCTGTCATTTCTTACTCCTGCTGAAGCTACTCCTCTGCATAATTTTATTTTACTAAATGTCTTCTCAACACAACTGGAGAAAATAAAGTCTTACTCTCCCAGTCTTTATACCAGCATAGCTCTGTATATTTCTTGTTGCAGTACAGCTACGGCTACTGCACAGCTGTGGGATAAGTTATTCAGCTGTGGGATCTGAAATATGGCCTGAGATGTTCAGAGATAATGCAAGCAGGATGACACTAGCAGCAGTGCAGGCAGACACTTAGGCAGATTATAATTACTCAAGTAGCAATTTGGCTCGGACATCAGGATTAATACTCTTAACTCAAGTTCTTATGAGAAAGCCATGAAACCATTAATGACTGCAAATGGCCGGGACCTTTGTTTTATACCAAATATGAAGCAGCACCTCTTACAGCACAGAGGCCTCCAATACAACACGAGGTCATTGTTTCAAAGCTGGTGTGGGGAAAACAGCCACCTAATTAGCCCCCATACCATTTTCTACAACACCCAAGTGACCTGGAGAGTACGTCTGTCCAAGCACTGGTACGGGCCGGCTCTACACCAATTCAGAAGAAGGCTGGAGGAGAATAGCACAAGTGGGCATGGCCCAGGGCCAACAGAGCATTTAACTGTCATTATTCCTATAGCAGATTCACATGTACTACAAAGTGGGCTTAATGAGGGAATGTTAATTTATATCCATCCACAAGAGCATTACAGGGCTCTAACACTGACCAATCGTGGGTTTTAACACTTTGATGTGCTACATGGATCAGAGCAAGTTACAGACATGGTAACATCTAATAAACCCAATAAAAATGGATATCAGCCAAAGTAAGTTCCTGTATGTCAGATATTAAATATGACTAATGTTGTTTGACAGTGTTCCACAGAAGGTGCATTGGAGTCTCACTTCTTCCTTATCATTATCACAGAAAGAGAAAGGTAAAGCACTGCAGGAATATAAATAATTTGAAAAGCCTCATAGACTGTATTCTACTGTGCACCTCATTTGCACTTAAAAAAACCTGCCCTACAGACCTTATGTACTTTTAAGACTCATCTGAAAGATACATGAAGAAGTCTTCCAGTCAAAAATGTACATATTTAATGGAATTAGATCTCTAGGCAAGAAAATGTCAGAAGAAAAGGAGAAATATTAAAGTGAATGCAGGGTGCTCCTTTCTAGTGCTTTCCTGCTTTGATAAATATCTTCTGGGATGTCATTTACTAGAAAGTCATGATTTAACAAAAAGAAAAACTGCAGTATAAAATATACGCTCTTTATTGCTGAAGTAAGTTGCTATTTTCATATTTTCCCTCTGTATTCTGCTTTTGTCAGCCAGAGGCCTTGATATTTGCTTTTATATTATCCCTATTGAAAATGCAGTGATTATTGTGAAATATTCAATTGCAGAGCTCTTCTGATTACATGGCAAGGGGAGATCATAGGAATCTGTACTGCTACAGCCCTTTCTCTGCCTTCCAGTCTCATGCGAGGGCAATCAAACTTGGGGGAAAAAAAAGAAAAAAAAAAGAAAAAAAAAAAGAAAAAAAAAAAAAAAGACCCTGATTGTAGTGTTCAGTAATCACCTTGGGCCCAATGGGCTTGAAAGAAATCCTCTTTATTCAGTCACATCAGCTCCAGGTGCCTTTGCTGAACAGCAGCTGAGTGTCTGCAGTGCCCTTCACCCCTCTGCTGCTGGCAAAACTAAAACTCCTGGAGGTACCGCCCCATGTACAACCCTACAGAGGCCCATGGCCTGATCCTGTCTGGCACTGCAATCTCCTCTGACTTATTTGGAGGGTCTAGCATACCAGTGGTGATGCAAAGGTTGTACTCCAGATCTTACCCACAGTGGGATTTGAGAAGTGCAATCCTAATTAGCTCTTCTATGGAAAAGATAGCCGAGCTTTTAGAAATTTTCCCCCAGGATAATCTGACAAAAACAAATTCTCATTAAAATTGACATTACTACCTGCAAGAAAATTTCAAACTCCCCTCCAAAGCAACACTTTTCTGTTGGGAAAATTCAAATAAAACATTTTGAGTTAATTTCATCCACAATGAAATATTTTGTTTTATCAAATTGACTTAAGGTGTTTTATGTAATCAGTTAAGCCCAGAGTGCAGTCCCTGCTGAGAGCTTTAAGTTGGGTGCATCCCGTCTATGAGGGATGTGTCTCGCACAGTGCAATGCAAAGCCAATGGAACCTTTCAATCAAGTTAATAAGGGTATGTTGTTTTCAAGACTGTCAAAATATTTTATTTGATTGGAGATAGTTATGAAAAAGCACTTTATATAGCTGAATTCATAAGTTTCAATTTCTTTTCTGTAAAACAAAATGGCCAATTTTTCAGACTACAGTAGAATTTTCTTCATTCTTCTGCATGACCAACAACTATTTTTTTTTCACATACGTTCACAAGAAGACCAAGGAGAATCTGCTAAGAGTTTGCAAGCTCTCCTCTACATCTGGGTTTTCTATTCATGTAATTATGTGAGTGATTTTTTTCTGCACACTTGCGTGCCCTCTAGGATGTATACATTACACATATGAGAATGCCTAGTATGTTTATTCATTATATGAAGTCTTCAGTAAAACATCTTTTTCCAAGTTCTCATGCATTTCCCACAACAATTAACCAAATTCCAAGCAAAACTTTTAGTACTTCTTGTTTCTGGGAGGATTTTTAGGATGTCTCAGTCTTGGCAACCAGGCCGGAAAGTTCTGAATTGTCTGACCAATACCACAAAGATTCTGGGGAGAAAAATCAAGCATGGAAAATTAGGATTCTTATTTCAAGGTCTTGTTTTTAGGCCACTGGACGAGACTTTACTAGAGCAATTTCTCCAGCTTTCTAAATGCAGAACCCTGCTGCAGCAGAATACAACCAGGAACATGCAGGATGCCATTTATTTATATCTCGTTAAATGCCTGCACATGTTCATGTCCAACTCTCCCACACACATCTTCCATACTGGTACTTTTTCACAGATCCACTTCTCATTGCACAGGGGGAATTCACCCTATAAATGCCAACACTGCATTACCTTGCGAGATGTTCCCTTCTTTCTGACCATGCTGACTGTTTGGGTACCAGATGTTGAAGCAGCCCCATCATTTATCAGCCCCCACTGCACTGAATAGTATTGTTTGCACCCCAGAATATAGTAGTTCCAGGCTATTCACAAGCCAGACAGACACTTCTATATCAGTTAGACTCGCTTCATATTTTAAATACTTTTTTACATGCTGCGTGAGGAGTTGCATTTTACAAAATGAGAAGTGTGAAGGCCCCTCAGCAGCTGTCTGGGACATGCGATGAGCGTAGGCATGTGTTCAATCACATTTGCTTGTTTCTACATAGAACTTGACTACAACTGCGTGTCTTGGAGGAATTGATCCAGCTCCCATTAGCTTGACTGAGAGCTGGAGCCAATTCTAAACCGCATCCCCAAAGTGCTACTGCTGTGAAGCACAAAAAAGTAATGAAAAAACACCCAACTTCCACAACTTCATAGGGAAACATCATACTCTTCTTTCTGTTCAGCTTTAGTGAAAGTATTCACAGCTTTATGACATGATCTCCCCAGTCTTTTCTGGTGGCAATAAAATGGCTGAACTCCACTCCTAAAGATGAGCGAGAGCTGCATGTCTGATGGAGTCTCTTAGTCCCATTTCTCATTGCTGATAGGGTTTTTTAAAGCAATTGTTAGTAATAAAATCTGTTTTGACTGCAAGTCCTAACATTGAGCTAGAAAGAAATAGATCTTGTTTTTCTTAATTTGATAGCTATTTCCCTCACTAAAGTTGAATTGCTTTGGATTTACATCACGGTGTCTCAGAACTGAACCTGTCCCTACTCAGAGTTTAATGCTGTGATAAGCTTTGTTATGTAAGACAAGTGTTTACTTACAATCTATTTAATAAGTAGGATTAAAATATATATATATATTTCTTTCATCTTGACAATTAGCTTGCTTACCTAAAGCAACAAACTGTCTTCTCTGTATGTCTCATACCTCATGGCTTCAGCTGTAAGGCCTCTTCTCATCTTGTCAGCTTTCTCTATTTCTGCAATGCTTTGGAGCCAAATTCTTTGCTGGGGTAACTCCAAAGAAATCAATAGAGATATGCCAGAAGAGGTTTTGATTCATGGGACAAAGCCTTCACTGGTATAAAATGATGCTGATCTAATGAAGTAAATGGAGATATGCTGCTTTACACTAGCTGAGGGCTGTGCATTACGTCTGTAACAACAGAATAGCTACCAGTAGCATCTGTATCCCTTTGCTTCCAGCCTGCAGGTGATTTTATGTTGTCAGGTGTTTTTGCTTTTGTTATTAAATGCTGTGACATTCTCCTGCATGCTGGTTAGCCCAGCCAGCCCACTGGTTGCAGCAGTGCACTGACCTTGTTCCTGATGTGGCTAAGAGAGACCAATGGCCCTATGCTAGGAGAGTGCTCTGGCCACCCACAAACAAAGACAAAGGATTTTCGAGTGGCATTTAATAATTAAGATTTCCTTTTTTCCAGCCTGCAACAAGGGACACCGCAATAAGTGGTGGCGATGATGCACTCCAGCCTCCTGCTCATTAACACTCACGTGGGGAAAGAGATAATTTGCTTTTGTCTTTCTGAGCCATGTTGAGAAATTTATTTCAGTAGCGTCAGTCGTATAAGATGATAAAAATGGTGCAAATCATGCAAAGGAAGAGAAGCTGGCTTAGCATGATTTGAGTTTATACAATGAATAAGGTTACTAATTAATAGGTAAAGTGCTATTTGTAATTGTCCCTCTCTGATAAATGGATTAGAACAGATGTTTTAATGTGCATTTTTTTCTCATTTTTTCAGACACAAGAATACATGTAAAACTGAAAAAAAAGAAAAAAACAAGTGGTGATCCAGAAGGCAGGCACTGGGAGATAAATGGAGGGTTATGTAAGACAAAAAAAAAAAAAGCCACACTTGCTTCCTGGAAAAGAAATCGCCCAAAGAGCCCAATAACTTTCCCAATATGAGCAGCAAATGATGACATGAATGAAATGCAGTGTTCATAACTGTAGATAAATAATGCCTAATCACTTCAACCACTCATTTAGCACTCCACAGCCCAGGACTTTAGCTGCTGAAGAATGAACAGTGGTAGCTTAGGAAATCAAGAGCACAACTCGATGTGAGCCTGATCCTTGGGCAATGGCATGGCCCACTCCAGAGCAGTCGGAGGTCTGTTCTGCTTCACGCTTGGCACCCGAGGAGCCTCAGCATGACAGCGACTGTGAATCTGTGTGAGGAAGGGACTCTTCGGCAATACCACACAGAGGCAGGCAGCAAAACCCTGCTGTGCTGCCACTGGCAGCCAGCCACATGGTCCCCCCAGGGCTGGCTAGCCAGGCTTCCTTGCACCAGCACCAGCCATCCAGAAGGTAGCAGAAAAAATGCAGCCTCTGCTTTCATTTCATTATACAGATGTGAAATCTTTAGGGGTACCACAGAATAAAGACAGTGTAATTAAGAGCTGGTGCTGGATAACTGAAAAATCCTGCCTAATCTCCTGGACTGTGGAGAGGTGCAGGACTTCACGGAGAGTGGCTGTGCCCCAGGCCATGAAGAGCACTGATGAGAGGATCCCTTCCCTGTTCCCTGGGTCTGAGTTACTTCTGTATGCACTCCCCTTGCTCTCCCCCAGCCCTGACTGCGCTTGGTGCCCTGGGCTTTGGCCTGAGCAGCGCATCGTAGCAGGTCAGCTCTCCACCTCCTGTGTCTCCGACTCACCACCGAGACATTTCCCAGCGACACAGCACATGGGTGTCACCAAAAGGTGAACTGCAACATGCCTCTAATCGTTGGTGCGCTCCGATCTAAAGAGAATTCTGCAATATCAATTCTTCTAATGGCATTAAAGGAGGCAGTATTACTTTTCATTTGTCCGAATTAATCTGATTGAGTGCAACATGGCTGAAATTTCATTTCCTATATCTTTATTAAAGCAGTGCCACTCCTTAAAGAGAAATGTTAGCAGAAGAAAAAACAGAAACTATTTTTACTGTCTAGATATTTTAAAAAAAAGGAAAAAAAAGGAAGCAAGCAAGGACAAAGGTAGACTGGCTCCATATTAGCGTGTAATCAGCCATGAATCATAGAGATTAAAAAAAAAAAAAGTTAAAGATTTGCAACTGCAGTCTAATACAGTTTCCAGTGGTTGGAGAGATTCATTTAAATCTCACCTGAGAAGTTGTAGCCAGGGAATCTATTAGCTCTTACCAAAGAGCAAAGATTACATGTGAATTCAAAGGGTGTGTACGAGACACCTGTAGATTTGCATGGACATGACAAAATGCATGGAGGTATTTATGGTATGGTTTTACTTTGTGACATAGCACTGCATCCAGAATGCTCTGCTTCACTTACCCTGCACTGGGACACAACGGTCTTTTAAAAAATATGTAGTTATGTGATACAAACTGTTCGAAATAGGGTGGCATGCTCAGGTGGCATTTGCTCATCGAAGCATTCCTTTTAATCCTTTCATTAGTGCCTTTACTGCATGTAAAAAGAAAGTATCCGAACCTCACTGACAAATATTAGGAGAATAATGAGGAAGGCAAACCTCAAAAGATGCTCAAATTATTAGTGACAAATGCCACTGTCTGATACCACCATGCTCAATAGTAAATGAACTAAAGCGCTAATTGCTTTGAAGTTAATAAAGACTATATTGGCTTTCAATAATTGGTGTTTGTTTAGCTGCTATGATTATAGCGATCTCTTTCTAGTTGAGCAATGTAAGATGGCAGAAGTTCCACCTTTTACAAGTTTTAAATCCCTGTAGAATTGACAGAAAAAGCCGTAACCACAAATTGGTTTGCAATTTTCCTCTTTCTTCCCAGCAAACTCTGTATGGTTATATTATGAACCTTGCTTCAAACAAACTGCTTCTGACTTTTATGATCCTTTTGTGATCTAAATGGCTATCTCATAAGATATTCCACTGCAGCTTCTTTTTCAATTGCTTTTACTGTGAAATGGCATTCTGGAGATTTCTGGGGACCATTTCACACTCTTACGGTATTGATTTGCTAAACCTGATGATAGGTTTATATTTAAGATGCAGTCTAGTATATGAACGAAGTGTAAAGCTTATGAAGAACAGATTCAGGACGTTCAATAACCCCATCTTCTTGATGGGGTTTGCCTCTTTAAAGTAGGTTAGTGTTTTACACTAAATTTTGGAGTGCAGGGTGCTATATGGGCTGCATTTCTAATTGCCTTGGAATGTTTCCATTACATTGAATTACAGTCACAGAAAAATATGGAGAAGATGAGAAGATGACTTGTAACTCCTTCCAACATAAGGTCAGAGCAAATAGACAAAGGCACTTGGGAACCTAAACAGAAAAATGCACGTGAAATTGTTCCCTGAGTCCTCACTTACAAGGCTGTCAGAGGATAGATTTTCTCCTGGGTGCACTAGAAAACTGACAACAAAACTAATGTCTTTGGGCTTTGGTGTTGGAGATAAGCATTTTTCTTTAAAAGACTGATCATTTTATAATGGATGTGGGCCAAGAAAAAATCATTTTTGATGGAGTTATAGCATAAAAATGAGTCAGAAATGCTTTTATGAAGAGAACGACACTTAATATTTATTGGGCCAAAACGCAACCCCATGACTCTGCCTTTACTCTGGCAAACACTATGAAATTAAGAGATGGACCTGGGTAACTCAGTCAAAGCAGAATAAAACAACCAGACATGCACAACTGCAGTGAGGAACACGCAGAGAGCAGAGGAATGCCCTGACAGCCTGGGAGCTGACCTTCAGGACATTTTGTTCAAGAGAGAAGAGGGAGAAAATAAACGCTCTGTGTTTGAACAGCATTGTACACGTGCCCAAGTGAGCACAATTTTGCTAGGGCTCCCCAAACGCTGGAGAACTCCTGTAGGACGGTGCAAAAGCAGGAGAGTGAGGATCTGGGTTTTTCTGGAATATGGGCTGTATTTAGGTATCTGATATATGCCTGTATCTGGGCAAATTAGAGAGAGGAACTGGGAAATTCACTGCAGTGGCTGACATAGGACAAAAGGAACAGGGAATCCTTTGCCCTGCTACCAAGACTTTTACAGCAGCGATTAAAAGATCTTTTGACTGTAACACAATTGTATGTTAAAAAAATGAATTTAAAATAGCTCTTTTTAATAAATAAACTGAAATAAATGTGCTAGAGTATTTTGTCCTGAACAATCTCCTGCATATATTAGATGCATGGTTTTATTCTTGAAATGTGTGCATGAGTGATGATATGATTGTGTATGACTGCTGAGTGAAGTCCAGACGAATTGCTTGTTATTAAACAAATGAAGAAATTCCTCTAGCAATATTTGGAACAAGTGAAGATAACACTAGTTATTGCTGAGCAGGGTCAGATTTCACTTAAAAATAAAAACAAAAACTTGCATGCTCATTTCTAAGTCTAGCTTCACATCTAACTGTTTTTCTTTCTGCTTTCAGCCACTTCCATCTTCTTCCTTTGTTTTGTTTTTGCATCTCTATCCCTCTGTGCTGTAGGATTTGCACTACTATTTTAAATGTCAGGTAGACTAGGATGAAATTTGGGGTTTTCCTCAATACAATTTTCATGACAAACTAGGAGCATATAAAACTAAAGAACTGCCAGTGCTGCAAGAACATTGACAGCGGGCAGTATTTCAAGAAATTCATATGCAGTCAGTTAGCAAATAGACAATCAGGGCTGCAGCGTCTTTAACTGCTGGTGAGGGACTTTGAAATGTCAGTTTTTGTGCAATTTTGTGTCTTGCTAAATTAAAGCTTCACATACGTGCAAAAAAGCTGAAAAGTTCATACCCTCCAGGATCTTTAGACTTTCCTAACAAGTCCTGCAACTTGTGCAGCCATTTCAAGATTTTAAAAGCTTGATCCATTCTGGTAAGCTATCCGACATAGATCACATAAATTGCCCAAATCATCATCGTTACTATATCTCATTTTTATTGTAGAACTGGCAAGAAATATCCATCAAGACAAAAGTCTAACTACTGTCACAGTAGTTATATGATAGACCTGTACATTTCAGAATACAGTTAACATTCTGGATGAGAGAATTGGGAGTATGCTTGTTAAATTAGCGAATAACACCCATGTGAGAAGGTCTGTAAGTATTTTGGAGGATGGTTCAGAATACAAAATGATCCTGATGAACTGGAGAGATGATTTGAAGAAACAGGATAAAATTCAGTGTGGACAACTGCAAAGTACTACAGTGTGTCAGGAAAATTCCCCAGCAAAAATACAAGACTCCGAATGGCCAGAAAAAGATCACAACAAACAAACCACCCTTAGAAGTATACCTGTATGTCCTAACATCATACAGCTTCGGCATACCTGTATCTAGATGCTCATATCTATTTGTCTGTCTGCCTGCCTGACCATCTGTCTGTGTATATATCTTCAGACAGATCTATGTAAAGGAGCCCTATACTGCTGGATACACTGGAGATAGCGGTGCACAGTGTTTCTGTCACACATCTAGAACTTTCACCTTACTTTTGCCTCTCAGATCCTTTTTCACCAGATTAAAATTTTCTGTGCATTGAGACAAATATCTGTGTTTTTTTTTTCTTTTTCCTTTTTTTCTTTTGTGCACATGCAGGCTGTGTACACAACTACAGGGCTTCAGAGGACGCATTTTAGAGCACTGTCATGAAGGGACTGTATCCTCTGGATCGGCTGAGAGTAAACTCAAAGTAAAGTTAGCAAGAATTATTCTGTGATTTCCCCTGTGAAGTATTTCAACAAAGTCTTTAAAGACTTAACCAAACATTCCTGAAGCAAACAAGCAGATGACATTATCCTTCCCCCTTGCCTTCATGCCCTGAGCTCCTACACATGGAGAGATTGCCAGGGCCAGATTCCCAGCTTCAGTACAGCTACGGGGAGTAACAGTGAGTGAAATTCAATCTGTGCTAGCAAAATACATGGCAAACAACCCTCTACACTGTATCAAGGAGGGGACTCAACAACCTGTTTTTCAGCAGACCACTTCACCAAGACCCATGAGATTTGTAACAGTAGGAAAGCCATTCTGACGACCAACTTCCAATCTTTGTTCAACAATTCACATGTAAGAGCCTCTTCATTCCTAATGCCTTTGTCTGGTTAGAGTGGTTAAATGAGATCTCCCTTATTTTAGGAAATCATTATCTAATTATGTTTCTTAAAATAACCAAAGACAGACAGAGAATAAAAAGTTTACCTTTAAGATTGAAGAACTTTATACAAATATGCTAAGAGCAGATTGAACAATCCAAAATATGTAATGTTATTTTTCTAAGGATATTCTAGATAAACATTAGCAATACATGAGCTACTTTTCAATTCTGGTATCAATATCAAAAGACTGGAAAATCTTAAAACACTGAAAGACCATCTGTGCATGCTAGCAACTGCCAAATTTGCAACTGTGGTTTCTTCCCTGCTAATTCCATATTTTCAGGATAGATTAATGGGCACCATTTATCCAGAATAAATAAATGTGAAAGGCCCGCCTTCCTCCTTCACTGCGCCTCATCATTTTACTGATTTCCACCAGACCACTGAGCACATTAATGCAAGTAAGCCACTGTCTGGATTCAGAAACGATCACATTTGGTAGAGCAGGAACACTTGGCACTGCCAGTTTCCTTACAGATTGAAAGTCCTTGAAGTTAAAAAGAAATGTATTCAGAGAACTCCAGACTACAAACAACACAGACAAACTGCAGAAGTTGAAGGATTTCTCTTTCCTTTCCCTGATTTAAATTTAACCTATGTTATGTGCAGAAAAGTATACAGATATTTTACACATAGTACTCCTGTTTCACCATGTGCATTCATCTTGTTATTTCTTTTGCGAGGCATTTCATACACATATATTTAAACTTTTAGCTTGCTAATTTATGCCAGCTAGTGTAAAATTACAGAGCTGAGAATAAAGTTGCAGAACCAAACCTTTATATGTGCTTTGAAGGAAAAAAATATCCTGTTTGCAGTAGGACTTCCCCAATGCACAATTTGCTAATCTCTCCACTTAGTAATTTGCATGCCTGCATGCACACATACACATTCACAAGCATACATACTTCACAGTTTTAATAAGAGAACCATATTTCAATGAGCTCTCGTACTATTCAGATTACACTGATTTCTATAAAATTTATTATCGTAGCTGTGCTACCACATACTTAATAGTCTGTTTAATCTACGAAAGTTTAACTATATACATCTAACGCATTATCTGCCACTTGGATGATTTCATTGTGTGTTCATGGGGTGCTAATTGTGAATTTGGAATGCAAATAGTTCATAATCTTGTTAAACACATTTCTTTTAAGAGGAAGAGATGTGCCTTTGCTATATATGTCTGCTGTCCCCATTCACTCTAGCTCTGGGTTTTGCTAAGAGGTATAAGCTGATAAAGCCTGTCGGGGCATTTGCTGACATATCTTATCCTGAATGACATTATCATGGCACATTATATCTAAAAAAAAAATTGCTAAGGACTGGGCATCCCATTGGCAAGACATGAGCACGCCACATGCCAAGAGAAACCCACACTGGATTTGTAAAAGTAACACAGAGGATTGCTGCTGTGCAAGCTCTGACAGAGATGTCTGTTGAATTTCTTTGCTACTTTCTTAATAGTCTCTGTCTTCTCTCCTTGCTTGTAAATACACATTAGGTTAAAAACAAAGCCTGGAAAGTCCTCCAAGTGAAGCACAAGTGAGGAGCAGCACAGACTCCCTAATCCTAAGAGACAGAGAAGGAAGGTAGGGCAGTGTGGGTTCACCTTGAGCCCAAACAACTAGCAGATGAGACATTTTGCTTTTATTTTCTACTAAGCAGTCTCCCACTATGTACTACATTATTGTTTCTAGTGAGCTAACTCAGCAATAAAAAGGTTAAATTAACCTAAAAGAAACTACTAAAACTACTATTAAAAAAAAATGAAAATGTAACCTCCTTCTCTCCAAGATGCTTTTCTGGATCTTATTTATTTTTCTAAACACAGAAAAGAGCTAGTCCAATTCCTTATCTGTTCCAGACGGCTTTTGAAAGCCTGGACTCTACTGGAAATCGTTGTGATTTTTCTCCATTGCTTGAAACACTCTGTGTTGGATTTATTTCCTATTTGCTTAATTTTTGCATATATGAAATGATTTGTTTTGATGTAATTTCTTTACATTTACATCAGCATGAAGAGCAAACTCAATCATGTATTTCCATAAATTCAAGAGAATATTAAATAGAAACTCTGATTATTACTTAAGCAATAAACACCGAAATTACTTAACTGAAAGCTTAATGGGGCTCAGTGGGACTTAAGCAGATGATGAAGTACTTTCTGAAACAGGGTTATTTCCTGAAGACCATTTATGGGTTTTACAACCCTGACTGGTTCTAAAGTGACAAGCAGCTAGCGATAACAGAAGTTGGAAAAATAATGTATTCAGCCTTACAAAGACACTGACTACACCTGCTTGTTCAAGAACAGCGTGGCAGTTTTGAAGTGAACCAGTTATACAGCCTCTAGACCAAAATAAATATATCAAGGGCTAGGAAGAAGAAGAAGAAAAAAACAAACTAAAACAACAACAAAAACAACAAATTACCCCGAAGGCAGTTAAAAAAATAAAACTGTCAAAAAAAAACATGGAATCCCTCAATTATAGCTTATCCCAGATTTTATGGGGGAAAAAGCTTGACTCCTTTGAGCCAATACTGTTTACAGTTGCTGCAATGAAAATTCTAATTTTGTGCTCTAATGAACACAAAACGATCCATAGTCGACCTTGGCAAAACTTATAATGACTGTGTAATTGAAGTGACTTTGTCACATTAAAAAAATATTTCACAAAATCATAGGAAACTGCCAAGAAATAAAACTATGGGATGGGCAGTCTTGGATATGTGATACAGAGCCCCATATCGCCTTTGGAGCTTGTAAATGCTGGATTTACAAAGCTGTGACACATTCATATGCAGTCACTCTTCTTGCAGCGTGTCAAGGCTAATTGTGAATTGCAGTAAGCGCTTCGTCGTGCATGTGTGACACAGAGCTCGCTTTTTAAAAACAGTGCTTGAGCTGTCATGGTATCTGCTGTAATCAATACGAGTGGGAGATGATGTACGGTAAGTTGGCAGGTGGATCTAAGTGCAGGCGTTGTGTGACACGGGTGGACCTTCAAAGAATTCCTCCATTTCGGAAATTTCACGGAGAAGGGGCACTAAAGAAAGAAGTGAGACTGCAGCCCTTTGGGAAGGCTATAGCTTCAAGCAGTGGCAGGGCAGAAAGTCCTCCAAGATAGCAGATTTTCAGGGATATCCTGACAGAACTGACAGACTCTTGACTGTGGTACCTGAGTGCAGGCCTATGCTCATCGTGGTACATGCTCTGGACGAGCAGCATTTACTCCTCGAGCCTCCCCATTTCCTCTCTATACTCCAATACGGCCTGTGCCTGTGTCCGTGAGTGGGCAAGGCACTCGGCCCCCTCCATCTGCCCGCACTGATGGGATCAGGGCTGAGCTGACAGAGAGAAGGTAAGCACCAGGAAAGGAGCAACTTTGTGTCAGCGAAGGGTGTTAGCATTTAACAGCTGCTGTGTTGAAATACAGAGGGATCAGTTAGCATCTGAAGTCCAAATTGTCTTCTGATGTAATTCCACTTACACAGAACTTGGCTTTAAATATCACAGTTTTGGTCTCAAATATGACTGAACAATATTTTCTGTTTACTTAGCACAACAATGATTGCAGCAAGCAGCTGGGGTAAGGCTTGTAAGACTACTGATGCCATCCCCAAATGCAATACTAATGATTTTTTTTTTTTTTCTTTTTCTGAGTATTCCTGAATGATCGTGGGATCAGGCACCTAAGTGTCTTTGGGAGAAATAAATAAATAATGTCCCCCTGTTTTCACTGTGGTAAGGATTTTTCCACAGATCTGTATTTCAGAAGACTTTTCACTGTGCTCTTTCACTCGAAAGACAAATCTGATTCGACATGAAGTTCCATTACGAAGAAACTGTTACATGTGATGACACTGGTTATTGAAAATTGAAATGAAGTGAGAGGAACCTAACACCAACTTGTATGAAATTCTGCTGTCTTTGAATGACACGAGGAACTTAATATATCTAATCATCAAAGTGAAGCCCATTGGGAACCAAGCTACAGTTGTATTGCAGAAGGTTGCTACTTGATTGCTAGACCCAAAAGTACTAAGCCATATGCCATTTCTTTCTGTGTCTAAATAGCTTACTGTGATTGATACCAAGGATGGCTCTCCTCTTCACAGTGAAACAATCATCAAGACAACAGGAATTAGGAAACAGAGTACAGAGATTATTTTTTACAATCCTAATTTTTAACCCTGTCAGCTCCTGGAGCTCAATATAATGTATTCTTCAATAAATTCACTGCATGCTCTTTTTTTCCCTAGCAGATCACTACCTTCTGCACAAACCCGAGCTTGCAAGCTGCATTCAGTATTTTTCCTCTCACCACTGTCGCTTTGTGGCCAGACGAGCTTGATTATAAAGGCTCAGCATCGGCCTTGAGTGTAAATTTTGTTCATCTTTCATTAGAAAGATTTCTTTTCACCGTCCTTGTGCCAATCTCCTTGATTTTTCTTCCTCGCTCACCTGTCTCTCTGAATCAGCCTTTTCCCAGCTCTCCTCCAGCCTCTCCACAGTGAAAGTCGCTGCAAGGTCAGCGGAGTGCCCCGGTACGTGGGCGCTCCACATCTCCCTCTTCCTGGCTGCAGGCAAAACGCGCTCTGTTTGCAATATGCTCCGTTTCCACTTGACAAGGCCTGGAAGCCACTGCATATATCTAAACCTACATCCCATAGTTAGAGAGGGGACAGTGCTGTCGAGATACGGCCCGCTTCTACAATTAAAAAGAGGCAGCAAGCTGGCAGGGTCTGATGGATGAGCCGATACTCGAACACACAGTACATCTGCACCGTGAGAGTTATATGACTCCACGCAACTCACCATACAACACAAAATAAAAATCATCTCAGACACTACTAGCACCCCCACCCCAACTATGCTAATCTCTTCTTTCATCCATGATCTTTGCATGTCACATAGTGTTATGATAAAATGCTTTGCACTTAAAGGAGTATCTGCAGCCTCCCTGCCACTATTAATAAAAATATTTAATACTCTTGTTAGGAGGCGCAATTTGATTACTGAACTGTTATCCAACAAATCCTGAAAACAATTCAAAGTAAATTTCCCTAATATGTCTATTTTTCTATCCTGCCAGAAGGGTTGCTAATGAATTTGCTGCTTGAATGCACAGACAGATTGGGAACTATAACTGTGCTGGCCTGGGCAACATGGCACTGGCACCAAAAACCTATTTGTACCCATGCAAAGTTCTCTCCAGAGTATGTCTCTCATCCAGAGGTGATTTTCCAATAAAATCAGCCTCGATTATTGCAAACACAGGAGCAATCCCTGAGGGAGTATATCAGGCAATTCAATACTAGGAAATGTTGTACTAGGCAAAATTAACCTTGTAGCAGTGTTATTTCCTGAAACATTATCTAGCTTTTGCCTTTCTTTTGTATTCATCGATCCTAAATGACTGGATTTTTTTTTTCTGCTTCTTTCGCTTAGCAAAAGATCATTAATATTTTTTGTACTTGCATTTAAAAAAGAAATAAATCTTTGAAAGACAACTGTTTTTCTTTTTATTCACATATAACTGACAAAGTAAAGGACTGTTTACTGTATGGCAGGCTCTTTTTCTTGGACGTATGAAAACAAGGATAGCAAGGAGGATCCTTGTGATAGCAAAGGATCCTTTATTCTATCCTATTTTAATGACCCCACAAGCTAGAGGAAACCTACAAGATGTATTACCAACAGACCACAAGCCAGAAAGAGCAAGGAAACTTCATTTTCCCCTCACACACCAAGGTAAAGTTAGGAAAAATGACACTGAAACTAGAGAGCAGACAAAGGCCTTCAGATCTCAAAAATGTTGTTGACAGCCTCAGTCAAATCCCACTTCCTGGTAGCTTTATCCACTGCCTCTTACAAGGCAGGGATCTTCATTTGGAGACAGTCTAGAATGTACTAGACCCTAAATAAATTGAATACTCATATAAGTACACTAGCACTATTTACAGTTTTGCTCTGGTTATTTATCTTCCAGCAGGACAAAAATGGCACAGCAGTGAGATTCAGGAGTGTATGTGTATGTGGATTCAGGCAGCTACCCTGAAACCAGCAGAACAAGTACTCCCATTTATACCAGGATCGGGCATTTTCTTCAATTTTACTGGCATTTGTTGCTTAGTTGCAATATCTTAATTGCTTAGAAACACATTTTTAAAGCATTAATTTTGCAAAGATCACAGGTAGTTTCTACCAGCTGTTACTACAGTGCCCAAAGCAAACACTTAGAATAATTGTTTGAATAAATGCTAAGTGACTTAAAATTAAAAATAATAATGAGGAAGAAAAATTTCATGCCTAAAAAGATAGCATGAAACAGGAGAGAAGAACAGGTCCTCTTTTCACAGACTCACAGAATCATCTGGGTTGGAAGAGACCTCCAAGATCTCCTAGTCCAACCTCTTTTGATCAACAACAGATAAATGCTAAAACTGGAAAAAAATACTGACCTTAACTCATTTTGCTTTCTGTCAAAAGAAGAAATCAGGTTATGATTCCTAAAAAAAAGGCTATTTTTGGCTCAACCTTTCATTTCAATATTTGTTTTGTTTTGTTTTGTTTTCTTCTTTGTCATCTTCTAAAAGTTGACCTACATTTAATCTGGACAAGTTGTATCACAATGAAGTTGTAAAAATATTGTTTTGAAAAATAACAGAAATGACCCATCTAAAATGAAAATACTTATTTTTGCCCAGCTGCAAGAGTCCTGGCAAATTTTACAAAAATGCATGACTAGCTTTGGTCAATTGTAATTTGCACATCTCTGAATAAAAATATACAAAAGTTTTACCTATCTGTCTCAAGTGCTGTGATGGCTCCTGAGCAACATGCCTGGTTTGGGAGCTGAGGGGCGCCTTGTGGCGGGATCCAGGCAGCAGTGCTTGGTATTGATGGTGCGTGCTCGGATTTGTAAGAGATTAGATGAATGAGCTCTCAGAGTCTGTTCATCTCATTGTCTTGTAAGCAAACATTGTGCACTACACAGGATGTGTGGTAATTTAACAATCCACTATAAATTATACAATCAAGTCGAAAGCATTTCACTATAAAAATGTATTGCGCCCATCTGAAAAATGTGTTTTCTCTCCAGGTACCTGTTGTGGTGGTAGCCGAATACCTTAACAAAGCACAAACTATTTTATATTTCAGGTCTTAGCCAATGTGACTCATTTGTACAGTTTTAAGTTCAAACAAACTGCTAGTCAACTAAATTATAACTTATTACCACACGCTACAGACTTTTAATACATTCTGTGGTTGGAACAGGACTGATTTACTGTTTTGGGCCCTACCAGTAGTTATCATGCATCATTTCCCTAGAAATAAAAATAGCCCTACTGTGGTTATCCTTTGGACTGATAAAAATATATCTAACAAGATGTGTCAGATGAACAAATTCAGAAAATAAAGGTAAAATATTAAATTGAGTGATTATTTTATGTCTAAAGTACTACATCTTACAGCTGCCGTGATGACTTTAGAATAAAGCAAAAGGTTCTGCAAAAAGGAAAAAAGATCTAAAGGAGCAATTGAGCTCTGATAAAATCACATGGGGATAGCTGAATTGTCAGAGCTTTGCAAGAGTCAAAATTTACATTTTTATCAGCATTTAGGGATTAGTGTGATATCATCAAAAAGGATTTAATATGTGCATTTCTTTGCAAACAGTTTAAAAGCGGCAGTTTTATAATCCATTTCCAACCCTAACCTTTAACTTATAAGAGTAAAATAATCCTTCGCTACATTTCTAGAGTTCACATTCTGCTGAGGAAACGTAGACCCCCTAAATAAAACTCACTGGAAACCAATAGTAGCCTACAAGGATTGGTTTTCATAGTGCTACTCCAGGTGCCAACCCCATTGTGAGCATTGCACATCCGTGCAGATGCAACCTCGTGGTCCAACGTGCAGATTCATCAGCTGAATTTCTGGTGTTCGCTGAATTTCTGGTGGTGCAATAAACTGATCCCATTGACCGAACTCTGCAACTGTGTAGATGCCTTAGTGGACAGACTAGGAGGATCAGGGACTAAAGAACATTGTCTATAATTGCCTGTAAGCAGGCTTTTTCCTGGATTTCTACTGGGGATTTGAGTGCTTTCACATGCTAGACTTAAAGTATTAAAACATAAATATGAATGGATTTCTTTGAGAAATGAATGTGGGCAGGCAGTTCAGGTCCTGTGTTGTAATGGATTTTTAGAACTAATTGAATTGGTGCTGGCTGATTTAGTAGGTAGACAGAAATAGTCTGAGGAGAAACAACGGGAAGGGAGGTTTAGAGGCAGAGACTAACAGGTAGTGGTGCATAAATTGCCTGGGACTTTTACTGAAAATGAGATTTATAGCAGGTTTGGCCTTTTTGTTTCTTCCAAAGTGGTTTGATTTTAAATTCTTTAGCAAATGTCCTTTAATTAATCTATACATATACAAATACATGTGTATGTATACATGGATATGCCTACGCAGATATGCATATATGTATAAATGTACATGTGTATATATAGACTATATAGACATCCTCCCATAGTATTATCTGTAATTTGGAGGTTTTTTTCAACCTAGACATGACATGCTTTTCTTCTTCATCTTCTTTTCTCTCTCTCTCTCTCTCTTTTTTTTTTTTCTTTTCTTTTTTAAACACAGGACAGGAGATACCTTGCAGCAGAAATTGCTGAGCAGGACTACCAATGGCACACCACCACTTTTATACCTCTGTTGGTTACAAGTGCCTGATCTGGCCGGTAAAAAACAAACAAACCTTCAGACCTAGCCCACTGGCCTCCACTTTTGCCAATGGGAGCAAAAGATCTGTTTATGGTTACCGCTATTACAGCACACATTAACTGACCCTCAGAGTCTGACCTGCTTGCCCTCCTGCTTACTGAGTCAGTAAGAAAATCCTCTGGCTCTGCATGGCTCGCTTAGACCTCAGACCTTCCATGCAGAATAAGGTCTACCCGGGGAGCGAAAAATAAGGTGCCACTCCAGCTGGTAAAACAAAGATATTTTTAAAGTGCAGTGAGTAGAAACAGTCACTCTTATTCCATGTATAATCAAGGATGAAAAGGCCATGAAAAATACCACTGCGCTTTGCAAATGAGAGGTCAATTGAAATGTCAAGATATCAAACGTTAATAGTTTGCAATTCCAATGATGATTGGGACAGAAAACCATACCAAGTCAAGTCAGATGCCCTTCTGAGAAGATGAGTTTTATGGCAGGAAAAGACAATAAACACCAGAAGTCTTTCTGGTTAACAAACTTGTGGCTGGCCTTGTCGGTGATGGAAAACAAATATATTTTGAAAATATAAAAAGCAGTGGGATTTTAACACAAGCCATAATCCCAAAACATGTATCTGGAAGTCATTAAGCCTACAGCAAATTTAAACATATGCAGGTGTTTGGGGGAAATGTCAGTGCTTTCTACTGAAGATTTTAAGGCACTATAAAAGAAGAGGGGATAAAGGACACTCAAGGAAGCCAATGTTTTCTTCCATGAAACAAGAAGTCAATTAGAATATTCTCACAGTTCTACAGCAATTCACAGACTACATGGGCCGGTGTTAAAAACATTCATTTTCCATTGTAAATATCTAATTTACCTCTTACAAAACTGTTCAGTTCTGCAGTGCTGGATGAAATCAGGTTTTAGCTAAATCATTCTTTCACCTTCCCACATTTTCCCAAGAAGTCCCTCTGGCCATTTTTATAAAAGACTAAATGTGTCCTAAGCCAAAACAATTCCTCATGTAACAGCTCTTTAGAAATCAGAAAGCCTCCAGAGGGTAAACTTAGTTAAGTCATGGTACCTCTTTCAGACTCAGGGGTGGGAACAGCATGATAAGGACCAGCAAGTAAGTAGATATGCAGGATTTTGTATCCAAGAAATTTTTTCTCTGCTACTGTCAATGAAAATAGGGATAAAACCAGAGGTGGACAACAAGTGCTCCTTGTATGTCGGGAGCAAGGTAGGGTAAGTAAGTTAAAGGTAATGCAAACTGCAGTTATGGGGCCACTTTGGTGCCACATACAGACAGAAGAAGGTCTTACATTTTTGGAAAAGTAACTGCAGTATTTCCAACAAAAAATCAGTTCATCAGGAATGGAGACTTCTTAGCTATTTTCCATGTGCTTCTTTACAGTAATAGTATGTCAGATGATGCTACCAATACATAAATATGAGTTCCTCTGCAAGTGCAGTGCCTTCTTGCAGTGCTACAAGCAACATGGAATTGAGACCACGTCTTTTGAAGGAGTCAAATGCTACCTGTGGTACCTTGGCCCTCAGGAAGTTCTTACCAGTTAGTCTAAGCACCTATAAAACAGCTGCTTGGCTGCCTTACTGAACTGTAGTAAGGAAAGTTCCTTGTTTGTTTATTTTATTTATTTATTTATTTATTTTTCCCCTCCAGAAGTGTTAAGAGTTAGAGGGATTCAACAGAACAAAAAGGAACAGCAAACTTCCTCCTGAACATGAAACCAGAACTGGAATTCACTCATAAACTGAGCAATCAAAAGTAAACAGACCATTTCTACAGAAATCTTTGTCAAGCTCCTTAAGTAACGTGTTTAACAATGGTACTATTAGGCCTGGTCCAAGGATTCTATGTAAACCACAGTCTCTACAAGGCAGTAATTTCCGATTTCAATTTGGGGACACAAGAGCTATGTCAGCACAACATATAAACATGGATTTTTTTTTATGCTAATGACAACTGAGAATATTTTATATATATTTTTATATATATGTACTGTAACAGATGTCAAATGCAGTTAGTTTCAACTCAACTTATTAGTGCATGGCTTTCAGCCAAAAGCAATTCACATTTGCAGAAGTGTATTATCACATATGTCTTAATAACAGAAATGTGTCTTTAAAAATGTATGTGATAAGTCACATATGGTAGAAGGAATCTGTACAGCTTTCAGCCCTTATGACAATGGAAGCTACTAACTTTATTTTGCATAGCTGAAGAACATTAAAATTCAAGCAAAATTCTCTGACATTTGAGAGCTACAAAAGCAACAGCAGTAAAAGCTAGACAAGCTTGAGGTATACTAAGTGTGGCTGTGATGCTTATATAAATGCAATCCATATCTACGACTGCTATCTTGGAAATAGTATTCTTACTTTTGCCCTGAGAGTTAATATTCCAGCATAAAATCATAATTGCATACAGGTACTTTAAATAGTTACATTTCACTGAAAAATATTAGGCAGATTTATCAGCTGTTCATTATACAGAGTGTAATTAATATGTATAATGGATTCCCTAGGGTACTAATTGAAGCTGCAACCATGAACGTAGTCAGAGAGAAGTTAAACAACCAGTTGGGGGAAAATGACAGGGTGAAATATGCACATGTAGGTGGAAAGAGCAAGACTGTCCATCTGGCCTTCTTCCATTCCAAACTGTTACACTCATTCAAGCCCCATAAAAGAATGATTTAACCTAAATCACCCTCTCCCCCTCTCTCAAACGTTACTGGTGAAGTAATTGGGCATCAGCGTCACAAACGTGCTACTTAATGATTGCAAAGCTCAATATCTCTGTCACACATGGGAAAACTCAATTTATTTGAGCCATTCCTGAGAATTTGACCCAAAATATTAAGAAAGAGAATGAATGAAAATGACTATTTTGGAGTTGTTCCCCAGGACTCTCATCACCTTGCAGCTCCTGGATCCTCTGGAAGGTGAAGTGAAATCACAACTCATTTCATACTCTCTATTAAACAACCACCAGGTAACAATGACTTTAATTCAGCTTGCACTGAATTTGAACTGGCCCTACAGGCAAGAAAGGTCTCCTGTCTTATTAGAAGTTTCATGTGCTATCAGGTCCCTGCTGGATCCTATTTCTAATTTTTATCAGATTAAATGAAACATAAAGAGAGAGTGATTTATGACTATCTTGCATCTTGCCTAATCACTCCAAGGAGTGTTCGTACACATTTTGCGTTCACTTCATAAGATGTAAATGACTATACATGATGGAAACCAAGTGAGAAGTAGAACTGTATTCTTTTGTTATATGTGCTAAAGTACAATGATTTGCGAGTCCTGTCAGTGCATGTTCTTACAAATACAAAACCACTCTAGTCCAAAAGGCAGCACGATCAGCAAACTACTACGAAAACAAGAACATTTCCTCTGTCCATAACAGGAATATACAGTTACTGAGACTTAGTTAAACTCCAATGATCACCTACTGAAGCTAAAAATACGTGTTTTATTGGTACAGAAGAGCCCATTAAGACTGGAGTATTCATTATTTAAAGAGAATCACTGATGTTGGTAGCTTTAACTGAAAATGGCTTTTCTCAAGAGCCAGGACATCTATATAGCAACTTTCTTAATTCAATGATATATGGTTGAGTCTTGCTGCTAGTGCCCTAAGATTTAAGAACTTCTCATAAAATGCCCTGGAAATTGCTCCCTCGTAGCTTGCTCATCCTTCACAGAGCCCAACTGTAAAAAGCCAAAACATGCATGTGTGTGTGGTGTGAGAGAGATGCACATACTGAGTGAGAAAGCTCTTAATCAACAGGATGGCAAAACCTTGATACATAGGTGCAAAATATTCCCATGTGTCTAGAAATCATTTGGCACATTCCTAGTTATTTCCCCCCTGTCAGACCTTCTCAAGGATTGCAATTAAAAATCATAATCTTTTTAGCATGTACAAACCTCCCCAAGGCTAGGAGCACTATGTATTGAGTATGATTGTGATATTATTTGGCAGCTATTCATAGACAACACATTAATTTATGGAAACTGGATGAAACTTGGGGAGTGCAATCATTAGGGACACATGAGAAATCAAAAGCTTTCTTCAGCAATATTGACCTTTTTAAAGCTATTATTAGGGGCAACTTGAACTCTGTTTTCTCTTTTATCACCCTTCTCACTGTCCCAGTCTTTTTAGTGACTGTACTCAAGAAGTTCATTAAAGTTACATTTCAAAATGGATATAAAAAGAACTTACTTTACAGGAATGTTTCTCAATTTTGTCTTTTCAGCAGCCTGTAAACAGAAGAGGGGTGGGAAAGACAAAGAATTAAACAACATGCCTCAGCACAGCCAAGCCACAGCAAAGCCAACTACTGGATGCTCTTCAGAAGGGCGCACCGGGGCAGCTGGCCACAACCGGGGCAGAGGGAACACGTCTGCAGTAGCTGGACCCTTCCAGAGAGATAGTATTACAAGTTTTAAATACTCCTTTCCCAGTTTGTGATATCAATGTGGTTTGTTTATTTTTAATGGCTATGAGCATTTAGGAACTGCTCATTACTTCATTTCCCGCTCTGAGTTCTGGCCCCCTTGTCACTGCCTATCTGTCCCTATCTGGAACAGGAACAACAACAGGAAAAAATAAAGGGAAGAACGGACTCCACTTCCAAAACAGTTTTTATTCGCCAACAACAGAAAAGGGCAAGAGATGACCAAATGTTCAGATCAATTTCCTCTTGTGAAACCTTTGAGAAAACACACTCCAAATCATCTAAATGAGTAAATCTTTGGGCCTCTCGGCCTGCACCACCTCAGACATGGAGTCTGGTTCCAGTTTATTGCTGAACCCATTGATCTGTGTACAGTCCATTTATCATTCATGAAAAGAGCCAGTGATCTTCACAGTATATTAGAAGAAACAACTCAGATCATCTGTCAACGGCCCTCTTATTTCTGTTTCCCTCTCCACGGGGATTTCATCTCCTTCGATTCTTCTTGAATTAAAATGTTGCTAAGCAACACAGCTGGGGGCACTGATGGCAGGGCCGCGCCAGTCTATCACACTGGTTAAGCTGCTCAAGATTTTAGTGGAGGGTTTTTATTTTTTTTTAATGCTTCTGTAGCATAATTATGTAACCTGAACCAACCTTGCATCCTCTCTGAATTTTTTCAGAACAGGTAAATAACGCTTTAACGCAGGAGGGATTGAAATAGCACCTTCAGATAAACTGGTGTTTCACATAATTTTATAGAGTTCCTTCTAGCATTCACACAAATCAGGCTATAATAGATTTAAATGTGGAAACTGGTCAGATGGTTAGTGAGATTATAAGCACGGAGAGCAGTGAAAGGCAGAATTAAGACAACTGATCCATAAACCTATTAAACAAAGGAAAGTTTCAGTGCTTAATTACCTTTGGAGCTATTTTTGTAAAGCCTACCAAAACTGGAGAGAAGGATTTTGGTGAGTAACTTTAACCTCTGGTATGCTTAGTGATGGAAAGAATATGGTTCCCACACAGGAACTGCTAATATTAGTGGTCCTGAAAAATGCACATATAAGCCCTTAAGGAATTAAATCCTTTATGAAAACTGGCTAACTTTTTAAACCTTTGGGACCTGCACGATTGGGTTCCATATTTTGCCAGAATGAGTTCTCCTTTGGGCTCTATAATGGGATGAGTTTTTCAAAATACCTACTGTTTTGGCTCTTTTGCCTCCAATCATAGCAAAGATAAAATCTTTGTTTAAATCCATGGAAATCCCTAATAATAAGTTAAAATCTGAATTAAAGCTTGTGAGAGCTAACACAGAGCAACAGCAACACTCTGGGCTGGCTTCCAGTGTGTGAAGAAAGATGCATTTGTTTCATTTGGATTACATTTTCCATCTAAAGAATAAATCAATGAATGCACGATAGGAAACAATTATAGTAATTGTACAGTAGGGTTGCTAAATAAAACACTTAAACTCCAGGAAATCCTAAAGTTAAAATTGCACGAGTAAGTATTACACACCTAAACCTAATTATGGCCTCTCAAACAAGCCTATGATGAAATGGAATCTCTACCTCATTAGTGAAATAATGTGAGTTGTGCCTTCTTCCAATGATACTCTCCTAAATCTCCCTTTTTTTAGCTGTCACATGCATGCACAAAGTCAAAAACATGTTATGATGAAATTTAAGTAATAAACTACATATAACAACACACAAACACTTCATTTAAAATGGATTAAAATACCATTGAAAATGATATTTCAGTTTCCCAAGCCTCCCATTAAATGCAAAGTTTCAGTCCTATCCTGCAAGGAACTAGAATTATTTTCAAAGTTTATACACCGCCTTCCACCATGGCAGAAGAATTTTTGACTGTACAGTGATATTTCATTTGACACTTATACACCAAATAGCTGGACTATAATAATTCTGAGTTCTGGCATGTGAAACTTGCATCTAAATCTCAGACAAGTTTTTTTCCCCCTCTAAATTATTCAAAAATCGCTACACGAAAATGGATATCAAAATACAGTTAAGGAAAAGAAAACAGAAGAGTGAAGAGTGTCTAGGATCAGAAGTAAATAATGCAGTCAATTCTAATATGAAGTAAAGCAGAAGATATTCCAGACAGCGTGTGTGATGGTGTGAGCTAAACTGTTTGCATGAAAGATTAAAGAAGATGAAGATATTTCAGAGAGTAAGAACAGGCAATGTCAAAGTCATGGAATATTAAAAAGCAGAGTCTAAACTGGGCATTTGATTTTTGAATACTTAGCTATGTTGATGTTTACCCTGAAAGAAACGTGGTAGCTTTAAGAACAGAGAATTACAGATGTATTTTATTTTCCAGGACTACGAACATTCTAGCACGTATCACATCTTAGATTTTTACCTGGAGAATCTTCCCCTTTTTTTCCTGGGAGAAGGCACTTTCCTAATTCATAAGAAATGGCACATGCTGGGGGGAGAGTGTTCTTCACTCATACAGAGTTTTAGAAAAAATATTGCAAGTTCTCAAGTTAATATGCATACTAGCCTAGTTTAATGTTGGATCATAAAGCAACTGGTCATTTCCTACTACAAATGATTCAGTTTGTCTCTGAGTGGGAACATGATGATGTTAAACACAGCACAGAATGTGGCAGGGATTCTGTCTGAGAAAGAAATGCAGGATCTGGCCTTCTGCTTTTATCTTGTAGGTGTTGCTCATTCATTTTTCAAAGCACATTTGTTGCTATATCATGAGCATGCCCAGTGGCAGAAGATAAAGAAAGGCAAAATCAAAGTGACATTGAGTAACTCTACACATTAAGCTTTGATGCAGAAACATATTGTTTGAAAATATTTGGTATGCAGCAGGTCTGTCAATTAGAGCTAATTATTTTTCTCTGATCAGCAAGAATGCAATCTTGTTTTAGGCAGGTTTCTTTGAAATGTACGACTTTTATATAACTTCATTATAGGAAAATACTTCTCCCAAATTACTTTTTTGCTGGGCTGCTTAGCTATTGACTCAAATTGTCTGTGTTGAGTAGTTCTCTCTGCTTTGATAATTAACTTTTGATCATTACTGAATTTAGCAGCTCTAGTCAGATGTGTTCATAGCCATCCTACTAAACTATTTCAGTGTTCATCGCCTTTAATCTTTGAACAAAATGATCTCATTGAGCCTCCATCAGCCTCGCTACTCAGTTAATAATTCCCATTTCTCATCTTCATGACTGAGTTTGATTTGTTTTAGACTTGATGCGAGCTTTGATTATTAATTTAAGATATTTCAAAGACAAACATGTTTTAAGAGTTATTTTTTTATCTTACACTCCTAGGCCTTTACAAATAAGAAACTGGTTTTAACTCCACAATGATTCCTAAACTTCACGTACTAAAAGTACTATCTAGAAATAGGGCAGGTAGGGCCTCCCTAAATTATGATACATGTGCCCTGAGTGGGAGATGATGCTGCAAAAGATTGGAATGAAATTGGACTGGTATAATGTAACATTCAATGGTTGTTAGGAGAATTACATCATAGGACCTTTGCTAATTTTGAGCTTGAAAATATGCTTTAAAATAATTTAGGATGATTAGAAAATGGAAGTCAGAATGAACTAGACAATCATTCCACTTTAATTTGCAATTTTCTCCTGATTTTTTTTTTCCCGGTTATGGCCTTTCTGTAATTGTGTCTCTACTCCGTAAGACCTTATTTCAACAGCTGACTCCAGTGGTGAAGAAAAGAAAGAAGGTGAGGAATAAATCAAAAGTAGTCAGATACACAGGGTCATCCATCAGAGCATATTTGCCCAGGGATGTTTTCCTATGACTTTTACAACTGTGAAAGACTTCTATTTCATATGTTGCATTACTCCTGATTTTGACATTAGTTGTTTTTGCTCTAGTTCAAGAGCCATCTGCATTGTGCTTTATTTGATCTGTAGTGTGGATATATCCACAAACTTATTTCATTAACATATATTTAACTATTACACAGAAGAACTAAGAAGGAAATAAGCACTGGCTGCTTCTAGGTTGTACACAAGGACCATGGAATGTGAAAAATGATGCTTTTCTTCATGATCATCAGTTACCAGACTGATTTTTGGATAGAAAGAACCAGAAAAATAGTACTCCAGTCAGAGCAACTTTCCTACATCACAAAGACCTGAGGAGAATAAATTCAGACAAGGCCAGCTCAAAAATATCAACGTAAAATAACTGGCATCTGCAGAAAGCAAATTAGATTTTCAGTCATGTTTTAAAGGGGAACTGTCCGCTGTCTGAAGAAAAATAAACATTTTTCATTGCACAACTGAATATCCAGGATTTTCAGGAGAAACATTTGATTTTGAGGAAATGAGATCTGAAAATAAGTCAGCATTTTTTAAGAATGCCTCCTCACACTCGTGATTCAGAAGCACTGATCAGCCACCTAAGAAGGCAATTGCTGAACCTTGAAGTGTCTCTTAGGCTGAGACAGATGGCACTTCAAGTTATCGAATATGTTGGCAGAAGGAGGAAGACCTCCATGCTTTAACTTTTTCCCAGAGCTGCTGCAAATCCACCTTAGGTTCATCTCTCAGTTTCTAAGCAGCAGAACCACAGAGAACTTCTCATCATTGCTTTGAGCAATGCAGTAACCTTCATGGCTTTACAGAGAGATGCTGAAGAATACTTAGGGTGAAATTTTACCAGTCGGAAATTTAATTTCAGTTGGTGCAGTGGAGGCTGGGTAAAATGGAAAACGGAGTTTAAGTGATCAAGTCTAAAAAAGTTTGTCTGTGGGTTAGGAGTAACCTTCATCCCTGATGCAAGTGAACTGCTTTTAACTGAACAACACCACAGACATGTTTGGGCCTCTGCCAGCATTCTTCCCCAAATCTCTACATTTACATCAGGCCAGTGGTGGAAATCAAACTAAAGAAGTGTGTAATGAAAAACATGGACATTTCTCATTCCTGACAGACTATTCCATTTAAAAAAAAAGCTGGTACATTAGCACCAGTAAAACTTGACAGAAGAAGCTTGAAACAGTATCTCCCTTCCTCAATTATTCTGATATATGCTGGATTCTTTCAAAAAAAAATTTTTTTTTCTTTTTTCTTTCAACAGAAGTTGCTAATTATACTAATTTTGATACCTTCATCCAACTGAGGAGAAATTCTAATATGACATTACAAATTCTAAGAATTCTACTTTTGTCGGACTATATTCTAAGACATTTTCAAGTTCCTTTACAAATGCTAATGAATGCTCAGAATGTCTCTTGAGGTCCAGTACATCTAAATGCTCTGACAATACCAATTTGGTCATTGTAGAGTTCTGTGGCAGAGAACTGAACTCCTGACTAGAGCTAGGCCTGATTTTTCATAAAAATTGTTGTATTTGAAAAACAAATATCCAGCCCTGGAGGCAAAGTTGGAAAAACTCTACTGAATAGTCCATTTTTTAAGAAAAAAAAAAAAAAACTGAATTGAAATTCTGTTTAGAAACAACACCTCTTAGCAAATAATTTGTTACAAATTCATTACAAATGTCCCAAGTTTAGCAGATGATAATCCTACTGTGAAAATATAAAACATTTAACTAGGAATAAAGCTCAGTATTTGTTGTCTTCTTATTTAAAGGTGACTTCTTCTAGAATGTGTGTTTGGTTCAACCCTCCAGATGGCTAATAAATCAAAAAATCATTTATTTGTTGGGCTTACTCCATAGCCATGTTTCAACATTCTAATCACATGATAAAAAATCTAGAGGTGGCAAAAGAATCAGAGAAAAGGTCAAGAAACATTTACAAGAGAAGCAAAAAAAAAAAAGTCTTCCCTAAAGAAAGGAGGAGAAAAAGGCTATATTCAAATAATTTCCTGGTATTTCACTGTGCAGCTGCAGACAGTCTCCACAATCTGTGTATTCCTCGGTTGTCCAGTTCTAACAAAAGGAGAATAATTCTTTGTATCTCCATCCGAGACTTACCTGAACAGTGCTGATGTTTTGAGGTCTTATAACAAGGTGTACTTGTAGTCTGTAATGTTTAATTGCTACCTTTGCAGCATTCACATTTGCTGTGTCAAAATGGGAACAGGGATAGGCAGACATCACTGAAGCAGCCCCTCATATCCCTGTTCATTTGCAGTTTATGCCCTCAGATCCTCCTTTGTGGCAAAGGCCTTTATCTCTTAGGCAAAGGCCTAGATCCCAACCCATTCTTAGTCTCTTCCGTACTCTAAATCAATGAATAGTTTCCTAGACAAGCGAAGCAAAAGGGCACAGCCAAATGGTACCAGCAGTGGCAGTGCTGGGAAGCTGTGAATTGATGTTGCTATTGTTCACGCCACCCATTTATTTCCTATGTAGGACCAAAGATTTATTATTTATATATACTATATACTATATACTATATACTATATAATATAATATAAATATATTATTATTTATTATTTATTTATTATTATTATTTATTACTATTTATTATTATTTATTATAAAAATTTATACTGAACATTAAATCTACACTGAATATTAAATCCATTACAAACAGGCAGCAGATGTAAACACACATGAAATAACTTTGCTGCCCTTGGTCTGGTTTAGTATATTGCTCAGATGACTTAGCCAATCACTGTGTTGCACCCTGAAAATTACACATAAATTGCCATGAAATTGGTAGTTTTGTAAATCATGAATGCTCTGTTTGAGAACCCTGCCCAAATCAATTGCACTGTCACACTGTGCTCTGAACCTGTCCCTACAAGTGGGCAGGAGGTCTGTTGTGGGAAGATTCATCCTGCTGGTACAAAATGAAGCACCTCTAACCCCAGCAAACCTTGCAGTGGCAGATGCATTTATCGTAAGAAAAATTAAGGTGTTTCATTCTCGTTACTGTTCTCCTTCTGGAATTCCTCCAGGGGAGATCAACTTTCACTTCTTCTCCCCTTATTCTGGCTGACAGAAGCTAATTACTGGATTTATCATGCCCTTTTCATCACCTACTTCTACACTTGTTCTGGCCACCTATGAGTCCCTCTGTTGAGATATTTGCAGCACCCCAGCCTCTAAGCCAATACTAGAACTATACTCTACCAGCGTGAAAATCTCCCCAAAATTTAGATTTTGAAGTTCAGACAGTTGCTTGGGCTTTTAAGTAAGAGCAATGCTGCAGATGGCCAGCATAAGAAAGCCAGACAATTTCTTTACCAAAATGGTTCTCAAGGCATGTGTGATAAAAATCACACTCTCCTTTTGAAGAGAAAAAGAAGATAGATGTTTCCTATGTGGTTGGATTAGTGTGTGCTGAGCACCGAGGTGGCCCACAGATACCACAGTCCTCAGATTTATTTTTACAGGACAGTATGGTCAAGTCTGGCTTTTCTCTTAACAACAACAGTACTGGTGTCAATCAATTATCTCACCTGCTGCTGCCTCAGTTTGCTGTCAAAACAATACAAGGCTTTTGCATAAGTGGTATGTGTATGCCAAACAACCTGGGGAAATGTATTTTTCCTCCATTGTTACAATAAAGAATTCTTTACAAAACATGTGTGCACAGGCATGCACACACACACAGAGTACATGATCCATCCCAAGGACTGAAAGCTGTATCTCCCTCCTCTGTCCCACCCCAAGGAGGCTGGCAGATCTCCAATGTCTGGTCCTTGTGGCTGTGCTCACGAACAAATGGCCTTTCCACCTCTATTTAATTAGTGATAGAGGCACCAGGTCTGTGTTTAAAGCTTCTCCTTCAGGTGAATGATGTCTTGTGGTATGGCTGGCAGAGCCTGGCTGCTTCAGGCTGATAGCATGAAAAACTAAACCTAAGAGAAGCACCTGCTTAAGTGAGCGCTGAGGGGCTATGAAGTGTGTGCTTATTTGTGGGAATGCCAGGAGAGGACTTCTTGCAGCTGTATTTATCCATCTGTCCAACTAAGGAATTTCAGCCCTTCGCTAGGGCTGCCTGCCTTCTGGTATTTTATTTTCCTATATTATTTTCTCTACTGGGGTGGAGGGATATTGGGATATTGAGACACTGAGCTGCCAGTGCATACCAGGCAACCCATGGAAAAGGCAGTTCAGCGGGATGGATGGGGCTCCTCCAGATCCTGTGCTGGTCCATGCAGCTGCTGCCCCAGAGCCTGTGTAAGACCATGGCTGCATCCTGCAGGGGCAAACTTACCCTTGTCGAGCTGTAAAACTGTGCAGTCTACAGCAACCATTTGTCCTAAGTTTGTATTAATCCCCTTCCTCACTGATGGATGACCTCCACAATAATAACACGTGCAGAAGCAATTACATGAGATTCTGTGAATCTGAACAAGTTAAAAGCCGTTGATAACACCATGTATTTCAGTGGTATGCCATGTTTTTTGCTCATAACTGCACCAAGTTCACCCCAGATCTCACAGTGGTTACTGAAAGCTTTTGCTGATAATGAACAAATACTATGATAGGAACCTATGTGATTAGTGTGTGAATTATTACCTCAGACATGTCGGCCATCAAATCTCTTATTTCCAAAGATTTGTTTAATGGAAGCTAGAGTATTCATTTTGCACAGTTGATGACATATGGCTGTCTCAACTAGTGTTGTGCAGAATAAAATAATTTGAGTATCAATTAAAATGGACTGAGGTAGCAAGAAGAGATATGTCTTCATGAAAGGATTTTTCACGGTTATAGATTGACAAGGTTGGAGAATGACTGCATTATCCTAATAGCTTCTGTTTTCATTAATGTCTCAATGAAAACATTTCTTTACAATTATAAAACATGACTGCAGATCTTAAACGCTGAAATGTGGGCTTTTTATCAAAACACACTCTGCTGTGGCTACAACCGATGCTGTATCACTCTGGGATTTCAATGGAACCCAATGGCAGATAAACTGTTTACATTAAAGACTCTATCAAAGTTATTTTGCACCTAGTTTCATCCTAATCCATCTGATTTTTCTATAGCTTTGACAAGATGACCTCTCTCACTGTGTGTGCAGTATTGATGTCATTACTGAAGAGCTGTTCTTCAGCCTTTCTGCTGATAACAAAGTAAATGGAAATGTAGAGAAATCTTAGGGAGGTAAACAGCTTGTTCAGGATCCAGATAAAAAATGGGATAAATGACAACAGGAAAGGATATCTATTGTTACAATTTAAAGTGATATGGTGACCTCTTTCAAAGTGTTACATGATGAAAGCATCATGCATCTTTGCATTTCATAGATTTAAAAAAAATTAACTTGAGTAAAAGCTTTGAAAGTTCAGAATGCATTAGAAGAATTCAAAGCTCAGGCTATGGCTGATCACCTTTTGGATGGAGCTACAAAGGCAAACGTTTTGTTGGCAATTACCTAATAGTAACCTAGAAGAAAGTAATATGTTTGTGTAAAATACAGAAGATAGGCCAAGGCCATGGATTATATGTATGTCTTGTGTTTATATGGTTATCAGAGAAGTGCACATAAGATGGTAATCATTAAGTGAAGAAGGAAAAAAAATATATAAAAGAAAAACATCTCATTGATTTGTTCTGCCAAAAATACTATATACATGAAATACTGAAAATAATGGAGCAGGACTGTAACTAGTATCAGAGTTTCTTTGGTTAAAAAATACACAGATTGCTAGCAATGTGCTTTAAATTAAGTACACATTTCAAAGGTAAACAGGACTATTCCTTAGGCAGAAGAACAAAGAGGAGCTGGTTAAAGAAAATTGGGTACACTACAGCTACTTAAAATATTGTATCCAGGCACAACTCATTTGGAGCTCAAAGCTAATTTGAGTTATACAGAGGTGCTTTAAAGAACAAAAATATTAACCTGTCTTTTATCCAAGCTCTTTTACCTGCATCAAGCTACTAATTAAAAATCTTCAGTATTCTTTCTAATTTCTGATTTATATTTTTTAACGGAATAATAAAGCCATCTAAAAGCACTTCCTTTCCTTACAGAAGAGCATTAAGAGCATCTCTGAAATGCCTAGTCACCTAATTACACGTCTAAGAACTAAGAACATGTCTGTCATCTGCCTTGACTCTATCTGTCGTGGCCAATCTAAAAATATTTTGCAAGAGGACCTCTGAATGCAATATGGATGTATATGCCAATGTTCTTTTCTGTGCCAATACTGCAAGACTTTAAAACCCAGGCAATGCTTAGATGTAACAATACCTCTCAAATAATACATTAAACAGATGTGTACCTGGTATTATAAATACGTGACACAAAAATCCATTGGGTTGGTCAGTGTGCATATTAAAAACCATTCAAGTAGGTCAAACTGTGGATAACTTGAAACTTTAAAGACAGCAATTTTAATAAAACTGTCAATACAATTTTCTTTGTAAAAACATTTGAGACTGATTATGCTGCTTATATTGAAAAAGAAATGCGAGGTCTATATCTTCAGATCTTTTATTGAACTGTGAGCACAGCATCAATAACTGCTTCTCAGCTGTAAATGAAAATTGATTCCAGATCTAACCTGTCGTTTTCTGTGTGTCTTTAATCCCAAATCACCCACAATGAAAGACATGAGAATCAGCATTTTGTCTAAGGGACAAAGCATGTGTCATGTAGCCAGCTCCAAAGTGTCTACACTGAAGATGCTGTGGGATGTGTTTACACGTGTTAGGTATAGGTGATAACTGCGGTCTCTCGAAGTTAGGCCCAGAAAATGATGACTGGAGTTTGCAACTGGGGTGGAGTAACTTGCAGCTTGCCTCATGATCTATAGCAATGATCAATATGGTCCAAAGATTTACAGATCTGAAGTCAGAAGGGACCTGCAACGATCATCTCATTGGGCCTCCTGCGTGTCACAGCCCGAAGAACTTCACTCAACAACTTCTACATCAAGCCTACAACTGCCAGAGCATGCAGTAAGGAAGCCTAAAAGGAAAGGGAAACCACAAGGTTTCCTTGCAATTTGCAACAGTTTGGCACTAGTAATTTGGATTTCCAGTCACCTCTCACTTGATGGAGCCTCTTAAGCCCTCTGGGATGAAATTACAGAGTGCAGCCTCCTTTCAAGAATCTTTTTCTTGGTGATACGTTGCTAGGCCATCATAATGCACACTTAGCCTCTTTCTGGCTGAATCAAGAAGTCGTAACACTCATATTAAGAAGGGTTCTCCAGATCATGTTTATAGCTCTTAGGAACCACTTCCAGTTATTCAAAATCCTGGTTGAAAAGGTAATGTTAAAAAGTGGACAGTGTGTTCAGTAACAACCCTGCTAATAATATCTACAGACTAAATACCTTCCACTGACTTCAAACTGATAGCTCTCAATTTATCCAGAAATCGGCCTCAGCCTCCTAATTACATGACTGACCAGAGCAATCGTGTTGGGTTTCTCCTCAGCAGTGACTGAAAGAGCATGAGGTTCATGGGCCCCTAAATACAGATCAGAAATACATGTGCTCATTCGCAGGAGTGAAAAAATACAACAGGAGAGTTTGGTTTCTTGCAGACAAGCTTCTAACAGTCTAGCACCATGACAAATGGACTACTGGTAGTCTGAGAAGACAGGCAGATAGATCAAATCCTCTCCACGTACTATAGACATTCACTGAAAGTCAGGATGGAGGTGCATTTATGGATCAGTGTCACTACTGCTCCTCTCTTGTAAAGATCGAAGGGTCCCTAGCAATTCCCAAAGGACAAATACAGGCCTGGGTCCTAGGACTTCCTCCTGACTGCTGCTCTCAAAGAATTTCAGCTTCCTTGAAATAAGAGTAAAGCGGTCAAGATAAAAAATATGGTTTTGACATATTGCTTTTATATTAATAAAAATGATTAAATGCTAGCTCATGCTTCACATTGACTGTAAGCTTATAGCAAAAAAAAAAACAAAACAGAAAGATTGCAATGAGAATCCTTCTTTATAGCAATGTTGCATAAACTGTTAGAAGGGTTTTGAGCCGAGAGTTTTAAGCTTTTCTTTCCCTGTCAGAATGCACACATGTATACAGCTGAATTACAATTGTCATTTGCGTGCAAAATCTTTACATTAACAAAAATATATATTTATAAATTTGGATCCCACAGCTGAACATTCAACATCATGTAACTCGTATATTGTAATCGCCTTGATCTGTCCCTCGTGAATGAATATTTTACATATTTTGGGGACGTAATATTTGCAGTCAAAAACCATTCCAGTTACTTTGTTGATGTTTATGTGCCTGACTGGTGTGCCAGATCAACCTTATTTCCAATATCCAGTCCCCTCTCTTTATTTCAAAGAGACATGGCAGAAGCTGCTAAGTGTGAAGGCACGGCCAGGGTAATGCTTGAGTGATGCAGCAGAGCCAATCTGCTCAGCTTTTCAAGGCCTTACTCTGGGATGCAGTGTGTGACAAGAATCTAAAGGATGGACACATATACTCATGTTTTTGGGAAACCTAAAAAGCTATGGGATTCTTTCCTGTAATGTAAATAACACTGTCTTTATCTTCTATTCATGAGGCACCTAAAAGAGAAGCAACCACACATTTGTGGGGGTACAGAGGAAGGGTGAAGGTTTCCCTTACATGCTGGACATTTAAGAAATATGATCAGCATGCTTACTGTCCAGACAGTTCATTTATTTTTTACATGATAGGATGCGTTCATGTTTTGAATCCCTAAATATACGGACCATAAGCTGTTTCTTTAGAAGATATTTGGGAGATCTTAGCAGACTCGAATCAATTCTAATCACTTAGAGTGACATGAAACTTGCACTGCCAAAAGGAAAAATATGTTCTACATACTATAAAATTTTGAGAAACTCCATGAATGTTCCTTATTGTGGTCTCTTGCCTGTCTGCAGCTTATGCTGCCAATGGTATTACTGGAAAGTCTCACAAAGTTTTGGTGCAGTCTGAGGCTTCCTACAGCTCAGGCACATCACACAGCGGCTCACACTGCAGCCTCTGAACTGGGGGCAATGTGACACTGCTCCCCAGCATGACCCTGCCTTTGGGTAAAAGGCATGCATGTACCATACAACAGCAGTAATACTTTGAGAGCTACCAACACGACACCGTGCGGTGCAGATGTAACTGTGGCCTTCCTGCATGGGACTGACATCAGAGACCACACCTATTCAAGTCAGTGTAAAGTGTGTAAATCTGGAGCAATTTTACCGAAATCAATGGAAAATTACTACAGTAAGAAAACAAAAGTAACTCCTGCCTGATAACATATTACCATTTCTAAATGTTGGGCATCTCAGTATCACAATGCCATCTCATGGGAGTATATGGTCAAATTTCCAATAGATCAAGAAACCTGCTAGTTTCATAAGCCAATGTGTTTGTACAATAGCGCATTGCATAAATACGGGCTTTTGATCCTTTGGCTTCAGACGAGGGTGCCAGTCTGTCTTGGTGCAAAAATTACTGGCTTGTATGACTAAGGGATCAACTTACACCAGAAGGTAAATCTTTCCTGGCATGACCGTAAAGGATGGATTAGGTGGGTTAAAAGAGAACATTCAGATGGTTTAAAAATAAATAAGAAAGAAAGATCCACTTATAAATAACATTTCCCAGCTGAACAGACTATGATGATCTTATGCTGTTATAGCATTACTTTTCTCTTTACTGCAGAAGTTTACATATTTAAGCCTATTCCATATATAAAGTAACATGAAGGATGAATTTAACCCTAAGTCTCAATTTTTTTCTGATAAGAATGTTGAGAATATGAATTTCACCGGACTTATTTCCCAGCATTACCCATAAATATTTATAAAGCGGGAAGGATAAAGAATGACATCAGACAGTTTTCTGAAAATGATTCTTCATTAACGTCCCAAGTAAGGCAGAGAGACTTTCAGTATTGATTTACAACTACACACTGAAGATTTTACCTCTCACAAATGGGAATCTCTGAATTACTGGCTATGGGCTCCCATCCCTTTACTCACTGACTGGAACAAAACTTACAGATCCAACTTCATGGGTGCAATCCTACAAATGAATTGCAAAGTGCAGAACAACGCTGCAGTTATGATAGTGGTCTGATGTGGTTATTTTACACCTACTTCCAAAGAAGTCATCAATTTCAGAAATTGAGTGTGAAACAAGTGGAAGCCGTTCCACAGTTAATTAGGTACGATGGAAGATAGAAACTCAGAGCATGTTAACTATTCCCAGATGATGCCATACGTGTTCTTTTAGTCCAAGGCTAGTCATGTTTTGGTTTAGTTTAATCCATTTCACTAAGTTAATTTAGCAAAACTGACAAAACATATTCTCATTTAAGAAAAAATTTTCTCCACCCTAAGACAGACTTAGGAATAACTGTAAAAGATTCAGAAGTTGTTTTACATGCAGGTAAGATCTAAAATAATGGATTCTGCAGCACCCCAAAATGTTTTTGCACACAAACACATTCAACATGCACTTAGATATATTTTACCTGTTCATTGTCATCTTCATCACTGCTGAGTTTCAGATCATCCTCAAGCATTCTGAAAAAAAAGTAGAGGACAAAACAGAATTACACTTAGTGAATTAAAGTTACATATACAATGGCCCAAATCTAGCCTTCACCAAAGTCAGAGGCAAATCTGCCTTTCAATTCAACAACAGCAGGATCAGACCTGTGATAAGTAAACTGATGAATACTCTGTGTATGTATGTTATTAGTTCTTCTGAGATGCTAGGTAAGAACAAATGACTTTCAAACTCATCCATCATAAAGTTTAGTAGCTAGTTCCTCCTTCATGTCCTCCGTTATTTGCACATTATCTCACAGTGATTAGTCCACAGACATCTATGTGTATTTCTAAATCAGAGGGGGGAAAGGAAATTCAGCTCTGAGACTGCTAAAAGCTGAGAAATCCTCTGTGTTTCATTCTTGGTCTAGGGTATTACTGATCTTTCTAGAGGCCTGCACCAATCCCACCTTACCAAACTGAGAGTGCAGAACGAGGAAAATCAAGAAGAGGAGCTTCTCTGAGGTCTGATGGGACATCGCAGTTGTTAGTATCTGAAGGCAGAGCAAAAAGTAGGAATCTGCTAATTCATATTCTTTTTTTCCTTTTTTTTTTTTTTTTATTCTTACAGGGAAATCTCATGTTACTGCTCCTTGCCCTTGTTTAAAGGGAAAGGAAACTCCTAACAGATTTGGCTGTCCCAAAGTCTCCTTCCTTTCCCTTGACAGAAGGAAGAGTTCAATAATGCATGCTACTATGTTAACATTCATCTTATAACATTTATTTATTTATTTAAATGCAAGATTTGGGTATGTTGAAACATACCAGGTAAGAAGCCATATTATTTGTTGTTACAACTTTGCAGGAAAGGTCTCTTCTTTCAAGGTCTGTCTACCAAGAGAGACACGACTAACAGCCACCATATACTTTCCCCTACAGCTTCCCCCATGTCCACACTTATATCTGGTGGTCCTCCTCAGAGCTGATATTCCTTTGGACACACTTCTACCTCACACCCATCTTTTCACCTTGACAAATTCTTTTCTCACAGGATGACATATGAATGAATCAGCACATCTCACCCAGATCTGCTGTGCCAGCCACTGAAAGTGCTGAGCTTCTTTTCTCGCAGGCTGATCTCCTTTACCCACTGCAGGAGACCAGCAAATTGCAATTACTGTTTCCTTGCTGCTTTGATGGAGACCGAAGTCTATGATTTTTTATTGTTAGCCTTTAAATAACTGTAGCAATCAATGGATGTTCTGTTAGGAAGTTTTTCTGTTGTTGTTTGAAGACTGCCAGTAAATCATGGAAGCCTCCTGGCATATGGAATTTTTAAAGAGGGGACAATAATCCCAATGGGGAAATATCTGAAGGTTCGAAGCCCTGCTGGTGCTCTTATAAAAAGAGAAAGTGCAAGGAGATCTTTAAACCAGTTTGTAAGTCATCTGTCTTTCAGTGACCTCTGTTGTCGGGCAGCTCCGTGGTTACACAGTATCTGGACACATAACTACCAGTCATTAACCTCTTGATAAATGGTAGATGCCTCCCTGTAATATGTGAACCCGTAAAAGTGAGACTGTAGCGTTGATAAAGAATCTTCTAAAAGTAAGAATTCTTCAGGAAATATTAATCTTTAGAGGCCTGGATTTTGGTGATGAACAGGAACTTTTTATGCTGTTTATCTAGCAGACACATTAATTTGTTTCCCCAGCGTCATTACTTGCTGTGCCGTTCTCAACATGCCGCCCTACCTCGATCTATCTGCAGCCCCAGATTGTTATCTGCGAGTCTCATTACACACCAGAAGGACAATACCCCCAGCAAACTGAGACCAACTTAATACAGGACTATATCATTCTGACTCTTATTCGTTCCTACACTCCCAGTTTTAAACCTACATCTCACTTTAATGTGTAAATTATCTACTGTTTTAAAGCCGCGCTGCTAGATAATGTGCTCTATTATTATTTTTTAATGCAGATCTAAGAGGACATAATGCAAAGGATTGTTTCATGAATGAAGCCCAAAAGGTGTTTTTTTTTTCCCTCTTTCCAGCTATCAGATTTTTTTTTCCCCTTTGTTACATGTTAAGTTCCTTTTTGACATATTCTGGTTGAAATAAACCAAAAAGGACAAAAGAAATCCCACATTAGATAGATGGAAAGAACAAAGAAAAAAAAATAAAAAAGATAAATGAGTACACTTACTAAACTAACCAAACAGTCATCTGAAATGGCTGATTAATAACTGTCCTTATACAGCCTACGCTGCAGATACTTTCCAACAAGTACAGTAAGCACAAGACATGTTTATTGAATATTGAAAAATATAAAATGGATATAAAACATGATTAGTAGGAAGGACAACTGTTAGAGTTGGTTTCAGATAAACTAAATTTGCAGGATTTATGAGTTCCCTTCAAGGGACTAATGGATGTTTAGATGACTAGAGAGAGGTAAAAAATTGGTTTTTGGTATTTCTTTAGCAGTTTCAAGCTTATCACTTGGAGTATATAATTCTTCTTAGCCAGTTCCGCTAAATGAAGAATATGTCATCTCATTCAGTTACAAAACTCAAAGGTTAAACAACTAAACCACACAGCTTATAAAATGCATCACACTCTTCTGGCAGATGGAATAATTAAAGAGAAACCAAGTGTGGTATCAACAACAAATAGATGGTAGGGAGTGAAGTGAGGGGATAAATTAAAAAAACACAGTATCTGCAAATGAAAGTGGGATTGTGAAGAGTTCAAATAACCTGCTCCCAGAGCAGGCTAGAAGAGGTAATATTTTACAGAAAGTAGAGGTCTAGATGGTCTTCCACAATTTTAAACCGTGCTTAATATTCTGAAGACATGGGTCATAGTAGCTTGTACCATTTAATGTTTCTATTAACTCTCATTTATAAGCAAGTAGCATCTGATCACACTCAAAGCCCAGTAAGGGCTTTTTAAGACTGTCAGCAACCTTAATCCAAGGTGACTATTTCACTGTCACACCTACAGAGGTAACCCACTTCAGCTTCAAAGCACTGAGCCAGAAGTACTCTGTATATATAACTCTCTCAAACACTATCTGGATGGTTTGAACATGAAATTAGGCTCTCTTGAGTGAGAGATTCCTGTAAATACACGTTATCTATTCTGCTCTATGTACCTGTTAACCTCAGAAGACACGCAGACTGGGGATTACAGTGTATATTTGTTATTAAGATCAGGCCAGCCATTAATAAAGGCCAATTTGGTGGATATGTTAAAGTTACAACGAATACCGTCAATGAGGGCAATTCAAAGAGAAAACTGCCTGTATCAAAAAGCTATCTCCAGAGGTGTTATGAATTCATTTTATTTCCTATTCTTCTCTGACCCAGTTGACATTATTATTGAATATACATGTACTTGTTTGTCTTTTCATCCATAGCTAATGCAAAACACCACTTTAGGGAAAGAGTGGGATTAAGTAGGATTTCTGATTTCATTATTAGAGCAATGCCATTTACTCTATCAGTTGAAGTTGTGTCAGCATATTTATTATAATCTACAATTTTCAGAGGTTTGTAATTTGGAATGTGAAATTACTGCAAAGCAGAAACATTGTGACAAAGCAACACATTTATCTGTGTTGTAAGTAGGGGCAATCTCATTGACTGACTACAATACCCACTTCCTCCAGGGATGAACCAGTTCCCAAAGCAGATTGTTCTTACATTACAAATTTAACTAGACAAATGTCTGAATGAGGGCTTTATTATGATGTCTTCTGTAAAAGTCTTACCAGATATTGTAACAATAAAATATTTTTTTAGCAGACTTCAACTTGCAATGGACATCAGAATAAGATGAGATGAACTGAAATCAAAATAAGCTATTTTTAGATCTGTTTACGATGATTTTGGCATAGCAAGCTAAATTTTTATCTTCTCTCTTTGACTCTACACATGTTGTCCAAAAGTATAATTCAAAAAAATATGCTGGATAACAGTTTTAAAGTTTATTAATCCGAAACCCCTCTGTGGCTGTTCTATTAACAGACAATATTAGAAGGTTATGCAAGTCCCACCATGGGTTCTGCTTCTCAGCAGGCAAGACCTTGTTTTACACTTTTTTTCTTGTTCATTTTCGACACGAATGAGTCATGGAGTCCCTCTAGCCACTCCACACAGTTCTTACAACATGAGTTACTGGGTTACAATATAAGTCTAGACATCCTTTTTCAACTGCTCAAAGAAGTCATGAATAGTGAGACACCAAAGCTGCAGAGCAAGATGACCTAGGATTTAATGGGACATTTGGGGTCACCGAAATGGGCTTTCCCACCCATCCATCCAGGGAGGAGCAAAAGCAGCAGAACCTCAAACTCAGCTCTGGCGTCTGGGCTGTAACTTTCTGGGGTGCCACCAAGCTAAGCTGCACACACACTGAAACCATGTGTGACAGGCACTTGGAGCCAACCCTACTGCTGAGTTCAGCAGGTGTTTTGTGCACACCACATTTGCTGGTTTGGGATCCTGTGAATAAGTAAGTCAAGATTTGACTGGGAGATGTGAAATATTCTCCTCCCTGAAAAAGCACCATCACAGTAGACTTTAATTTCAGGTACTTTTATAGAGCATTATAACTTCTTAAAGGAGTACATTCACAGCTCAACATCCTTTCATTGGTTTCAGGTATAACTTATTTAAATGCTTTTTTCAAGTGAATAAGGTCTGTATTGCCAGCAAGCTTCTGAGAACACTACGCATTTCTTCTTGCTCTGCTTGTGTAGGGCCGTGCTGGGAGAACACTGTGTTTATAAGATGCTGTAGGTTTCGTGAGACAGCTTCATCAGGGAAGAAGAGGTGCTTGAAATGCAGCCTAAATATAGGATATCCACGTTCTGCACTTCTAATTTGCTCTCAGATCAGTTCACCGCTGTGCTGGAGCTCTATTCGTGTGTAAAAAAGCCTTGTGGGAATGGAAAGGACGGAGGAAAGGGAAGAGGGGGTTGCAAGCAGACAGTGAAGGGAATTCTGGGCAATTCCCTAATCCTGAGCTGCCCAGAAAATTAACTTGCTCATGTCAAATCACATTTGTACAAAATGCATATCACGTCTGGATCACACCACAACAAACACAAGCGTTGCTTCTACAAGAAGGAGGACCAGCAATGATGTCAGACAGACAGACATGCCATTCTTTTCTTGCTGGGTTTCTCTCTGGTAAAATGGGAATACATATTTAAGATTCTTGCTTTTCAAAATACTCAGCTTTTATTTTGTAAATCTGTAATACTGTCCTTGCAACCTCAACAGGTAAACCATGCTTCTGTCCCATTAGTGGAGGATGTACCACTTAACTTTGTCTGACAAGAAAAGGCAAGGATGAAACAAAGCCTAATGACACAAGAGACACAGCAAAGCTCTGATCAGGAGAAACAGTGGTAGGTGTAGGAAGCATACAAATGACATTGGGAGCTCTCCAAGGAAAGAAGTTCCCTCTTGCTTCAGCCTTCCGCTGATAAAAATGGACACTAAAATGAAGGTTTGTATGACTCAGATTGGAGATGCATGTGCTACAACTAGTTATACTGTTCAATATTAAAAAGAGAGTGTAGACTGTTATTGCAAATTTCACTTGTGATACTTAATAAGACTCAAATCCAGAAAAGGCAGGAATCAAATACACATCTTTGAGGTGAAAAAAGTAGCGCTTTACCAACCTGAGCTACAAAGCCCTTGTCAAACTTGTTTGCTGCAACACTTATGTGGCGGGAACACTGTCCATGCAAATAGTGACTGGCACTGACGTGCAACCTTTTCTACCCCTGAACTTTCCTGGAAATAAGGCCATCAGATCAACACAAGCTATGCCAGTTTACCCTCTGGACATACACTGAACTTGTTTTTCATTTTCCTAGTGCATTTCTCTGTAGTATATAGGACTTCTCTGAGAGTGGTAACTCAAAAGGTATCATGCAAATGACAAACTGTATAATGGAATTCAGATGTATTTCAAGAATGTGTTGCACACACTGGAGCGCAATTTTATCATTCATCAAGGGGGAGGAAGGGGAACTACATGTGTGAAAACATCTAACACTAGATTTCCCCCGAGAAGTTCATAATACAGTGGACAAAGAACCTGGGGAAATGAAAATAAATGGTAGAGTAATACCAAAGGAAAAAAGAAGATCTTTTGTTATAAAATATTCCATCTATAAATCTTGAAACCTGATATTCATTCTTTTGCTGAAATGTGCAAGTCATCTTTAAAATATTTCCTCTGAGATAGTATAAGAGTTACGGTAAAAGAAAATCTCAGAAGATTAAATGGAATTTACAAGCACCATTTACCTTAATATTCAGGGCCACTTGTCTGGTGATTTTATATATACTTAAATGTAGTTTATTAATTTTTCCTTCTCCTTATCCAGCATTCTCCTTTATTACATTCTGGTCAATGACAAGCTCAGTGTGGTGAGCTCTTACTCACAGGTGTAACTTCTACTCATCTGAGTAGCTTCAGTGGCCTGATTAGAACCAATTTGCTTGAAGAATAGATCAAATCCTCAGCCTCTGGCCTGAAATTGCCTCCCTTTAGAAAGAACTGAAGTCATCTTTCGTGTCTCAACCGCCAAAAAGCCTGTGAGCAATAGAGGTACCTGGTCTCTTCCCTCCCACAGGAGAAGGCACACATTAGCCTCAGAACACGGTCAGCCTCCCTCTGGTCCAGTTGATGGAGAAAGATGTCTCGCTAAGAAACACTCCATTTTGTGTTGTCACACTCAGTCTGCCTTAGTGTTTCTGGCACCATATCAGTAATTAGTGTAATTACAGCTGGTGAGAGAAAAGTAACCCCCATGGTTATCTATTAGGTACCTCAGAATCAGAGAGTACACTTCATTACTCACCTCTCCATATCATCTCTTAATTTCAAAAGGATTAAGCAAAATGAATTCTTTCAGCAGAAGAATTTCTTTATCTAGCCATCCATTAATCTCCATGCATAAAAAGCTCTTAAAGGCAACTAAAATATTAAGTTGCTACTAAGTGCATTGCAACAACTGCTCTGTTGACAGGCATTTTGCTTTTCATTAAAGCCAAGACAAGAACTTTGGGAGGAGGGAGAAACCTGCTGCCAAATTTGATCTGCACGTTAACATAGATGGAGATCAGTATGTTTAGCATGAATAATGTTGTAGCATACCCAACACTTTCCTGACTCGCACCCTTACTGAGGTCCATTCTATTGGAAGTTTTCTTTGGAACAGAATTGGAGCAGAATAGTTGAATAGCATGATTAGTTTAAAAAGTCAAGAAAAGCAGTATCTTTTTGTTTCAAGCAGGTGTGTTGATATTCTTGTCTTTAAGCTTTCTGTCTAGAAAAGTGCAATCTCTATACATTGTGTCTCCGTCACTGTGCAATGACTCCTCAGTATCACATGCTCCCATTTGGCAAGTCCTCAGAAGGATGTATCATGAAGAAAAAAGGGAAAAAAAAGGAGAAAGGAGAGACATGAACAAAGAAAAGCACAGCTCCAGGAACAATACAGGGGAGGACTAATCACAGTTTCTAAAAACTCCTGTGTAAAACTTGTACTCTTTTTGAAGTTTTTGAAGAATAAAATGAGGACCCCCACCTTTTCAAGTGTGCCATATTCTGCTAGTGCGTACAAAGCTTCTCCTATTTTCCTTCTGCACAAGCACAACAGCCGATACAATTTCAGGTTCTGATATTTACCAAGAAGAATATATAGTCCAAGAGCCATTTCTGTGATACATACTCATTTCCAATACATTCCGCATGAAAAACACCTGCTTACTGCAACCATATTTGATTAAAACTGTCTCCTAGCCAGAGCACCAGTATTTCCTCTGGTAAACAAGCCTTCAGCTGGCATATTTACACACAAAGGCTTTGGGAACTTAGCACACAGTTAAACAATGATTGATAATTCCATAGCAACTTGAAAAGGTGACTTTAAAAAATCATACCAGAAAATATATTAAAAAGAGTTGTTCACCAGGGAACAAATAACATAAGACTGGCTCGTCTATCCAATGCTCTACAGTGCATATGGAAGGACATTAATTTAATTCACTGATTATATTCTTTTATCTTTTATTTTATTCCATTTTTAATCTGGTAACAAAGTGAGTCCTTCAAGGAGCTGTTTGATGAGCTGTCAGTACCAACATGACATTCACAAATCTTTCTGTATGCACTGTTTTCCACTTACATTGACTAATCTCGTATCTGAAGAGTACAGTCCTTTTGTTTCTGCAGATTGGAAATGAGTTGTGTCTGGAAATCTTAAGCTTCAATAACCTGGTCTGGAGTGGAAGCAGCTATTGTGTTCATTAAAACCTCTATATTGATGCATTTTTTTGCAGCTCTGAACTCTACTTAAACACATAAAATCTTTTCTGCTGCTTGAACTATTTGCCTCTAATTCCAAAATGCTGTCTGCAGAGGTCAGTGTCATGGAGAGAGATTGCAATTTGGTGTCAGTGATAAGAATGACAGCGAGCCCTCAAGGCGCTTTACAGAGGGAGTACGGACTGAGATGAACTCTCCAACACGGGTACTAAGACTGTGTGGAACTGGAGAGCAGGGTGATGAGGAGGGGAAATTCACCCAGAGCCTCCTATAGGGCACAGCTCATCCACAGCTCTAGTCTGTTCCAACCTGTGAGCTCCAGTGGCAGCCACAGCCTGTCCACACCAGCTGTATGTGATGTTGGGGCCAGTATCTGCCCATCCCGCAGCCCATTTGCAGTAGCTGCTGAGGCCAACGGGTGTCCTATGCCTCCAATACACAGCACAACGTGCACAAGGGGACCTCTGCTTCTTTCTCACTGCTCTGGCACTGTCCTGCAGCAGGACCTTGGGAGGATCGGGGTGGCTTTGCAGTCTTCCTCCACAAGTTGACTTCATCCACCCTTTAGGTATAAGGGTGGATCTGAAATCCAAAAGAGATGCAAAGAAAGCTCTGAGGGAGCAAATCAAAGCAGCTGCCTGGACCTTGGGTGCTGAGTACAAGGTGTCAAGTAAATAAACAAAACAGGACAATTTATCCCCAGTTCTCAAACCATTTCCCTACTTTAAACTCTTTTAGCCATAACAAGGCCCAAAAACCAAAAATTAACATGAGAGCTATTTCCCTCCAGTCTCCTTTCCTTAACAAGCTCTTTGAACAGTGTTCATAGCCAATATATGTTTATACCCTGAAACCAAACACGGCTCTGCAAAAGGGCACTGCTTAGTTAATGTTTCTCAATGCAGACACATCACCTCATGTGTTTTTTTCTTTTTTTTCCCTCAGTTTTCCTAACTTACGTATGCATAGAAGGGAAAAACTATTTTCTGTCAAGTATTAGGCCCAACAGAGTTTTCCAGTTCTAACATGGATGCCATTAGGTTCATGCCTTGGTTAAGTAGACAGGGACAAAATGAACTAAGCATGAACAGAGAAAGAAAATCCATTAAAAACAGTAGTAAAAAAGTGGAAAAGAGAGAAGGCAGATATGAAGGATTCAGAGGAAGAAAATGCTAGACTAACTAAATAAAAAAATCTCTTACTGTGCATTTGTAGGATATACACTTGTGCCCACCTTGCTTTGGAGGATGAATGGAAGGGATAGGAAAGGAGTAGATGCATGGTCTCATCTGAATACAAAGCAGATTTTCCTCTATTAGAAACACCATTTTTAACTGACCATTGCCATTACTGACCATTGGAACACTGAAGTTATAGTGCTTCCTAATTTGAAGAAGCTTACAAACTCCTAAAAGGAACTCAAGAAAGCTGCTAAAGCTCAGACGCTGCTCATCTACTCATCTCTTTAGAGAAAGGATAAAGAATATTTGGCAAGGAGCAAGCTGAAGGCAAAACCTGCCAACTTCTTTCACAACACTGGCCTCTAAAAAAGCAGTAGTGTGAACAATGTGCTTCTATTTTAAATACTTCAGTGTGAGTGGACCCTAACTAATCAGATGAGTGGAAGAATGCCAGCAAAGACTCTGACCCCAAGGATTCAGAAACCTCTCAACCTGAGATCCCTGTCAATTTGTCCTCATGAATGAATGGTTGTGGGTGAGTGTCCTGTAACTCAATAAAGGGGTCTGGCTGCTTCATTTCAGTGCAAATGAACAACAGCTTCATAAAACTGGAGAGTATTTCTTTGGTTGTTCAAGAGGAAGACTCAAGGTGTTTAATAAAGACTTGTAAAGGGAGGACTTCCAGTGGCTGATACTGAAAAGGCAATGCAAGGCAGCCATGCCATGGCTTTTGGTGATGTGTTAGGCTATGGAGAATGGGAGTTTTGGTTTGGAAACAGTGTTTGTTCATACGGAGAAAAGAGGAACTTGTCACACGACAGATTTTTCTAGAATGCTTTAAGCTGAGCACTTGACTTAAAGAGAGATTTTCAGGTGTGTGCATTACCAAAGCAGGATTCCAAGAGGGCATGAAGTCCTGTGCGCTGGCATGCTGATGGTGCAGGGTGAATAAAGAGCAGGGGTCAGGCATGGAGAAGATGAGCAAGTGCCCAGGGCTTATTATGAGTGCATGAGAGAACTGCCTGGGGTTTTCAATGCTGAAAACTCATTACAGCTTTATAAATATACTGCTGGACTCTGCCTGGTACACAAGGATGTCTAGGGCTCATCAATCAGCAAAAAAATCCCCATAGAAAGCAAAGATAAGATGATCTTGAGGAAGATGAGTTTTATTTTCACTGCATTAAATTTCTGATCAGTTTTGAAAGCCAATTCTACTGTAGCTGCAAAATCGCACATCCCGAAGTCACAACAACTACCCCATAGATTCAGTACAAACTTTGCAAAGAGAAACGAATCTCCAGTAAGACAGTTCGCATTTATCCTTAAATGAACATCCTGTGGATCAATCTAAAAATGTATAAATGGAGTGAACCTAGCATGTACTAAAAGTAATACAAACAGAGGAGATAAATGAAAAAATACGTAAATGATTTCTGAATCGGGATGATTTATAAGGCACTGAATATGCATGATAGAAATCAAGTACCAGGCACAGTTCTGAAAACACTGACTCATGCAAGTAATCCTTGCTCCTGCAAGCATTATTTTTCAGGCTCAGATCCAAACACAATGCCTGACACTGTTTGCTCTGATAATCACTCTAAGATAAACAGATATGAATAACTGCAAATACTTCCAAGCATTTCCTTTCACTTATAATGTAAAAAGAAAAATTAGAGGATAAAATGAAAATGTATGTTTCCGCTTCCAGGTTTCATACATCATTAATTCTGTAAAAATATATCAGTCTTCATGCTGATACTTTCTCTTTGCTTGGCAAGCTTGAAGAATGCAATATGCTTGATAACCTGATTGAAAATTTGATCCTATTGTTTAACAAAATGAAGATTGTTTCATAAGGGGCTCCACCATGTCTGTGCACATTTTCCCCTAAGTAACAGTGTAAGACTTGTATTTCCCCAGACAGTTGAACATTTACGTTGATGTACTTGGCTGCAGACCCAATCTTGCACTGGCTATAATACAGGAGAATTTTCCCCAGCATTTTGAATTACAGCACTGAAATAATTTAACAGGGCCTTCTGTGCATGTTAAACAAGTTTCCTGATATAGTTAGCTCTTACTGAAAGTTTGTTTACCCTATAAATTATACCACATGCTTAAACCACACTTTGGTCTGAAATCTACAGAGGTTATTATTATTATTATTTTTTCAGTATCGTTGCAAATAGTGTAACTTTGGAAAACCTAGCATTTCCCCACATTCACACACACCCCACATACAAATATTCTCTGTTCTTCATGTTCCCCAGGAAGCCCAGGTTACTTTTGAACTATCTGCTAGTTTGCACTTGAGGAAACCCTCTCCAGTGTTAGAAGGATGAAGCTAGGAGGAACCAAGAAAAGAATATTCATTTATTGGTTTAAAAGGGTACGGTAAAGATATCCACAGCCACTGTTTATACCTAATTACTCATAGCAAACCCTGCAAATTACTGTCATGGTATTGATCCTAGTGAGAACATGACACACATTGTCATTTCCAAGAGCAGGAGAAAGATGACCTCTTTCTAGCAAGGAGATTTAACAACTGTCTCCCAACTTCATCACTTTATCACAAAGTTTTTAAAGAATACATTTTGGTTGATTCTCTGACAGGTAGGTAAATATTGTTTTCATATTCCCAAATTAATTTAGTTATTAGATGAAATGCATGACACCATAAAAAAACCCTTGAAAATCGTAACATGGTCCTCAGTGATAAAAACATTATAGAAAAGAAAAATCCCAAATATTGATTTTTTTTTTTTTTTGCCTCCTCTTTTGTACATTTATACTAGGCCTGGCACCCTGTTTCTTTGGCCACGAATAGACTATGTTGATGTTATTATAAGACAAATAAACAAAAGTATTAGTACATAAAATTGATAAAGAGATACTAAATCTTTTCCTCTAGGACAAAACCTAGAAGTGATGCAGACTAAATTTTATTGGTAAACTCTAATAATGTCACAACATTACAGAGACAAATAATACTATAATATATCAAAATTGTCAGACTGGATCAGGCCCATGGCACATCTAAGTCTGCATCTTGTCACGGGAGACGATTCAATGAGACAATTTGTTGGTACAGAATTTGTCCTAATATAACTGGAAGTAAATGTTGGTTCCTCATGCCCGTGGAGCATATATGTCTCTCAAATTCTTTATTCCAATCTTTTTTTCAGAATCTCTTTGAACCCTGGCTCTGCTGTTGGCAGCCACCTGAGTCCTAATTGTGTGCTGTGTAAGAACATATTTGTTTTCCTTGGCTTTCTGAATGTCATGAAATGCTTCCTTGCATTTATATTGTAAGAAAAGGAATGGGAATTTTATAGGATTTAAGTGGGTGTAGGTGCTTGAGTCCTAGCAAATTTCACTAGGATTTCAAAACTTAATTTCTGATTAGGATAGTTACAAGCAATAATACATTGTTTTTTATATACTATTATTTTTTTACTTTCTCATCTTACTTTAAGTGCTTCCTGTTGAAACTCTAAATCTTAGTGCCCATTATAATCCGAATGTATACCTTTAGCTTATGCCTGACATACAAGCTGTAAGGCCCTCCCAAGCTTTTGCTGAGTTTTGATCTTAGCTCAGTGGGAACAGGATGAGTCCCACGAAGAGGAAATTGCATGACACACCTTGCACTTGGTGCAAAAGCTGTTAATCTACAGATTAATCCAGTTGATACATATGGTTAGGTAGTTGGGTAACTATCAGGATGCAACACTACCTTTCATCTCCTAAGGTAATGCAAAAGTTATATCTCAAATCCAATTTAAATTGGTGCTCCCTTGAGCTCAAAGATAATTTCTCTCTAATCCTCTTCTGGTTGTCTACAGTGTAACCTTCAAAATCTCAGATATGACACTGTAAAAAAATGATCAAGTCATAATTTTTTTAGCACAAAACCGAGCTATTTTTCCTGGTGGCACTATGTTCCAGCTGTTATCAGATTCAAGAATTCTTCAATTGCCTTGAACTCTGCATTTATTTTACTTTTCCAGATTTTTTGCCAATGAAAATACTTCGAAAGTACTTCAGCACTGCTTGAAGAGAAAATAATCTTGTCAGTTTTATTGTGTCATATCTGAGATTATGAAGGTCATGCTAACTACAAGTCTGTTCGAATTGCTACAGGGTTGGGTGAGGTGGGCTTTTTATTTTTTTTTTTGGTTTTCCCCTTGCTCCTACCATGAAGTAATAGGGATTTTCCCCTTTCATTCATCTTGCCTTTTGTTGTTTTTAATCGACCACCCATCAGTGCCGAATTGCCTTGTAACTGTCTGCTGAGCTTTCATTTGACAGAGATAGCTGCTATTGTTAACACGAGCCTTCACTTCAGCCCATTTAACTTTCCTCAGTTTGACAGCTTCACAATAGCCACCTTCCATCTAAAGAAAACTGTGATTTAGTAGAAAGGGAATGTGGGACAACAGCCTGATCTGTCACTCAGTCTCCAGTGAGTTCTCCTGGCATAAAGTTCCCCCACAAAGCCAGAGGATGAAATACTACACAAAAATAAGACGGCCATGAGGCATGCTCAGTTATATATTCTGGTAAAATCTAAGCAGCAATCATGCTTAAAAATACAGCCCTTTCCTGTCTGTAATACTCTGTGCTGGGCAGCAAAATAAATATTTTGATTGATTTTAAATTTCTATTTTTTACTTATATTCCAGATCAATGTTTGACGTTTTTCCTCTCTTTTATTCAGCTAGCAATTGTTCTCAAATTGACCTACAACAACTCCTAGTGGAAACAGTATGTCACAAGTAAATTAAAGCTTTCATTGGGCCAGTCATTGGTCCTGCTCCGCATAAGTCTACATGAAAACATGCGGATGAATTAAGAGCCTGGATGTCTTCTCTTACTGACAATTAAAACCATAAAATTACGGCTGCCTTAGCACAGAATAGCTCCCAACTCATCCCCACACTCAGCTCTCCACTCCCAGGCAGTTTGGAAATATAGTTGTAGCTGAATCTTTTCTGTTGTGCATTTCTGCCTTGTGTTGTTGTGTATTTATGCTTAAATTTGGTTTTATAATTTGGCACAAACGACAAGTCGTAGACATCCCACTATTAGATTTGCCGGCACCACTTTTTTCTCCAGCCGCAGTTAAATAACTGTATTATTTTCTTGTCCAAAATCCTGGATCCCAGTCTGATGAACACTTTCTTGTTAAAAAATGTGTCTGGAAAATGGAATTTGATTACCATAAAACACAATTTATTTCAGTCCATCTATATTCCTATCCTTAGAGCTCTCATTAACTTCAAAAGAAGAGGAATGAGAAAACAGAGTTGGTGCAGCCGCACACTGCAAAAAGAGCCCTGCTAAAGTGACTGCCACGTTCACCTAAGTTTGAAAACCATTTTCTGGTATATAAAATAAACAAGATACTCTGCTAGGGGTGGCTGATCACCAAGCAACACACAAATAAATGTTTGTTTTGCAGATGCCATTTAAAACTTCAGGTAAGGCTTTACAACTATGAAGAAAGGTGCGTTCAGAACTGGAGACAGAAAATCGGACAACAGATAAATTCCAGGAAAAAGAGCTAGAAAACAGTTACAGAGAAGCATCTACTGCCCAGTTTAAATGTGAGAGGGTACCCATGAGGCTATAACTAGGAAGAACACCAGGCCTCTCCACTGTTTCTAATTAGGGAGGACATCCTTCATTTTATAGCTCCTGTGGTCTAATTTGTAGAGAGCCATATCCCCTAAAGCTTTCTGTAAACCAAATTAAAACTCATTCCATCAAGGAGTTTTAGCAATATATGGTCTCTGAACACAATGCATACTCATGGTCACAGAGCACTTCAGGCAGTCCGCTGGGGGCATATTCTCTTTTTTGGTGGGAGGTGGGGAGAGGGGAAGGAGGGAGTTATTCTTTTTCCTTTCTATTAGGAAACAACATATTTCTTTTTAGGAAAATAAATTATTATTTTTTTCTTAAGACTAGTGAATCTGGTTCTTTTTAAACAGTCATTCATTCATATGAAGGCACAGTACATACAGTCTCTTAACTGATTTTCCTGGTATTCTGTTACTTTTAATTGGAACATTTTTTCCTTTTTTTTTTTTTTTTTTTTTTTTTTAAGACACCTCAAAGCTTCAGACTGCTCAATGAACACTGCTAGCAATTTTTTTCTCTAAATGAAAAAATAGTTAGGGCTTTTGGGGAGACTTAAGATTCCATAAATGCTTTTGAAGTTTGCAGTTCTGTCTCAATCCAAAAAACGTTCATATTGTGCGGCAGTTACACAAGCATCTCGTGCTCTACTCTACTGTTTTTTAACCCAGGTCTGAACAAGCAGAGTAAATTCAATCCGTATGCCCATTCAATCCTTGGCCTCTATGCTGCCTCTATCAACAGGAGTGCCAATTAAAATTATAGCTTCTGGATTTGGACACATGTCCATTAGACCTGGACTGAGACCTTCAATTCATTTCACACAGGGCACTGAATAGCTCTGGGAGTGTAATGACTTTTGTTCACTACAATCCTGCTTTGAATTTGAACTGGTAACCTGCAGGTGAAAGGGTCCATCCTTCTATTGTTCGCGCAGCCTATGCCAGTGAGGCACAGTTATAAGACGGATTTGGTGTCACTTGGGCTCTGAACTTCTCGCACACACAAAGACATCATTTCTTGAAAAAACTTCCCTTTCCATTTCTGTTGGATGTGATGTAAACCTGCAGGTAACTACCCATGTAGCTAGAATCAACCAGTGGTGCAAACACTAAGCGAGATGCTTATTTCCCTTCACATGCAAAAGGACCGAGCCAAATTTCTTCCAGAGGTAAGATTTCAAGAAAGTGTTTATCACAGCTGGTATAATTACAGAATTACATGTGAAAAACAACAAGGGCTGAGGGCTCTAATGACTAAGTGGAAAACTGCAGGATAATATCAAACAAAACGTTTACAGTCCAAATATTCCACCAGGTACAGGTCAGACATTCCCACCTGGAGCAATCGCACAGCACACTTTGAATGCAGGCAGGTGAGAGTTTTGCCTGTATTATGTGAGGCGATTTTGCTATAAATTCCCAACTCATTTTGACAATGGGTGGCCGAAGTGTTTCCTACTGGTTCACAACAGTTTCATATTAAAAGTGCCCAGTAAGAAATTTGATAGGCTGCCCCCAAAACGCTGAGAGCCATTAGCCTGGGGAAGCTGATGAAAAGGGGATGCCCTGTGGCACCCACCACTGCCTGGGTGAGTTCCCAGAGCCCCCAGGAGGGCGCTGCTCACTGCTCTGCCCATTATACATCCTCCCTCCTCTCCGCTCTGTATTCTTGTCTCTTTCATTAAGGCTTTATCCACTCGTTTCAAATAAAACAAATACATTCACTGTTGTTTAAAGGCCCATCTACATTTCCTGTGAGTTATTTTCATCATCAGTGCTCTAATAAAGTTATTTCAAAGTAAACTGGTGAGAGAGAGAGAGTTATTGTGTAACACTATGTCATGCATCTTCTCAAACCAGTTAAATCTCAGCAAGAAGTTAAAAGAAAAAAAAAAGGTCTGTTTAAAACCAGATTAAGCACTAGCTGCTAAAGCATAATAAATGGCTCTATTTTAACTGACTGAACTGTGCACACTTAGAATACAAGGGCATATCTCATTTGGGTTTATGCAATTGTTCAGTCTACTTTCCTACCATTTCACCCATCATCAGATGAGAGAACTTGTCAGGCAAAATTATAGTTAATGATGTTTAATGGTGGCTAAGCCCGATAGACTTGTTTATTTCTTTTCTTCTTTTTTGTTGCTTTACTCTCACTGAAATAATGAAAATATTACATGAACAACTTCTATATTATTTGCAGGAAAAGCTTCCATTACCAATGTTAGGTAACATAAAGCTTTATCTGATTTATACAGCAATCTATATAAATCTACTTTTATGTTTTATTTGATTCCAGCCATTAGGCTGTGCTAGGAAGTAATTCTAAAATATATATCATAGTGGCAATTCACTGTACTATACCAAATTAATCTACATAAATCTATACCTGCGTGCAGGGAACCAGCATAGTAACATCACCAGTATGGAGGAGGAATGGATGCCAGTAATTCTACTTGTAGGCTTTCTAGGAAATTCAAGCTTTTTCTAAACCACTGAGCACAATACAAATGTCCTCCATTGAAAATTTCCTCTAAATTAACTGTATCATCATTAGCATAGCTTTTACATTTTAAATTTCAGAATATGACACTGAATATTAGGAGAGGTATTTCCTCTTTATGACTGATCTTAAGTCAGAGAGCTGGAGCATGAATGGGATGTTTGGAACAGAATATCCTTTTAAAAACCTGTATTCCTTGCTGATTTAGAGTTCCTTGTGTAGCTGTAGCGTGTGCTTTGTACAGCTGAATGAGGCCAGCTGGCAAAGTAGGAGAATATCAGTATTCTGACTGCTTTTCTTTTGTTTGAATATTACCTCAGTGGCCATACACTAAATGATGTGAACTTGATGGGTTTGACTATGACCTCAGCTAAACTGAACAATATGAAGCTGGCACATCTGTAATCTCAGGCTTGCTATTTTTCAATTTATTTTTCACCTGACTTGTATTAAGATGTGGTTCAAATTTTAAAATAAAAATAAAAAGGGCCCTTCTGCATTCCAAATCAATCAGCAAATGCTGGCATGCCAGAAGGCAGGCTTCATCTGCCTCTTCACACCACATTTGGTGGATCCCTGACTTATGAGAGCTTGATTTCTAAATGTTTATGCAGAAAGAAATGCTTTACACATCCGCTCCTTCTCAGATAGCCTACAGGGATTTCTGGCAATACTTATATTTTTTTTCCCCTGCCTTCCAGGTTTTCTCCCTGTGGACGCATAAAGACATAGTGACAGCAGGAGTAGGCTCAACTCGCTGTGAGCAGCATCCGTACATATTATTGCTATTGACTCCATGAGATAAGCTGGACATCTGTCTTTACTTTTAGCAAGTTCCACAAGGATAAACACGAACATGAACGCAGGCTGCCCACAGACAGTTTACTGGTGCTCTTTTATAGCCCCATCCCATCGCTGGGCTTCTGTCACTTTTGTCTGAGCTATATTTCAATGTCGGGTCATAAGAGTTCAAAGCACAGTCAATTAATCAAATGGTTTCTATGAACATAAATGCAGTTCAATAACTGTTTCCTATTCAACATAACCAAGGAAATGAAAGGAGGAGGTTAATGTGGAGATAGCTAGGTTATGTGCGGAGCTTTAAGCAGCAACCCTTGATTAGCCATCAGCAGACCAGGCATGTTATCGGTGGAGTTATTTTATGTGAGACAAAAGAACAAACCCAGGACATTTATGGCCTGATCCTGCTCTCAATAAAGCCAAGTTCTGCCATTGACTTATGCCTACCAGCTCAAAGAGAGCAGGGGGAAAAAAAAAACAAAAGACAAAAATTCTCTCTTACAATGCACTGTGTTTATACTATGGAGGATATACAATACAAGTCTATAAGGTGAAATAACTGCTCCCAAGAGAAGGAGAACTGAATATGGGACATGGCAGCTCACATGCTGAAAGGATGGGGAGAAGGTTTTACAACAGTGTAACAGGCTTTTTATCTGCTGTATCAGTGGTACAAGGTGGGGTTTATAATGCTGCTGACTCCAGCTGGTGGAAGTGGAAAAGGCCCAAATTCCTCGATCTCTGCTGCCCAAACATGACCCATCAAACAGGGTGGGAAGCAGCATGCTCTCTCTGCCAGCCACCCTTTTAAGAGAGCTTTTCTCTATCTAGCCTTTCATAAAAGTGTTGGGATTCTGCTTCATATCACCTAAGTCTGGTAATAAAAGGCTGAAACAAGCCCTCAGACCAGCATGAGAATTCTTTCCCCCACCACCACCTTTTTTTTTTTTATGGGATTAAAAAGAAAATAAATGCGTTTCTAACCACTGAAGACAGCAAGCTTTGGAGGGCTTAAATGGGAAAAGCTAGTTTAGATTGAGCCAATTTGGGGTATTGCCACACATGTCAAATAACACTTCACTTGACAAATGGTCCCTAAGAAATCTATGGGGCTATTCAAGGAGTAAGGTGGTGTTTGGTATGAGTAAGGCGATTAGAATCTGGCCCTTGTTTTATTTTCAGAGAGATCTCAAAAATGTGTTCGTTTTAATTTTCCCTTCCTTCTAGGATTGCTGGTGTTCACTTGGCCTGGCTTTTGAGGCAGAGGGATGTGAAAAACAGCACCAGTAGAAAAAAAAAGTATTAACCTTCTAATATATGACTAACATGGTTTTTTCTCCAATAAAATATGTGGCATAAACAAATTCCATAATGATGCTATGTATCATAAAAATTTTATTGGCACTTGTTTGGGATTACCCGCATAACTCACTTGTGAGTTCACTACTCATGGGTAATGTACTCATCTCAAATGCATGCTAAAAAACAGCTTACGTAAAAAGTCCTATTAGAGTTTACCAGACATTAAGCTAACAGTTTTTTTACAGAAGCCTCTTACAGTACGGTGGTTGACAGACATTACAAAAAAATCTGTAGCCTATAATAGGCAATGTTTTCATTAGGTTTATCCCAAGGATCCTATATAAAATTCCGTAAGTTCTGAACCAATGACATATATATCTATCTTGTAGTTTTACATTTCTTTCCTCCTCTCTAATCACAACTTCATGTCATCTCATACACATACCACTGCACTCAGAGAGAACAAGGTCCTGTGTCCCTTGGGTTAGGTCAGTACAAAGTATGAAAGAGTCCTTGCTGTAGCAACTATACCATCTAAATGGAAAGGATAGGGGATAGGAAAAAACACTGGTATTTACAGACTGAAAACCAAGACACAGTTTCCAAAAGGTCATACAGGAAGTCCCTGTTAGAGCTAAAATTAAAACCAAATTCTTCTGAGCACCAATTTAGTGTCTTAATAACAAATTTATCTCTCTCTCCTGCCCCCTCCTGTGTTTTTCTTCATCTACTGTAGTCCAAGCTCATCCTTGTACCATTTAAATATCTTTCATTAGTACTGCAAGCACCATGATTAGTACCCGTCTTTATTTAAAGCATCGAACACAAACTGCACACGGGGACAAGCAAATCTGTGAGGAGTACAAGTAAGATTACCAGGTCATGCACTCAGTGGGTCAGCGAGAGTTATGTTTCACACAAATAACTGTTAGAAACCAACCTCATAAACTCACTCCCAGTTCTTTAGCCCCACAGAGAAACTTGTCATGGAAACAGGAACGGGGCTGATGCTGAAGGGGCAGAGTTGAGTTGTTTTTATTTAGTTTTATTTTTCTCCTTTCCCCTGCTTTCCTCTACACATCTTTGGACTCACAGTGATACATGTGAGAATGCATTATACAGGCAACAGCCATACCTCCGGCATTGCCATGCCCAACCTGACACAAGGCCACCACCCAGAGAAACTTCTTTGGGCACTTCTGTGTCTCCTGCTACAGATTCTGCTTGGACCTAATTAGGTAAAAAATGTGAAACCAAAGATTTCTTGAAGCTGAGGGCATTTTAAGCCAATGAGGCAACCCAAAGTCATCACTTGTTGCAGAATCCTATTCAGCTGTGGGATTTTAACATAAACCAATGGGAAGATGTGTTTTCCCCTACTTTTTCTAGGAAATACATATTTTTTTTGACTGAAATAGTCATCCAAAAGATAATTCCAAGCTAATACCCTGAACAGAAAACTTTCATTTTAACCTAAACCCTGTGAACTGACGTGGACATTATTACAGGGTCTTTTGTTAGGATATATGGTGAAAACAGCACATAACAGAAACAAACAGTGCTATTGACAGGGTAGATGCATGAGGATATAACAAACTATTTTGTGAAAAGAAATATGTATTTGGAAGGAATAAGAAGGACCGTTTTTCAGATTAAGCTGATTTTGTGTGGATTAGCAGTTGTTTGAAATAGTTCAGAGGTTTGGCATGTGACAGGAAGCCCCAAACAACCTGAGAGTGGGCAGCATGCACACGAACCCAGCAAAAGCTCGAAACAAGCTGATTCTTCTGGAGAGAAAAATATCAATGAAGCAAAAAATGTTTCTACATTTTACACTGGCATCTATCCAGGAAGAAAAACCTTTTGACTGAAACTATTTCTATGAAAAGTTTTATTTTTGCTCCATTCTACTCAAATTTTCTTCAGCAAAATTTCCTTCCAACCACTATAAACATGTCCAATTACAAATCCTTGTTCTTATTTTCCCACTTTCAGTTTTTCTATTGAGAAGGAAAAAAAGGAAAAGGGGGCATGAAGACTCCAAAAGCACAAATCTTTTTTCTTAAAGTAAATATTTCCTTTCAATTTTCATTCTGTGAAAATTGATGACAAAAAATAAAATTTTAGGCAATGTTTTATAGAAAATACTTTTTCTATCAACTCACATATGAGAGAACTCTAAAACTTGGTATGAATAAAGCATATCTTTCCTTAGGTTGACCCATAAAAGAAACTCCTAATTTGCAATCATAGCAACAAAGTGAGGTTAAGAAAATGCTTTAGTGAATCTCTTGGCACAGTGAATATTAATGCAATATGGTTATCTCCAAGGAAGGTGGAAACATTACATAAGGAAGAACAGATTGTCCTTCTCATTTTCAGAATGATTTCCTATCTAAAGATAGACATGTCACTTGATTTTTAAGCACTTGAGAGCAAGTAAATTTCTCTAAAATCCAAAGAATATACCTGCTATTAACAACGGTAGTGGTATCTAATAAGAAAAGCACTTAAGCACAAACTGTACTTAATTTATCCAATAAGTAGCTATAAGTGATCAACACCAGAATCCTGTGGAGGAATTAAATATTCATTTTTCCTTTGCTGATTCAAGTACGGTTTTTACTCAGCTGCTGTGCAAGCTTGACAGTGGGGGAAAATGAGTCAAGTCAGCTATCCAGCAAGAAGCTCTATTTCATGGCAGGTGCTGGGAAGAAAGACACAGGTCTGCTCAGGGGGAGTCAGATAGGTAGAAAGTTTACTGACTTTCAGAACATTCTCAGTCATCAATACAGGAATAAACAAGCCATCTGTTTTCATTGAACCCATTGGCAAAGTTATCAAATTGCTGAAAAAAATATTTTTTTTTTAGCATAGGCAAGTACATTGCTGAGATGGCTTAGAGCAGGAGGAAAAAAGTGCCTGAATCAACAGAATAGATCAGATGTGCTGGATAAATGCTAAGCGGAAAGATATAGGAAGGACAAACACACATATTCTGCTTAGAATATATTAAAAACGAAATGTCAGAGGACCAGGCATCCTGGGAAGGGGAATGGAAAAAAGGAAGGTAATAAAGCAATAATCTCAGACGCAGCTCCGGAATTACCCAAAGTCTGCAGTGCTCTGTAGGGATTTTAAAGAGCACATTTAGAAAATTTGTTAGGAATTAGGAGAGCAGGGTCAATAAAGTTAAACTCTGTCAATAATCACTCTGTAATATGTACAAGGATCTTCCACCACAGTGCCCGAGGGCTACCTCTGAACTTAGAATTGAACTTTTCAAATTTAAAAAGACCCATTTATTGCAGCACGTCATTTGAGGAAATCTTATTATGGAAAAAAGCCTAAAAATAGAGCTGTTTTTTTAACACTCAAGACCGACCCCCCTGGAGAGCATCTACGAACCAAACTTTGCCAAGAGGAATATTTAATGAGAAGTTTTGAAGTCATTAGCCTGGCCATAACAGCACCCCACGTGACTGCAGAGGGATTTGGGAGACCGGAGCAGGCCACACATGGAGCGACCAGGTTATCAAAACACAGGGCCCAACTCTGCTCTCAGTGTGTGCAGGCCTAATACTTGGTCTTCACGCCTCTGAAGAATTAAGGTCATGCCTCCACTGTGTCATGGTGAGTTGTAAAGTGATTTTTAGCTCATGATGATCAAACTGGTGCCAGCACAGGAGGCATCAGAGCACTTGGCCCTGCTTCACCAGCCCATCAGCACTGGGGAGCATTACAGCGTCGTGGCAACCCCACAGGCCTTCTGCCATGGCCTGTGTAGACATACCAGCCCCCCAGCACTGGCCTGGGGAGCTCTAATGCAGGGTGACACCACCACTGTCCTCACAGCTCTCACCCTCATGGGGACTTTTGCACATCATCCCAGCCTCAGAGGCTCCGGCACAGGCATTAGGACAGTCCTGGCATACAGCCTTCAGGAGAAGGGCTACAAAAATTCATTGTGAGCTTATGTTTTACTTGAATATTTACATAAAGCATGTGTTCAAAGTTAAAAGTCCTCTACTTGCTCTTCTATAATTCAAAACATTGTGTAGTAAGGGATGCTATTAATACAGAATTGTAGCAGATACAGAATGCCAGAGATAACAGCCACTTGAAGTGTTTAGCTCCTAGTGAAAATAGCTAGGGTGGATGGTGGGAGTTGTGTGCTACACATCAAAGATCGAAATAACAAGTAATTTTTTTTGAAGAGAACTACCTAAATCGTGGATGGTTTTAAGAGGTCTATCTAAGCCCTACAAATGGATCTTGCTCTTTTTTTCTCAGATGACATACCAGCAGTCTTGTTTGTTGTTAAATGGCTCCGCCGCACTAAGCTGCAATGGTATGTTACCAGAAAACAGAAAATGCCCAGAAGTACTTGGGAAATGTGGTTCTTAAAAAGGACCTTCATGTCCTTCAGATAAATGACCCTAGGAACTTGACTGGGATGACTTATTGCGGGGTAAGTACACTAGGATTGCACTCCACTGTTAAATCATTCAATTTGTCCAGAAACACAGTAAAACAAATGAATCCACCACAGCTCATATTTGCTTCAGATTTAACTTTTGAATGTTGCAAATGAAAATGTGTGCTTAATTTTGGAAATTTCAGCTTTAAATTAACCGCTAATTTTCAGTCAGAATTTCTGTCAAACTGTCACTGCCTATGATCTAAATGCCTTGGGGACTGATCTGAACGCATGGCAACAAAAAGACAAAAAACACTAGATAGTCTTTTTCCATTAGTACCACGCTCTAGGAAAACAACACAAGACCCACAAAGATGCTCTTTGTCATCCCTTACACCCTGCAGAGTTTTGCTGTTGCCTAACAAATGGCCTTTAGGAACTCAGTCCTAGAAGGCACTTACCACCGAAATCCTAACCCAGGCAGGAGATCACACACATAGTTGCACCTGAGATTACACCTAAGAGTTGGTAACATAGAATGCTTGGGTCTACCTTCATCTCTCCTCTCCTATTTATTTATTTATTTATTTATTTATTTATTTACAGCAGGAAATTTTTTTTTCAGCACAATTTGAAGTTTTTGACAACAAAATCCCATCAGGTCTTCCACATGTGCGTGCACTTGAGTGCTGAAACACATCAACAGCATCTGGACTGAACTGAATGCACTTGGGAACTGCTTGAGTACCCTGTCGGCTGTCCTGGGCAGGCACAACAAATCCCAGCACACAGTAAATTAAGCAAATGAGCATGTGTTTCTGCATGGGAAACATGACAAGTTTGTCACAAACCCACTGAACGCTGCTCACAACTTTGTGGGACTGGGTGCTCACAAGTGCTGAACAATCTGCAACAGAAAACCTTGAGCATTTGACTCTGCATCCTTTCTTCATTCTGTTTACTTACTCTTTCCAAAACTCAGTGAAATAAACTGCAGTTTGAGGGATATTAAGACTAAACATGCTTTTTTTCTGAGTACAAACTCTGGTGCTGTAAATGATTAATATTAATAATGGGAAAAATCTGTCATGTATAAACAATATAAACAAACAGTAACAACCACTTAAATTTGTTAATCTGAGAATTTCTTTTCTCTGATTCTCTTCCATAAACAAAATATTTTTTTCATCAGGCACTATCCATTATGTTCATCCTTGGTGTAGTTACAAGGCAAAAAAATGTGGATTATTGATGAAACAGATCATAATGGCTCTTTCCAAGCCATTATCATCTATCATTTAAATGTGTATTCAATGAGCTTTAATCTGCAAATTTGTCACGATTGGGAGCCATTACGATTTAACAGATTCATTGTGTTTGCTTTATTCTTCTTTTAATATGATGCATGGTGCATGTTCTATAGATAACACGTGAAGAAATTTTACCTAGCAGAATGGACTTTTTAAAAAAGTTACTACACATGAACAGCTGCTTATTAAAGCCTTAAATCTTTATAAAAAAACAACAACACTGAAATGCCAAGTTGTTATACTAATAAATGAATCCTGCAAAATCTTCATACCCAGGCACAGTGCTCATTCTTCTGAACAGTCTCAGTCTCCGGTTACTTCTTACAACAGCACCATGACCAGTCATAACTGAGATTTCAACTACACAAATTTTCACCAGTCCCCTAAACAGTTATTATTTCTACTGGCTGAGATGAAGCGAACAAAATCAATGAATGCTCTCTCACTGATACTAATCAGTCTGAGTTGTGTACCATATATTACCAAGGATCTAAGCTATATCAATCTCTGGGTAGTTTTTTTAATTCACAAGAGTCTGTGAATAATAATAATAGTTTGCAATACCAACTGAAGCAAAATAGCATAACCAATTTTGTATTTTGGAGAAGGAATATAACATTGTTTTTTTAGCTCAATATTTGTATAGCTGCACAATTTGCAAAATTGCAAAAAATGATGGCAATTGGCAATACATGTGCTTTTACTGGTTTTTGGCTCTGGCAGATTAATTCCATATCCAGTTTGTATGTAATTCACTTAACACCTTCTCTTACTCAAGTTTTGCAATTTCCTGAATAAAATCCCTCTGAGAGTGAGCTGCACACTCTCTGAGCAAACTCCCCTTGTAGTCACCAGCAATATTGCTGTTTGCTTTGAAGATACAGTGGGTAAATGCAAAAAACCTCATCAACCCAGAATTCAGATCACGCTCCGGTTGTGATCCCCCTTCCCTTCTTGACATTATCCATGAATGTGGCACAGTGGGAAGGCTCCTCAGCCAGGCATGAGGCAAGATGCAAACATGAGATCAGAAGGACTCATACCATGCGATGGCTTACCTCATGCCTTCTCTATATTGCAGCAGGCTGCTCTGAACTGGTTTGGGGTGGGGACACATAGGCATGCAATGTGCACATTTGATCGACAGCTGTGCCAGGATTATTTGGAAAACGTGGCCTCCAAAACTGCTGTAATACCTAAGCATGCGTGCAGCCTGGGTAAGCAGCCTGCAGCCCTGCTGCAGTGGGGCTGCCCTGCAGCAGCTGGAAGCTCACCAAGCCATCATAGGTCTTGGGAGCGAGGAGGCTGTGCGTGCCCCGGGAGGTGGGCTCCAATTGCTCCTCAGGCCATGCCTGCAGGCTGCTGAAAGCAATGACAGTATGAAGACTTTTTCATTATACACCACAATATGGCAATTGCGCAAAAAGCCAGCGAGCAGTTGTGGTAGGACTGCATGACACCGCTGCCGCTCTGCCCACGTGAGGTGCATGTCGGCACTATGATGCCAGCCACCCTTTAACATCATTTGCACCCTGTTCACATATTAATGAATTATTCATGGCCTTTACAAGAATGGCTGGCTTTTTTCCTTAAATACAGATATTTCCAAGCATAAAAATATACACATCTAAAAATAAAAGAGAATCATCCATTCGGCTTAAAACAAAATAATCTCACAAAAAAGGAAGTATTTTTTAACAGCACATATCTACTTTATGGCACTGGTCTCTTAACTTAGTGCTTATGAGTTAGGGAAACAGCCCCTTGGTGGATTACTTTTCATAGTTTGCTCGGTAATGTGTTTACAAAGCCATTGTTACAACTAGATGCTTATATATTTTGATATACAGCTTATACTACAACAGTACATCTTCAGAGACTTCATGCTTATTTTAAAAACCTATTTAAATGTTTCTTTACCTTCCCTCCTGGCAAAAAAAGTTTATTGCCAGATACTCTAGGGCTCTATATTACAGTCTGACAGTAATTAAAGGCAGAATTAGTGGTGCTTTCGTAAGAAATGGTAACAGTGGCAAGTGTACACTGGGATGGGCCAAATTAATCTCTGACTGTAACTCCATTGAAATAACTAACTTACTCTAGGAACTAATTTGACACTTGAAATTTCAAATGAATGGCCTCTATTTTTAACTGTCTGACATTACTGAAGCACATAACTCAGAGGCTGGAAAATGTTAAGTGGATTTTATTTCCCTTTGTTAGAACATTGCTCATCTACTCACCTGCTTTCTGCTATGTATCATGTCAACAGTCTACTCCAGAAATCAGTGTTTTGTTAAGATGAGATTATAATGTATTATTTCAGTGCAACCTGCACTTAGCTAATGGTCATCTGCTCTTGAAAATTGAAAGTATTAGTGATAACCATTATCTCTAAACCACACAGTAAATGTTACAAAACATATTATCCAAAATTTTGTGGTTGTGAACACCTGTAATTTTTCCTCTGATCCTATAATCACACAATACACCAATATGCAAAAAATCTAATACGTTGGTAGTACAGTCTAAAGAAAACTAAAGGAATTATTTTTATGTGCATGCCTTCTACTTGAACTCAGACTCCAAACATGGTTTTAGGATTTTGCAGTGTGTGGAAATTAAGCTTTGACCAAACTATCTCTTCCAAAAATTTAATGCCATCTACCTAGAGTTGTTAGCCCTACACACGGTAGCTATAATCCATTCTGATTCTGCTGCAGTTATCTAGCTATACACAGAATCTAATCTAATTCAACCCTATTTGTCCATTAAGAAGACTCCTTTATCTGGTATGTAAAACCTATGCACTTTTATGAGATGTTTTTAATTTTATTTTTTATTTTTTAATAAAGAAGATGGCAATTCCTACAGGGACTTTAAGGAGTGGGGCTGCTAGGAGGCATCATCCCCCTGTGTCTGGTCACTCCTCACCACAACAAGGAGAGCAGGGGCCTCGGAGCATCCTCAGGATCCCCCGGTGTTTTGGCAAAGCGACAGGTTAACACAGGAAGGTGCTACAACCTGATATTCAAGGTTATTGGATTTGAGGATGAGGGGGATTCCTGGATCAAGTGCAAAAGGAGCAGGAAATCCATTATGTGACCCTTAGGGCCTTCTCCCTTCAGGTTACAACTGCATTTTGCTCTTTATGGGAAGAAAAACAACCTCCTTTAGCAGTGAAGGACTTGCATTATTATCTCTGTCTGACTGTTGCATTGATTAGATTGGAAAATGAGTAACTTTTATCACACTTGATCTGAAATAGCACTATTTGGCTTATGTTTATTCCTTTACATTTACAGAACAGATAATTGCATGGATCCTGGGAGTCAGACACAACGCCATGATGTCTCTTTTGATCTCTGGTGTCAGGTTAAAGGAGAAAAGAAAGAAAGTTAACCTGTGATTTAACACTGGCCACTGTCTGGCTCCTGCTAGCGGTCTGGTCTGGGTGGTTTAGACCTTTATGAGTGCATGTCTGGGTCCCTTCTTACCACATCGGTTCGATTGCTGCCACCTCTGATATCAGAGCCTGGTGGTGCTGGATGCTGCAGCATGTGCTTTGCCTTGTATTGCAGCAGATTTTTGCCTAAAACAATCAAGACAATTTTCTGTTCTTCTCATTTCTCTCTTCCTTATTTTTTTGTTAAGCACAAGGAAAGGCAGATTATTTCAATTAAAAGCCTATCACTGACAATTGTAAGCAACCTTTCTTCAGTTCAGTGCCGCAGTTGCAGTTTTAAGTTTCTCCCTGCTTCTGTCAGGATCTAATTTTCAAGGCCCCGTTGCCATGGCAGCAAGTTGGAATTTTAATCCAGTACTAAAGGTCAAGACAGGTCACCAGTTTCAGTTCCTCTTCAATCTCCCCATAAAGAGCCACAAAAAGAAGCTGAGATAAAGGTCTGACCTAACCAAAAATTCCAGTCTAGCACACAGCCAGACTTGAAACTATATGATTTGTATAGGCCTTCCAATTTGTCTGGAGCTATTGAAATTCATGCTAAATCAAAAATGGGCAGCACAGATTCACGTTCCTCTCTCTCTGCAGAAAAGCACATATATGTCCTCAAAATGCAGTTAAATGTATGTAACTTATCAGGGATATCGAAGAAGCAAATACTTGAATCGAGTGTAACAGGTAGGCAGGTAGTTGCGAAAGCAATCCCCTCATTACTGGAGGTATTTACTACTTTTACAGACTCAGATGAGCCTGACAGCTGCACTGAAGCCTTCCTTGTCAATACAAGGTACGTGAGTCAACATCTTTCTTTTAAAATCTGGGAAGATCTTTTTGTGAAGTATTTTGAGTAAACAAGACTTTTCAGTAAGGGACAACTTCCTGAAAGCTCATCTACCTTCAGATTTTTATTTTTTTATTTTTTAATTTTTTTTGCTATTTGTATCTTGAAGGATAAAAAGCTCCCGTGGAAATTAAGAAATAACTTTAGATTTGCCAATTTTCTAGACCCATCCCATGTTCTCTGCAACATGGATTTCAATTAAACAATCAGTTTGCACCTGCTGGGGTAAGGCTATAGAAGTCTTCCTCCTCCTCAAGGGCTACATCATATCTTCAGGAAGCTGTGGTAACAGCATTAGGAAAGTCTCAAAATGTGTTTTTCCAAGGTGCACGGGCACAAGCGAGGGAAGCAGCTCTTCCTCCAGGAACTCAGAACAGTAATTAGCACAGCAGAGTGGAATATTTTATTTTATTTTTTTTTTTTGTCATTTGGGAGGGCCTATACGTTGTAAGGTTAAGTCATTCTCAATCCGTGGCTCCAAGGGCTATCCAAGACAGGATAATGCAGTGAGCGTGACCTAGCCCCATGGGGTGTTGTGAGAACTTCGCTTCATAAAAAATAAGCCCTCTGGCCAGAAAATTGATAGGGTTTGGAGCCCTGCTGAGCCCTCAGTCCAAAGGATAATGGTAGCAATATAAGTTGCTCTGGACAGACGGTGTAAAGCTGAGAAAAATGTGGTGGATTATTGGGGTTGTCAGAGGAGTTCAGAGGAAAGATGCAAAGGATTAAGTTGTGATATTAGGAGAAGTGGTTGTTAGTCTTACCTAGGATATTTAGGACACAAATTGGGAGTTTGAAGCCCATTCTGGTATTATAAATGCCAAGTTTCCTGGCAAAACCCATTCTTCTTTCAAGCTTATCACCCGTTTCCGATTACAACTATTTTTTAGTATGGTGCAGATGAACCTGGGTGACACTTGTCTCAGTTTGTCTCAGGCTACTAAGATATGAAAGTAAGAATTAAAGTGACTAGAGGAAAGAGCGTCAGGAAGAAAAAGTGAGAAATGGCTGCATTCTGAACCTAAAGTATACTGACAGGTCAGAGTTAAAACAAAATGTCCAAACTAAGGTGACCAGAAAGCAAGCAAGAAGTTAGTTTATGTGCATTTTATCAGCAGGCGTGAAGCTCAGAAGACAAATGGGTGGGAGAGGTATTGTCTGTGGTGGCTTTCTCTGCTCTATCCTGATTTACATGTTCAGATTTACCAAGTGCATTTGTTTTTTCAAAATGAATGTTTGAAGTTGCACTGAAGTTCGGAAGTGATTCCATCCCACAGAAATGTAAATTGGGAGGTCGGTTTCAGACTGGCCTAAAGCCACGAAGGCACAACATATGCTGCTGCCTGTGGAAAAGCTCTTTAACTACAGGGAAACCTGTGGCAGATTTTCAGTCTTACTCATTTCCAAAATGGTAACTGATACTTACCAGACAGGGAAATGCATCCTGAACCCAAACATGTTAATGTACGTCATTTACCTGTCTATTAATACTGACACTTTGGTGGTCACAGTTCAGTGATAGTATTTGGCTGTGATGCATCCTACTTGAGAACAAAGTATTTCAATTTTTAGGGCAAAACTATTATTTTTTTTTTATGAAGGTTTATATAGAAACAAAAGAAATGGAAATGCTTCAATGCTTATTTGAGTTGCAATCATCAATGCTGGCAATACTGCAGTTGGGTAGCTTGTTTCAGGAATTCTTAAGGGCAGTAATTATATGTCTGTGATAGTCAAGAAAACCTATTCAACGTTGATCAGCAAAATATAAGAGAATTAATTTAGTTCTGTTCACACAATCTTTTAAACAGATTTATAAACATGTCAGGAGAAAGAGATCACGGAGAAGAATGTATTAGGAAATAACTTTATTTTGACAGGGCGGTTAAACTGTATGTGAGCCAGCTAAATAATGAAAACAAATTAAAAGTCTAATTTAGAAATTATTTTGAATAATGGGCTTATCTTCAAGGATACATGGCTTTTAATTATGACACTGAATTTTAAAATATTTAACAGCAGCTGAAATGTCTTGAAAATTTGCTTCTATGAGCAACTGGCCATAGGAAATGCTTGTATGTTTTAGTTCCAATTGCTCAAAAGTAGAAACCTGTGGCAGTGAAGAACAAAATGATACAACTGTGACTGGTTATCACTGCTCCAAATCCCAGGTGATAATATGTAAGAACTTATCAGGGCAAGAGGATGCAAAGCTAACTTCTAAACAGCAAAACAAAATAGTAAATATGAAAGATGAATGATGTCTCATCAGACAGACCTTCTATTTTCATTTTCTATTTGTCCCTTTAATATGGTGCACTGTAGCTCTCTAAAGATTAATAGAGTTCCAATTACATGCCAGTGTTGTTTCACTTATCATAATTTGTCCACGGCAGTGTAAGTCCCTTGTATTCATGACTTCCCAGTTTACCCAGAGGGAATATCCTTGGAACTTCCCACTTCTAACAAACAGGCAGTACTTAGTCTAGTGATTAAAGCTTGCCACACTTACTAAGTGGAAATGAATGTACACTATAAAAAAAAGCAGGCTATCAACACTGGTGGGATCAATTGACGCTCTTGTGCTTTAATACAATTGATTAAAAACTGTAATCAGAAATACTAAAATCTCAGCTTCTTCAGTGTGTTACATCTGGGCTGGATTGTGACTGGATCTCATATACGGAGTTGAAACATAAATAGAAACATTCTCCCTATTATACTTGGAGATGAATTTTACAAGTTTTTGGTTCATCTTATTGAACGGGAAATAATGCATCAACATTGAATGCATCCCAGGTTTTAAAAACTGAATCCTTTCAAGGTTAAGAATTCATCAGTGATTCTTGATTTGAACATTCTGAATAACAACATTACGTGTTGTCGCATTATCCAATATACAATCCTTGGTGTAAAATCCTCTTGATGTCTGATTACTCTTCATAAGGACCTCATGCTGATTCATTTCAAACCGTGAATCACCTTTAATTCATAGCTTGAACATGCTGCCAAATTTTGGTTTGCATGTTCCCAGGTGGCTATCCCTGACACCGTGGAGAACTTCCAAAAAGCCATTAGATACTTAGGAAAAGTAGTTAGATGTCAAGAAGCACATTTCCATTTTCAAACAGACTTCCATCAAGTACTATGATAATCTTTGGGATTAGAAAAGTATTGGTATTTACGGAAATGTTTTTAAAGCTGTGAAGTGAAATCCTGGCCCAGCTGAAGCCAGTGGTGTGCTCCCTTTGAAAAATCTTTTCTGAAATATCACATAAAAGGTTTTAGCTGCTTGTTTTGCTTTTCAGCCGACTGTATTTAGCTGTCCTCTAGCCCCCACACAGGTTGTGTATCATTAAGTATCATGGATCACAAAAACCTTATAAAGACAAAATAAGCTGTTTTTGTCTGATCCATAAAAATTTGTTGATCTAATTTTTTAATGGTTTCTGGTAGTTCTCTGAGCCTATGAGAAGGGCCTTTTAATACTGTATTAATACAGTAAGTATAGGAAGTCATTTTATGACAGGGGAAGAATACCATTATGATTACATTCTTCTTTTTAGCTAGGCTTTTATGGAAACTACCCAAGACTACTCTGCAGTATGATTTTGAAACACAGGATGTGCTTGATTAAAAAGGTTCTGGGTAGTTTCCAACTGGACCGAGGCCAAATGCTAACAACCAAACAGAACAAAAGAACTGGATGTTTGAGGATGACATCCTCGCAGTGGTAATTATATAACAGAAACCTAAGTCACGAGCTAAGTATGTACCCTCGAATTCATGGAAGTTGACAGAAAATCCTTCTCAGTGCAATTGGTTGCACACCTTATCTGTTCCTACTTGCTATGCTTCATAACAAGCTAATCAGAGTAGACTGGATGAAAACTGACTGCACAGCACCCAATGGAGTCTTACAGTGAATTTGAAATTAAAAAAAGAAAAAAGAGAAAAAGGAAGCCAAGTGCCATACTTTCACGTAGACCAATTTCAGCTACAGAAATTCACCACACTCTACACACACACCAGTGGTTCAAAATTTCATTTTCAAGACTTTTGAGTAGAAATTAAGATCTGATATTAGTTACATGAATTATTTAAAATACTCCTGATCACTCGTGTACAATGTAGGTGCAGAACTTCAGTGCAATCCCAACATCATCCCTTTGGCCTGATCTTTCAGGATGTCAATGTGTCTACACTTGAATTTTGTAATGAGGTACAGGCAACTTGGCTGCTGGAGCAGAATACATCGTGGAGGCAAAGCACCTTTGTTCTGCACACATGCCTCAACTAGTCATGGTATAACTCAGTAATACAGTGAACTCAAGCACATTAGTACTAATTTTTGCAGATTTCTAATCAAGCCAATGGAGTCTGTAAGACTGTCACTGTAAATAGAAAATATAACTTAACTTTCCCTGGAATTGAACGTTAGCTTAAAAAGTTGGAAAATATCTAGAAAAATGTCCAGGTGAAAAAGATCCTTAAGAAAGGATATAGATGAGCAAACCCAAATCCTTTCAGGTTCGATCAAATTGAAATCATAGAATGGTTTGAATTGGAAGGGATCTCTAAAGATCATCTAGTTTCTGCCATGGGCCAGGACACCTTCCAGTAGATCAGGTTGCTTAAGGTGCCATCCAACCTTACTTTGAACTTTTTCGGGGGGGGGGGGGGGGGGGGGGGGCGTCCACAACCTCTCAAGGCAACCTGTTACACTGTCTAACCACCCTCAAAGTGAAGAATGTCTTCCTTACATCTAATCTACATTTACTCTCTTTTAGTTTAAAACATTTATTCCTTGTCCTATCGCTACATACCATGGCAAAGAGTCTTTTTCCATCTTTCTTGTAGGCCCCCTTTATGTATTGGAAGGCTGAAATACGGTCTCCCCAGAACCTTCTCTTCTCTGGGCCAAACAACCCCAACTATCTCAGCCTCCTATTGACAAAATACATGAGGAATTGGTGGGGGATACAGTTCTGAAATCAGTGAGATCATGCTGAGTGGTTGACAGTGTAGCTGAAAACATTACCGGGGATCAGTTGGACTGTAATTTTACTCCTACACTCCAATGTCCCTGAAATGACCCAATGTTAGAAAGATTAAATCCTTTCTAATACAATGGCATTCTGATAAATACTAAATTATTAAAATACACAATTACTGCAGGAGCTGTCAATCTATCAGGGTTTGTTTGGATCACATTATCCAGCCCTAACTACTTAATACCATTATTTCTTTCTGCCCCACTTTCTGCTTTAATTTCATTATAAAGTACAATAATTCCGATTGAACATGGTGGTGACTACACACGCAGATCTAAAGAAACAAATTGGCCTTGTAATACCAAGTCTCACAGTGGACTGCCTTCTAACCTCACAAAGCCCTATGGAAATTCTTGGAAGCTGCCTTAACAATTTTTCTGCAGTAAAAGAGAAAAAGTGATAGTAATGGGTTAGCTGATCTTCATTTGGAAGCTAAAAATAAAAGTATCTTTATTGCAGCTCTGATCTCTCATGTGTAAAATCTATCACCTACCATAAGAAGGCAGTTCATTGCAGCAGAAATCTGATTGATAGTACTGGAACTTTAGATCAAGCAGCAGAACAGAGAGCAACTGGTTCATAAAATGTACTCAGTGTCTTCGGGTTTTATATCAGGCTTCCTATAGAGAGCTTTGGTCCCATTAAATGCACTATATACCACTGAGCTCTGAAGCACTGTTCTTCTGAAATTCAGCTTATAACTATAAACCATGATTGACAAGTCTATTACTGTTGGTTACAAACTATTGAAATATTGTATTTTATAGTATACTCACTAAAATATTTTCACAGTGGAGTCCAAATACACTTGCTTTAGAAGAAAAATCAGTTTAAGATGTAATAATATTTTTTTTTTTTTTTTTTTTTATTTTTTACTAGAGAATGTGCTTGATGTTAGGTTTGGATCACTTAGATGTTCTGAAACATGAATGCACCCATTCTGCTATGAAGAACAGTGGGTCTAGTTTGGCTAGATTCTTTAAAAAAAAAAAATCAGCAGTCCGTACTGGAAACCAAAATAGCAAAAGGGAGACACTAATTTGACACTGAGTTTCATAAACAAATGCTATTCATGCAAATTATTCCTAGCATTCCTACCCAATTCTCGTTTGATCTTAGTAATAGAGCATTTAATTTTAAGACTGATTTAACTGTTTAAACAGTTTTGTAAAGCTTTATGCAAGGAACTAACCTTATTTGAATGAGTACTTCCATGAGCTGACTTTACGAGTAAAGAACTGGACCTTCAGAGCCTGGTGAGTGTATCAATGAATTGGGCACCCACAGTCTAGTCCCAGATCTCTTACATGGTCACAGAGACATCACTGAATTCCAGCAAGCTTTTTACTGTACATGAACTTGCACTAAAAAGTCATGTATTTAAATTAATTAAAAATAAATAAATAAACGGAGCTCTCTCTCCATTGAGTTTTCTTCCCATATAGGGATTTACTTAAAATCGCTTCCCTACTAGATTAAAGAGGAACCACCAGAAACACTTTGAAGTCATTCTAAATTAACATATTGTATTTACACAAACTTCAGTTAAGCTAGTACAGTTCTGCATTTGGTAGTTTAAAACTATTGAACACTAAAATACAATAGCAGCTCTGAAATGAAATCAGACCCACATATTTTAGTAAGTATAAAAACAACAACCTAATTTTCAAAGTAATTAATTTCTACTTGTAAATTATTTTGAGATGCTGGGGTAGAAGTAGGAAAACAGTGCAGCTTCAACCCACTGCCACATTATTGCAGTCTAACACCAGAGAAGCACCAAAGAAAAATGGTTTATCACAGCGGAGAATTAGCTCTTCCACAATTTTCAACTGTCATATTTATAGACCATCTGTGATTTTCAGCTGTTTCAAAATGTATGAAACTCAAGACCCACTTTTCAACACCAGCCAGTAGTATCATTCTGTACTATGTATTTAACATTTCCTCACTGTATAAATGTTAAAATTCCTGCATCATCTGTTCATTGGGTTGCATTTTCTATTGTAAGAGGCTTAGTATCTGATGAGAGAAGCATAAAAGTGATTTAATTTTGGCAAGTTGTACAACTAAAATCAGCATTATTTCTGCTTAATAAACTCATCTTTCATACATATCTCTGTTAGCTAATGCTTAAAAAGAAGAAATAGTAATAGGCACTGAAAACATAAAACTGGTTTATGGCTAATTTTTAAGGACTACTGAGAACACCTGAACACCAGGACAAGATAATGAGTGGAGCTAGATTTTAGTTACCTTTGGAGAAATAAGCTCATTCTTTATGATAAATTTAAAACAAGATTTAAAGCTGGAAATAATAATACTTACGACTTTTGTGGCACTGACTTAGTTGCAACTTTCCCTGCTGGATCGCTCCACTCTGCAAACAAAGGAAACACATTTTCAAATGTCAAAAGATTACTGTAGAATTAAAATGCACCCAAAGCTGTCAGCCCATCTAATTATACTTGGTTTCACAACATGCCATGATGCATAACATGTAATAAAAAATGGAACTGATCTGCTTTAGCACCACAGAAATTAATTTTTTTTAGCCTTTGTTTTAATGATGTTAAGCAGGAAAAAAATAATACAACCCTGACTGTTAGGACCAGGATGATAAAGACCTACTTTGTACATTGTATCCTGAGGTCAGATGTTGGGAGTCCTACAAAAAAGAACACACAGAATGTCAGCATTAGTTTAATGAGATGAAGAAGGTAAAATTCTGAGCTTGCTAGATGAAGGGCACTAGTATTAAAGAAACAGGGAAGGAGATGATACAGGGAAGGAATCGTGATTGTTAAGGCAACACCAGTGACATTAGTTTAAAAAAAACATTAACTGTGGAGACAGAGCACCACTGAGGGACAATTTCACAGTTCAGACAAGAGCTTGTCCTCTTCTGCTGTAAATCTACATGCCCCCGCTCCCCCCCTGTTTTTTTAAATAAAGTCACTGTGATGGTTTATACCAACAGTGGTCTACCCTGTTCCAGGCTTGGCCATGGATGTGTGTATGGGGCATCTATGATGTAAAATTTAAAAGCATTAGATTTAGCACCACTGCCTTTCTTTTTTGATCTCATTGCTTGAAAATACAGTAACCTTTTACTGATAGTCACAGCATTTTTATTTGGGCTGTGACACATAGGATTTGATAAAGACGCAGGTGGCATTTCTTCACCTGATGGACATTGGTCCAAATCCATACAAAATCAATGGAAATACAACATTACACCAGCAAAGAATCTGGCTCGTAACTCTGAGAATGCTAATGCAGGGATTTTTGTTGGCTTACAACAGCTAAGCTGCTCCCTTAATGTCACACTGTTTTCTTCCTTAGTTTTTCTCTAGGCTTTACAGTCCACAGTGATTGTAATCAGTTTTCCTTCCAAGCAGAGTTTGATCATTTGAAATTAAGGTGTTATTTACAACTTCGTCTTACAGCCAGGCACTACTTTGCTGGGAGTGTTAGTTCTGTAGGATGTTAAAGTCATTAAAGCCCTCACTGCACTTCCTCTTAGGGCATTATTAGTTCCTAATATTGTACTGTGCTGTCAGTCAGTCCCTTGTGAAGTAAATCATGCCCTAAGAGTAAACATGGCACTTTAAATCTGAATGTCAAAGGGATAAATTGGTCTGATAGGTTCCGTCTTTGTTATCACATTTTTTATATATGTTTCTCATGAGGATTCTTAGTTTTGTAGTTAAGCTGAGAACTTCTAATAGTGCCTCTGTTTTATATGGCTGCAAAATCTAGCCATGTTATGTCTAAGATCTATAATTTGGCTAGCTATAATTGATTTAGGGTGATGTTCTGAAAAGACATTTCTGTTGTTTTTTGAAGTAAAACTAGCTAACATTTATGCGCTTGCTTATTTCCTGAAATGCTAGCTCAAAAAATCTAATTTATAATTTATATTAAAGTGATATGGTCAAGAATTTTAGAATCAACATTTAACTTGCCCAGAAATCATTAACTTTGACGTGGATCTTAAAAGTTCAAAGCAAACAATAGGAAAAGAAGAGCAAAACAAAATTTTATCTTCTCTGAACCTATTCTAGTACTGCTCTCAATGGAGATAGCAGCAGCCTGCAGGACTGTGGGGCCCATCAAAAACAGAGCACTAATTTAAGAGATTGTATAAAGTAAAAAAATACAACTTCCAGTGGGCAAAAAACTTTATTCTCACATACTTGTATATGTATTCACACAGATAGGAATCTACTTTCACCTAAGTGGGTTCAACAGACTTTAACCAAATTTATGGTGAGGATTATACTCTGGTATGATTATGATTTATGATACTTATTGCTGTAGTAGTCAACTGCACTGACTTTGGCAGTGCTGGAAGAGTAACAATCACATTCCATTAAAATAAGACATTCTGGGCACTGGCTTTGTTATTTTTAAGGAGCCACAGATACTGCTAATTTCATATGATTTCCAATTAAGTATGGCGGCTGCATTTCAGACAGGAGAGTATCTGCCAAACAGATAAAATCAGTAAGAGGAAAATCACATTCCAGCTTCTAAAGGAGGATGTGATTGCTTGAACCATAATGTCAAGCAGTACCAGTACAGCTTTAAAAGCTATTTTTCAAGGTCCTGCCTTTAGAATGTATGTGGCTCCATGTCAGACCAGTGTACAGTTCCTGCTCTAGGGAAGTTCACCCTTCCCCAGACATCATCACCTCATTGATTTTCAGGTCCCAGCAAAAGATACCTCTGGTAATGCTTGCTTTGGGTGCAGGCTTGATCTCTAACTGTACTACCAGAATCACAGCTAGAAGGCAACTCCAGAATTTGGGCTAAAGGCATGTTCAAATCATACAGCTTAACAATTCACTGCAGGACAGGTGAACTGCAGGTACTCTCCAGCCAGGTGCTTCCGATGTGGCAACTGCTGAGTGCATGCTCTCAGAAGGGCAATACCAGGCATTGCATTATGTAGCTGTGTGTCGTTGGAATGTGCATGTAGACAGATGCCCTAGCACTGTTCACAGGCAGAAACATTTAAAGTCACCACAATTTGACCATGCAGCCTAAATGTCATCATGCAATCAATCACAAAGACACAGAATGCCCTATCAGCCATTGTGTTACACAAATAACAATTAAAACCAAACAAAACATATTGCACTGGATGTAGAATGACTCTCATAACAAGAAAGATAAAGTTCACTTTGCCTCCACTGTAACTTCTGCAGCTTTAAATAAGCAGCCTTACTAGTAACAACAATCTGATTGGGAATTTCCAACTAAAAATAGTCTTAGAAATTCTTTGAAATGGAACCAGTTAAAAAAAATAAACTTTCCACTGAAGAACACTCAACAGAACAGAACGTTAATCAGGTCACTGGTAATAGCTTACTTGTACCTTGCTTGGGATAGAAAACTTGGTCTGCTCAGCCTTGCCAGGAGTGTGAATAGCAGTAAGAGGAGGAGGCCAGGAATGGGTCATCTCCTAGGGAAGAAAAAAACATGCTTTTGAAAACAAATTCATGTAAGTAAAGAAAAAAGAGAGGAAAAAATGATCACGTATGCTCCACTGAGCCAGGGGGATGTAATTGCTTAGGAAGCATCACCACTCATCCTTCTGTGGTAGGTAAACATGTGAACTACCCAACAGGCAGCATATGCGGTAAAGAGGGTGAGGACAGGTTTTAGTCATGCACATTTTGGCCACATGTGTCTTCATCAGTTTGCACCTGATTCCACTTTCCTAGTTAGGCTCTCAAGCTGTATGGATGAAGTCAGCATAGGCAGAGAAGTGGGCTTTACCTGCAAAGCCCAAGCAGGAAAGGGATCTGGAAAGGGAATTGGGTGACTTGCATGGAGTTACACAGAAAGCCCATCCTTTACTAGGAAATCCAAATCTCGGGTGAAAACCTGATTACCAGACCACCTAACCAACATGCCCTTTTCCTGATCAATCTGTTGATTTATCGTTTGTACACACGTATTCCAGCTGTCTTCAAAAAAAGCACCTGGGTGCCTGTGGCTATGAAATAAAAACAGAAGAGAAAGTGCACACCAGGCTTTTCCATGCTGCGGCCCAAAACTGTCACCCCACTGAGCTCAGTGCGAGCAGAATGGAACTTACGTTCAGAACAGGGGGAAAATCAGTTAAATGCAGAAAATGCAACTGTGTTGTTTTAGGCAAAGCTTGTAAATGCCCTTGTAATGAGTGTGTTTTATTGTGGATGCCACTCCATTCTCTCTTATCTTTGTTTTTATTTAATAAATATTCAGGCAGTAATACTTGTCTCTGGTGATGTTATATTTGTCTTGGTTGTTTTCTTTGCCTATAAAGCTCGGAGCTGATTCTTTTTTGAGACAAGGGAGACAAACAGTAAAAGGGGATCTGATCGAGGAAATTCTTCATGCAATAGCCATGATCCTTACTGCAGTAAAACAAACTTCCCAGCTGCTATTTCACAGTGGTCAAGCCTAGGACTGGTCACAACAAAATTTCTGAGCACAAAAGTTTCTGACAACCACTGCGAATACTCCACAAGTAAAAATGTAACATAATACAATCAATTCAATAAAAATAAAAATAAAAATAAAAATAAAAATAAAAAAAATAAGCTGTTGTCAAAAGGGTAGCATGGCAGTTGCATCTGGGCTAAAGACATGGCTAGTGTGGCAAGAGGATGGGATGCTAGTGCACTGAAGATACAGCCAGCAACAATCCAGTTGTCCCTCACAAATCCTGTGTCACATGGAAAAGAAAAAGGAAAAGCTATGCACTGCAGTCCTCACTCAATCAGGTGGACATGTAACGTTCCCCCACGCTCCTCTAAGGCACTGATATTTTATCAAAGCCCATCAGATTTGTACCCTGCTGCTGCTGCAGCAAGGCCAGGCTGAGCCCTGAAACAGCAGGGCCCGGGATGACCCTGTTGGGGAGGAACCCTCCCCGGAGGCAGGAGGCCAGGCTGCTGGGCCTGGTGGGCTGCCGGCTCCTGGTTTTGTTGCCCCAAGCCCAAGCGGTGGCAACCAGAAAGGGGCAGCTTGTGAACAGCTCGTCCCTCCAGGTGGGTGAGGCTGCAGCAGCTCAGAGTGGTGATGAGAAGTGAATAATTGTACTGCACTGATTGCTTGACCTCTGCACGGAGGAAGGCAGAAAAAGATTTAAGCATCTGGTCAACTTTTCTGTGAGATAATGTAACCCAAATCCTGTATGCCTCTGCCAAATCCTATGCCACAGAGGCTGCTTTGTGGCAAATCTCATAGCAAAACGATGAAGCGGAGACCATATCACATAATTGCAAGAGGGACAGGCAGGCAGCCGGACTGAAGGCAGAAATGAAGCATATTCTAGAATTGCAACTATTGGCTTGACCTCAGTCCCTTCCTACCCAGGCATAAAGGGCTGGACAGAGAGCCTAGGGTTCATGGGAAGGTGATGCCAGCAAACATTTTTGGAATATTTACTGTCAAAATGCATCTGGTGTCTGCTCAGTACCAACTGAATGGGTTGAACTGTAAGCAAATCTACCTGTCTCCCTGTTAGGGGACACCCAAACATAAAACCATGGGACAAGTTAAAAACAAGTCTGCTATTATTTGAGGAAATTCAATTATAAGTTAAGAGATCCTGACTACACTGAGGTCAAAAGCAAAAGACAGCTTTGGTGAGGTTAGGACTGTCTAATCTGTGTGTTTACCAAGTGACCTTATGAGCATCAAAGTGTATCGTGAACGTACAAGCTAGCTGTGACAAAAGCATTCCACTTCAATTATTGGATAGAAAATTTCAGATAGGATCACACATGCAAAACAGCACAAGGGTTTAAAGCCCGGCATATAAAGAAACTTTATATGTGTCGAAGTGCTGAGGAGGTATATAGCTACTTACAGAGACATACCTACGTCTACCTACAGCGAGATGACCAAAGAAGCTTGAATGATCATAAAGTTTTGAGTTTACTCTTATGAAAACTGTCCTTTAAAAATGCCCCAGCAGCCCCACAGAGCCACACAGGACACCCCCAAGCTCCAGAGTGACACACAGCAATGGTTCTGTGCTGCCTTCAGCCAAGGGTCAGAACCTCAGCCCCACATCCTGCAGAGATGTGACTGGCTGCTTAACTCTCTCCTGCTTTGTTCCTTAAGCACATGCACATTATTTTGCAGAATTGGGATCCTAGAAGAAAGCAGGCCATTTGTTTAATCAGCATGTTAATTAATGACTTCAGCGTTCTTTGCAATGTCCTGATTTCTTTTGGAGGTCCCTCATCTTTAAGTACTTGCAAAGTCCTGTTCTGTTTAATTTATGAAAGCTGATATATCTACCTTCTAATATGTTATGATGGTAAAGAACCACTTACTTGAAGTGTGTGTGTTGTATATGCATTGTTTACATGTATATATACACATCCGCGTTTGTAAACACCTGGGAAAATAGGCAAGGAACCATATATTATTATTTTTTTTCCAGGAAAAGTTAAAAAAAAAAAGTTTAATCAATCCAAGTTTGGAAGTATTTAGAAATTCCTGGAAGTAACAATAACACAACTGAGCATATGAAATGCTTTAAAGAGGAATTTAATGGAAACAAAGTAATTCCACAAAATCAAGTTAGGATTTATTTTCACATGGTTTGGACTTAAAATAATTCCAAAATCATGTTAACTGTTGGAGTGGGCAGATGACTGCTGTGGAAGCATGCATTTTTTTTTACAGACCTGAAGATTAAACGAGAAAGTAAACCTGCACAGTTTGTTGGCTTGAAAGTCACTGTGGTCCTCTGACGTAGTAACATCAAGCATCCTTCTTTCTGAAAATTATTTAAACATTGTTTTAATTGAATCCATGTGTTTTATTTATTAGAGCTAGGCACGCTCGTCTCTTCAGCTCAGGCTGCTTTTTTCAGCTATAAAAGCCCTCAGGTAAGTAACTAAGAAGTACACATGCAGAAGAGGTCTAATGAATCACCGAAAATACAACTACTAAGAGCAAACTTTTTAAGGGCAGCAGAGGTACAGGGCCAAATCAGGATTTAAAAGACAGGAGAGGACTGGGGAAGGATTTTAACCTGCCAGTTCCTAAGGAATGGGCCACAGCAAGAGAACTGCGCACAGGGGATACGAAGCAGATGGTAAATAGCTTTACAAAACCAGTCCCTAAAATTAATAGCCACCTTCCAGATTTATTTCCTTTCTCTGTATTTCATTTTTCCATCATTTCCTTCTTGTTCAAATGAAAGCGCCATGTTTTTAAATACAGATAAAAGCATTGAGCCAGGCTCTAGGAGGTCATTATGGAAAAAAGCAGCTAGACCATGTACTCTGCGTCCGCTCTGAGGCAGCTTCCCTTCCTACAGTGCACTTTAAACTGCTTAGCCTAATCTAATTTGAAGTCTCCCACAATATAGGACTCATGCCACTTCCCTTGGGAGAATAGAGGGGAGACTTGAGAACAGTCTTCAATTACTGAAAGGACTGTTGCAAAAGGAGAGAATAATCCATTCTCTAGTTTTACGGTGGATATGAACTTAAACTGCAGCCCGAAGGATTCCAGTTAGACACAAGAAAAAGCTTTCTAATGGTGAGGACTTTGCAGCACTGAAACAGATTGCTCAGGCGGTGACACAGACTCCGTCTTTGGAGGGGCACATTTAAGAACAGATTAGCACACATCACTCGGGAATGGCTTAGGCGGAATTGATTCCTGCACTGGCACAGGGATGTGTAGCACACGATGGGATTTCTAAGACCCTCCCCAGCCCACTTGCCTGGTCCTTAGTTTGATCTCTCTTGGCTACCCTTACTGCCTCTTGTGGATGTCAGGTCCACGAAAAGGCAGGAGAAGAAAGCAACGGTCCTGGTTTTTATCTCTTCTCTGGCATTAGAGATCACAAAGGCAGTTTCGGCACCAACACTCTGCCCATTTCATTAGAGGGTAGCTGGAGGAGCGGGGAGGAGGAGCAGGAGCAGCCTGGCACACATAGCTAGCAATAAATGCACTTGGTGGCTGCTGCTGCTAAAGAGACCTTACCTCTGGTATTCTCTCTGTCAACTGCCTTACTCGGTCCTTTTAGCTCTTAGCTAAATCTGCTCCTTTAAACTTTCTCCCATTTTTGGTTACACAGTATGTTAAAGTTGTGTTCAGAAAAAAAAAATTAATATATGATCAGTAGATGTTCCAAGGTTATTACAAACTTAATGTTACAGCTGGCGCTAAGCAACCTACTGCCTTGATGGAATAAAGATAACCAAGTGAGTTACCATTTATTAGGGCCTCCATTAATGATTTATTAATGTTTTATTAACTATTTATCAATGCAGTCTTAATAAAAAGTGTGTCTTGTTTCACAGTATCTTTCTACTTTCTGCATTTATACAAACCTGATCAAACTCTCTCTGCTGGGAAGCCAGTAATGCATGAGGGGCAGCCACATTTCATGTGTGTGATGCATACTGAATTAAAAACTATGTCAACCTGTTTCATCTTTGGGGAAAGGCTACGGAAAGAAAGGATATATATATATATTTATATATGTATAAGCAAATGACACTAAAGCCTAAAAGATGACAAAGGCAATAAAACTAAGGGTTGTTTTTCATACATATTCCTTCCGAAGGAATGGAAAATTTACACAAGCATTTGGCAATATCCTGACCAGTCACCTGTCCTGCTTTATACTGGGCCAAAGGCTTCCTGAGGAAAGGATTTAGGACATTGGGACATTACTGGTAGGGAGATGACAGATAAGTTCACAGATATATATTTGGTTATCATGTTTCAGCACTTAGAAAACTTCTCTGCGTCAAAGGGATTCCAAATATTTTTCCCTGTAGGGAAAACAAATAAGTAACTAGATTAAATAAATACACAGATCAAATAAATAAATAAAAGCTTTCACTGATAGCCTAATGACCTCCAAGAGAAAGTCAGCTTTCTTGGGGTGGGTATTAAGACAGAAACCATTTTACTCATGCAAATATTTTAGTAAATTTATTACCAGTGGCAAGTGCCCAGCACGTATTTTCAGAGGAACAATGTGGCGGCATCTGCAACGATGCCTTTGTCACACTAGAATTTATCTTGCTGCTGTACCAAAAAGTACTAGAAAGCCGTTTGAAAATACAGTGCACACATGCACGAGTTTCTTATTAAAAAGCTAGAGTTTATTCTACAAAAAGCAGCCATTTCCCTGACCGTAATCTAAAAACATGGTGTTCACCTTGTGGATTTTCTCCATGACAACAAATAATTCCCTTTGCTCAGCTGGGGAATGGGATGCATTCCATAGCCTCCCCTGGTAAAGAGCTGTTCCTTTCCACATTAACAAGGAGGGAAAGGACAGAAATAAAATTCAGTGAAAATGAATATAGAAAGTGCTTTAGAAGCTAATAGGGGTTGACTATAAGCATTACAGCATATGTTTTCCTTTCCTAATTTGCTAACATTTGGGAACTGGTTACACAAAGAAAGTGATAGCAGCATGGACATTTTCTTTCTCTGTTGAGCTTCCCCATACTCTCTGTCCCCTGTACACTTCACATTTTTCAATATATTTTCCTCATACTGCAGCTTTTATAACTAATAACACTCATATTCTTTGCTTAGAGCATTTAGAAGACAATAAAAAATAGCATATCATGATTGATGTACTTACTGCTCTAACCAATCTTGTGTAGGAGAAGTAAAACAACGCTCCGTTACAGGGAGAGGGTACCTTGGCTCAAGAGTCTGTTTTAGGGGGAGAGTAACAAAGCTACACCACATGAACCCACCACTGGCTTTCCAATTTATCAAGTCTTACACATGCCTAAAATTAACCACAGCCTATATGATAGCATGTCAATATTGTCAAACGATTTAGCTCTCTGCTGGGTCCTGAGTCCCTGACAGTTCACACTGTGCATACACTACTCCATTCCCAGGCTCCTCTCTGGAACAAGTTGGATACTTCCCTCCAAGGGGATCAGGATAATTTTCTTCAGAACCCACCTCAGGAAGATTATATGGTCAAAAACTACCCTGAATTTGGCTCACACTGCACAGGACAGTCCTTCAATTCAATTTTTGTGCTCTCAAGCACCTTCTTGCTCATTCTTGATGTTTTCAGGAACATGCAGCACAACTCCCTAAGGGTCCTACTATAAAAACACCGTTATGGTGGACTGCAACACAACAGGTTGGGGTTTTGTTAAGATTTGTTAAGGATAGGCTGTAATGGCAGCATGCAAAGAGAGAATCGTCAAAGCTTTGAAGTTTTGCCAAGCACATGTGAGATGCTGGGCTATGCACACACACACACATATATATATATATACACACATATTTCCATGTAACTGTTCTTCTGGACAGACCTACTGGTGGGTCAGCATCATGGAACTGCCAGAGCACTGTGGTCTAGCTCATCTGGGATGCTGGCTGAAAGTGGTCAGAGCTGTACCTTGTATCTGTCAGAGCTGAAGAGCCAGGCGTCTTTCTTCTGCCACTCTTGGTGACTACACTAGTGACTTTGTTGCCCTTCCCGTAGTATCAAGTCTCGTGGACAGTATGGCCAATGCAATACCTCCTGTTCTCAACAGCTTCTCATCCCCACTGAGATGCACAGCCATATCCCATTGATTTTATTTATTCAAAATGATACTTACTTGTAGCCATCTCCAGGGATGGCACATCTAATTTTCATGAGGGTCCCAAGAGATAGGAAGTATGCACTGAACTGTTAAATACAACGTAACATCCTGGCAGTACAACTGTATAATATAAACAAAGGCACAATAAGTAATAAAAAGCTAATTCTTTTAGAAGTTACTAATACCAACATATAATTTCATCTTTGCAATTTAAAAAACATTGGCAACATTTCTCCAAGTAAATAACCAACTGTGTTTTGAAACTATTCACTGCTGGCACTTGTTTAAGGGAATCTGGTAATTTGTTCCATCCATCCTGAGCTTCACAAGCAAAAAAGCATGTCTTGAATTGCCTGTTTTCTTCTCTGAAACTTAGGGTTCACACCAAGAGGAGAGCAGAACTATAATTTACAGTTACAAAACAAGACTGCACCTACCCTGAGGCACTCCACTGTGCACATTTATACAACACATTACACCATCTCCTTTACGTTGCCAGATATAATCAATTCATGTTTTTTTTTTCATACAAACAGCAGCAGTGAATTATGTAGTCACATGACAATGCCTTATCCATGCAATTTATTACAAAAAGCATTTAATTCCTGGAGCCACTTACACCAACCTAGTGAAAAAATAACATCTCCAAATTCGGCATCAGGAAAAATTAAATGGTTAAACTACAAAACATCTTGTTCTGTAGATTTAGCACACAAACCTTTTATGTTGAGCACTATGTTTTAGACCCATGTAGCCAGTTTATAACCCACATCCTGACAATATGATGAAACTCAGCCTAAAAATCCTTCAGAATTTGAAAGCATCAACTTGTGCCAGAAGACACCAGCTTTAGTCTTAAAACAGGAGCATCAATTATCTGAAACAGCATATATGGGGAAATGAAGAAACCAGGATAGGCAACTCGTTTGAGTTTAAAGCCAAATTCTTTTGCATAAGCCATGATTTGCTTTCATTAAAATTGGACTCCAAGTTGCTACTCATCAAATACAAAGAAATGAAGCTATCACACACTGCTGTACAATACTCATTGAAATCGTTTACAAAAGCTGCTTTTTTTTTGCCTTCAAAATCCAGACTCTGCCACATCTCTTTTATTCTGCCACACAAGCAGTATTGCAGCATGGGTTTTCCTGAGGGTGTGTGCCAGGGAAGCATTTCTTTTTAGTGTTGTTTTCCTCTGACTTGATTCACTTACACCTCAACTGGAATGCCATTACAGAACAGCGCTCTAAGGCTGAAGTGAAGACGCAGTGAGTACCTAGAAAAGCTCAAACCTGCCCCTACAGAAGCTCTCCTTTTTCACTATAACATTTTCTTCACCTATGTGATGCTTGCTCTTGCTGCCAGCCCACTGTATGTCCTCGTTGAAGACTTGGTTCTCCCGTAGTGTATGAAGAACACCCTCTCCCCTACAGCATGATTACCTTCCCAGTGCCTACATCAGAGACTGTGAATGCTCTGGGGACAATGATTATCTCATTTTTTTGTCTTACGCAATGTCCAGGACAGTGGTGGAACTTCACAGTGAATATTAGCTGGACAGTCGTGGGTGGATAGCTTGATCAGCATTCAGCAAGCCCTGGATGGCCAGAAAAGTTCACACTGAAGCCTGATCATTCTATCGTCTAATTTGGCACTCCGTTTTTTATAAGATCAAAAGCTTAGCATGTTGCCAAGAACAAACCACAGGTTCTCACCTGTAACAGAGAGGGAGAGTCCTTGCTGCCTCTCACACTCGACCCTTTAATTCTTTTCTCTTACAGAAAGACCTAAGCGATCACCTGAAACCCTACCATACAGCCTGGCATTTATTACAGAAATTTTAGTCTTTGGAAAAGAACATACAGTTTAGTCTTGATTTCCTTCTCCTCACTTGTGCCTTGAAGCAGGTCTGTTCCTGCATCTGTGTGTCCTGTAAATCATGCCAACACTACCCTTTGATCCGCTCCTGCTAAGCCAACAGGTATAGAAAAAAACGTACGTATGTTATAGAAGATGTTTTGATACAACATACATTTTTTTGGCTTGTCAGCCTTACCCAAATAAGTCAGCTTCAAGAAGAAAACTGAAGCCAAAACTAGCTGAGCTTTTTTTTAATCTGCCTTAAGGTATGGAGGCTCCAGAGTATTTCTCGTAGACAGATTCCCACTGTCACATGCGCGCGTTTGATTGCTCATTTCCCAGCTCATTCTTTCTTACAAAGCTAACGTGTCTGAGGTTGGAAACATTAAACACTCAGAACCACCACTAAGACATATGACAGCAGGGGATGATGCTTGGTCCTGCTCTGTGTGGGACCAAGCCTCCTTCAGGATTGCTTTCCATGCCTATATTTTTTTAAAACCATCCGAAAACAAACTACACTGACACAAACTAACTCCTAACAACAGGGCAGACAAGCAGCAAAGTCCATAACCTTCCTGCCTCCAAACATTATGTCCCGCTCCCCCTGCCCCTGGAAAGCTAGTTAAAAGGCCACAAAAGCACTAAAAGGCAGTAAGTTTGGTGCTCCAGCATTTAAAAATTGTGTATCTACATTACTAGACAATGACATGCATTATCTTTGTTGCTTCTAGCTGGCCAAAAAGGAATAGCAAACTGTTCATTAGTAATAGTTTATCAGGGGTCATATGAGCAATCTGGAATAAACTTAGAGCAACCCCAAGAAAAGACCACCCAGTAGACCCATGGCTGCTAGTCAGCTCTGAGCAGTTAGTGCTATTTGCAACTCCAGCTGTTGTCAAACAGTGACAATTACCACTTATCATACAAAGTCAAACTGGAATAAACCTGCCAAAGAAAACTATTTATTCTTTTTTATTTTCCAGTACAACATGCCATTTATTATCATGCATGAGCAATTACCAAACGGAGTTGTTGATCTCACTTTGCTGAAGGGATGCAAAGGCTAGATGCAGTAACGTGGCTTTCTTTTTGAAGATTAACTTGTGTATTAAGTGAAAGATACTGTAAAATGACAATGCTGCTCAAAAAGAGACAGAATGATACATTTAGTGGAATTCCCAGTCTAAGCCTTTTCAAAGAGAACAAGCAGTTAGTATAACATTCCTAAGGGTTCCTGTATCCTTTCAAACATGATAGCTTTCTTGTAGTTTACACTTATCACGTTAAGAAAAATGGTAATGAGGAGATTATGACAACTTCTTTTAAAAGCAACAATAACTCAATTGCCAAGGAAAAACGAAGTGATAAATATTTTCATGGAAAGAAGCCTCCAGTGAATGGCTCAGCACTGAAGCTGTGTAGTTTTTTCCTGAACTCAGAAACAACAAGAGGCTGCTCTTCAAAAAATAAAAAATAAAATAAAAATCTGAGCACCAGTTTTCATTTCATTGGTAAAACACTCCTTTTTCAGATAAACTGGCAGCTCAGGCCTCTTATTGAATAGATTAGGGACTCAAGAGGTTAGAAACGATAAAATACTGGAATAAGTGGGAAGGGATTAATTGGCTAAATTTAAAAAAAAATCACTACTGGGACTGTTCTGCTACAAACCAAACACCAAGTCTTTTTTTTTCTGAAGCTCAGGAGAATATTGTTAAAGGTTACTGTACCTTGGGGTGTGGGATGCAAACATATTCTTTAACAGGGTATACTCATGGAAAAGAAATTCATGGACTACAAAGCCTAAAGGGGCCTTTAACACTCAGTGCTTGTATAATAAATTCCAACGGAAGATCTCAAAGCATTCCTCACAAGAGACAGTACCCCAACTTTCCAGATTGGCTCCAGTAGAGGAAATCTTTAAAGAAGAGCTGTAAATTGTTGAAAACAGGGTTTCTAGTGACCTTGCTCTAGGAGCCCTGGTAAGCAAAAGAGTAACACAGCCAGCAGAATAAACAGGTCATGCAGAACGTTGAACAAACCCAAACCTGGGCACCTAACTCTGAACTTCACACTCATGTTTGTAGTCAGTTTTTATCTCTTGCCTCTGAACAATGGTCATCAAACACCTGGATGCTTTGAACTAATAAAACCATCTTCCTTCCTAATACTATAGGCTGACATTTTCTTCAGCTGACTTTCTGCAAGGCTGGGTGCCTGGATGACTGCTTTTAAATCAAAAAGAAATGTGAGAAATTCCTTGGCAAAAAAAAAATAAATATATATATATGTACATACAGCATTCTGGTCAGATTCTCTAGCTATCCAAAGAAATTGTTACACAGCTGACATAAATCAATGTGGCAGGATCTACAGGCTAATTAAACAAATGTGACAATTTTAATGTGACAATTTGAAAACGCTCAAAAGTGCCTCCCATCCACAGTGTGCATTCTTCTCAAATGCTTATTAAAAGCCATGTACTGTATTAAGAAATTGAAAGGAACTTATATATTCAATAAAAAACACAATTATAAGTACAATTTGAAATATATAGCTCAAATAGATTGGAAGTTCATGAGGTTTCTCAGAACATTAAATTCAATGACACACTTTCCTTAAAGAAACGTTAGAAATTCTCTATAGAAATGGATAAGCCTCAGTAACAGTATAATTTTAAATATCTGATTGAGCTTGGCTTTTGCACAGTTATAACACCAATGATTCCAACCGAAGACCTCTGTGCATCTTGCTAGGAACTAATTTAACTTCCCTGTGCAATGGCAGCGTGGGTGAGGTTCTGCTTCCCCATTTCACTGAAGGGGCATCTCAATGTTATACAGAAAGGCTAAAGGTATAATGTTTTATTGGAGTGTATATAATCAAACATTTACCAAGAGGATGTTCAAAGAGATGGAAAGATGGACCATATCAGTCTTTTACTGGCCGGGTGTGCTCTGCAGACTTTGCCAGCTGAAACAATCTCCACAAGTATGAAGGAAGACGTCTTCAGAAAGCTGACTATGCTGCAGAAATGTCTTAAAACCTACAGATTAGTAGCAAGTAGCAAAGAAATAAGTTACTCCTACACTAAAAAGGTGAGGTCCAGAGTTATTTTCCCTACAGAACATGGAACAACTTGAACTTAAGATGTCTGAAGGATGGCCTTCCCATATTGCTTTGCAAACCCCACGGAGGCTGGCAAGGCCGACAGTGTCTCACCACATCACTCCTCCAAAGGAAAAGTCCGCCTGCTCACCCAGGGGGGTCTCTCCAGAGGAAACATATTTTGGCCCATGTCTCAACTGGTGTCTGTAGTCTTGACTAAGAAGAAGAGATCAGGAGCGACTTGGGTTAAATTTAGACTGCAGTACATAAAGGAAATGGCAACAAAAACCCTGGATATCTGCTATAACAGAACACTGCTCATCCATTTAGTCTAAGATCAAGAATGAGATTCAAAACTTTAACTTCAGGACTACTTCAAGCATCTTCTTCCCTGCCCTTTTTCCTTCACCTTCCTGTCTAGCCTTATCCTACCTCTGTTTCTGTCGGCTAACCACAAATGCATAATTTAGCCTCCACGAGCCCCACCAGCTTCTTCAGCAGTGCTGACTTACGGGAGGCTTCCCACCCAGCCCTTAAATCTGCAATACTTGCCCCCAGGCAAATGAGATAAAGAGCTCAAAGAAGGCACTACAGGCTTTGTCATTTTACACCAAAATTGTTTCTAAAGCATGCACTCATTCCAGAAAGCCTAACTTGATTTTAATGTTTTCAATGTCTTCATTCTGTGCCTAAAGCAATTTGTTATGTAGAGTACACATTATTAATCTACTTAAATGAAAGGTAACATTGCTAGCAGTTTAAACACTCAATACCCATATTTAACCATGTTTCATTTTGACAGGACAAGATGAAATAACAGAAATGATTAATCTGAGACCAGAGGAATATTCTACTACCTATATTTCAAAATAGCACTTGATTTTTGTGCTTAATACTTTGGCAATAAGATGTGTAAGAGGAGCATACTAGCTTCAGATGGCTTTTCTGCTTGACCTCACTAAATGCTGTGCCAGTATTTGTTGTTCCTCTTCATTTTGGAATCTGCAGCAGTACTCCAGGACAGGCACCCAGAAGGCTCTGAAGTTCCTTATCATGTTTTTAAATAACATAAATTAATGCAGCCCACAAGGTCCTTGAAGGAGGATACCCGGTACAGATAGAGTCAAACACTAAAGCAGTGCAGAAGCACTTAATATTTTCCATTGAGTTCACCAGATTGGTCCTTTTTTTTCTTCATGGGAGCATACAAAAGGTCAAACTTCATCGGAAATCCAGATTCCTTGGGTCTGTTTTCTCTCGCCCTTTAACTCAAAGATAAAGGAGTTACTCTTTATTTACAATGATGAAAAGGGACAGGAAGTCAGGTCCCATGGGTCCACAAATCTGAAGTAGAAATCTTATGGCTCTGTAGTTCTATGATACTTTGCACTAAACTACAAGGTCCCATCAAATGTTTTTCCCACTTTTTTTTTTCTTTTCACTCCTAGTTATTTCCGAAATTACAGAAGTTGGAAGTATTTGAAAAGGTAGAACATGAAGTTACCAAAACTTTTAAGTGCCACAGAGGATGCACCTGATCTTCTGCAGAAGCTGTGAAACTTACCATCATCTTTGCCTCCAAGACAGTGACTGTGCTTGAATCACTCTCTCGTTCTGAACTGGCGTTTTGAATGTTATTTTTATATTTTCATCATAACAGAGCACTGAATCAGAGTGAACATGCTGAGCATGTAACGTGCTGCCATCCATATTGGTCTCAGGGGAGACCTTATCGCTCTCTACAGGTACCTTAAAGGAGGCTGTAGTGAGGTGGGGATTGGTCTGTTCTCCCACGTGCCTGGTGACAGGACGAGGGGGAATGGGCGAAAGTTGCGACAGGGGAGTTTTAGGTTGGATGTTAGGAAGTACTTCTTTACCGAAAGGGTTATTAAGCATTGGAACGGGCTGCCCAGGGAGGTGGTGGAGTCACCATCCCTGGAGGTCTTTAAAAGACGTTTAGATGTAGAGCTTAGCGATATGGTTTAGTGGAGTGCTTAGTGTTAGGTCGGAGGTTGGACTCGATGATCTTGAGGTCTCTTCCAACCTAGAAATCTGTGTCTGTGTCTGTGTCTTTGATTGTCAATGAAGAAGAGAAACTAGAAGTGGTTAGGTTTGGTGCAAGAGAGGCTGGAGACCTTGGAAAGCAGAAGAGAATTAACAGGTTTGCATTTAGTAGGAGATGGCAGTCCTTTCAATCTCTGCAGAAGCAGCAATACACGTCCAAATGTCCGTGATGTCAGTTCACTTTAGAGTAATTTTAATAGCAATGGCAAATCTGGCAGTGATAACAGAATTATATAATACTACTGAAATCAGCGATATTTCAATTTGGCACTACATAAAAAAAAAAGATAAAATATTATGTTTAAGGAGATAAGAAAATGGAATACTGAGTTCGACATAGGTGTACTGCAGTCTCTTTCCTTTCCTGAATACCTTTTGTAATCTTTTTTTTTCTTTTGTTTTGTTACAGTGTGGACATGCTGCAATAGACCCACATAACGATCAGATTTTACATTTCTAAGTTCTTCACTAAATAATTTCTTTAATACTGCTATGAAAATAAACCCTTTTTCCTGCAGGCTGGAATCAGATCTTGCTTGTCTGCTCTGACAAAGGTCTAATCTTTTGCTGCCTTACATCTTGAAGAGGCACTTATCCCTATACCATGCAGGTGCAAAATACCACCTTTCGAATACAGAAACACTGCACACCCACGTGCATTTGTCAGATCAGTCAACCTTTTCTTTCCATCCCATCCCCAACAGCATGAAGTCTGCTTTGCATTGATCTGGCAGTACAAAGCAGGTTTCTAACATGCATCTACATCACAAGTGAACTCCTCGCACACCCTGCCTGTGCCATGCCAGCAGTGCAGCTGTGGCCCACGAAACCTACCGAAGAAGCTAAGTACTTGAGCACTGACTCATGCCAACCTCCTACTCAGCTAGCTTAAAGTTAGCTCTGAAGTTTCTACATTATGTACCTCAAGTTAATACAGACAGCCTGGGGATAATGCTCCTGAGGTGCCTTTCTCATGGGTGACATCATCATGTTGTCACTTAACAGTGAATGGCCAAAAGTTTGAATAATCCTGTGCTGCTGTGTTTGGGTGCAACTTGCGGTGGCCAAGATGAGCCTTCATGCCGAGGGTCTGCGCTAGGCTGGGAAGACCTAAGGCTTCCAACTCCCAGAGAACCTTTTGCTCTTCAAGACTATGCCAGGCTGTCTTCAAATGACTTCAACTATTGATCTCAATGTGCCTGTGCGTATATGGCTAGACAGTGCAAAAAAAGGCTGGGAAAAAGCTTCTTTTGACCTTCCTGGAATCGTGGATGAACACTTATGGTAGCACTGAGATGAGAACTGAGCTGGTCATTGACTGAACCAGGAAAGAGCTGCTCCAAAGAACTACTTAGCATTTCCATTTTTCTGGAGTAGAAATGCATCCAGAGGGTCATCAGAGTAAAGGACTAGTTGCTGCTCTTGTGTATGCACAAAGTAATGTGGGATAACTCCTTTTTATTTTATAACAACATCAGCAACATAGATGGAGTTGCTGCCAATTCATACCAGTGTGGGAGGAAGAAAAATTTAATGAACTCAAATGAGATCAGAGGTCAGTGGAATTACCCCTTGATTTATTTCGGTGTAAGAGCAGAAACTGTTTCTGCATCCATTCAGAAAATGTTGGTAAAAAGCTGAAAATGCACTGGCTTGGCAATTGCTAAGAAATTAATAGTTTTTATCCATTCAAATCTTTCTGTGCATAACCAATGTCTAAAGAAAAAAAAAAAAAAGAAAAGCTACACTTGTAACCCATTGCCTTTTTCAAAGCAGGCTATTACCTGTTCCTTGCATGCTTCCAAAGGCTGCACGCCAGACAAGGGACAAAGGCCACAGATACACATTTACACGTGGGTTAACTTTTCAATCCATTTTTTCATTTCAACAGAAATAATAAATCACCTTATCCTGGAGAAAGAAGCAGCTTGACACAAAACATACGGTGCCAGGCTATTTTTATAGCACACCTAAGACATATAGGGATTCATTTATTTACTCAGCTATTTAAAAGTGGCTACTCTTACTCATTCTCTGGACAGCTAAATGCCAGGTTGCTAAGTTACTGTTACTTGACATCATCTCCTCCCCAACGTGTTCCCACATTTGACAGGTTCACATGATTTACTAGGCCAGTCAGCTCGTTATTCACTTGTCCAATGACGTCTGGATAATCATTTTAAATTCACATCATGTCCTCCCCAGCAAGCCCCCAGATTCCACTTGAAAATATTTAAACTGCTTGTCAGCTACTAAGTGCATTTGTAACCACACCGGACAGCATACCTGTATTTTTCAAATTACAATTATTATAATTATGTTTAGCAACGTTCTTCAATGTCGGTTTGCATTTTAGAAGAGAAAACAATTACTGAGGGGCAAATAATGGGCTATATCTGTTACAGTCTAATTTTGCCCTGTGAACAGCTCACCTCAGCTATGGATGATACATATTAAATCCATTTGTGCTTTCAATTGCCATGAGGAAGGTAATACTACACATAATTTACCCAGTCAAGGGCATTCTCACCTGCTGATCAATTTACATATTCTCCAATGTCATTAGACAGGACCTAGTCATCAGAAGAATAGAAGACCATACAGATTATAGACTTTGCTCGTTTGACTCCAGTCTTTTTTATTCTAATTACAGTCTAAATTATATCTAGGATTTGTTTTACTTCCAGACTAGAAAGCTTTTAATTAATATCACAGCTGTCCACATACCATCAGAAGTCCACTGAGTTACTTGACGCCTTACTACAGCGAATATGTACCTACAAGAATTCTTTTGTTCCTCTAAGCAGGGCCAGATTTTCAGACAGAAGCGCCTGCCCAGATGGTTAGCAACACAGACACGATAGCTTCATGTACACAGACCACAGCCTCACTTCCGCAGGGTTACATCTAAACAATTGCCCAAACACCTAGCCCAAATTTTCAATTCACGCTACAAGTCCTCAAGAAATTTTATTTAAAAGATTTCCTTTCTTTTCTCTGCAATGTCATATGCTTATCACCTCTTTACCGAGAGGCAAAGCAATGCTAAGGGAGGTCCCTTCTGTGCTCTGTAGGCAGAAAAAGGGTCCTGCTAATTTGTACCCAGTGTCACACAGCCGTACACTACGCACACCCCTACGTCCGGATCAGCACACCTTCAAATAATGTGCAACGACAGCAAGGCACACTGACACAGAGCACTGATATAAGCAGCACAAGTAACAGCTCTAGAATATTGGTTTAAAATGTCAGTTCTCCCTCCCCATCTGCACTTGGTATCACAACATTTCAATGAATTCATCTTTCAGTGGCTGCACATAGCAAGTGACAACTTAATTTAAATCTATATTAATAAAAGACGAGTTACACACGCACCCACTGTTGATTGCCTATCTTCCATGTTAGCCACACGTTCAAAGCCATTATGTTGGTTTCAAAAATAAGTCACATTTGGAACAACAAAAAAAGTATACCGGCCATCATTCAGCTTCATCTTTTAATTTGGTGTTAGAAACCTGTGTTGAATGCAGATCTCCTGTCCAACATCTATAGCTTGGCCTTAGCTGTAGAATAGAGATTTTAATTTATCTTACTGTATTTTGTTTTAATTTTTAACAACCTTCTCAGCCATCCTTGTTAGAAAAGCAAAATCAACAGGAGACTGGACTGCCATTAACCTTTGGTTGTAATATCATGAACAGTCCTTAAAGCAGTTACACAAGATGACATAAGTGGCTAAGTGTTTCAGGAAATCTGAAGGACTGTGAAATTTTGTCTCTTAAGACTCAGGGGTCTGAGTGGACTCAAGACCTTTCCCCTCACTCAGCTGGAAAGTTTTTACCATAAACCCAATTAAACACTTTTTTTTTTGTTGTTGGTTGGTTTGGCTTTTTTTTTTTTTTTTTAGGAGAAATAAAAAAGACAGAGATTAGGAATTGCAAGCCTCTACAATTACAGAAGCCATTAATCAAGTTCAGCTTGAAAAAGGAGCTCTAAAATCAGAGGTCACAGCTTAGCTTTTTTTTTTTAACCTGGGGAAGCTGCCACCAGAGAGCTAAGTCCCACATTCCCAAAGGCTTTTCAGAGCCTAAGTAAATGGCCCCAGTAAGCCAGAACATATCTGTCAGGGCTGGGAACTTAATCCAGGTTCTCAAAGGAAAAATTGCTGCTGCAACCAGGGGTTGTCCTTACAGCCTGAATCTCCTGACACAGGCCTTCCACATGAAGCCCACAGACTGGATTTTGACCACTGCTGAGCATCACCTTCTCTCCTTTTTTTCACTGTGACCTATCAAGTAGAATATGATGTTCTGCATGCAGCCAAAGCACATTTATCACTAGTTTATTCTGCAATATACATTTGACAACAACAAAGCCATCAACAAAACTCAGGTACTTCTATAGCACGTGTGCTTCAGCACCACACAAAGCTGAAAGCCTGAAATGCTGCCATCGAAGGCAGCCGGTCGGAGCTGGGCCTTGCTCAGCCTTTGACAGGCAGCCACAGAAGCGGCTCTGTGATCAGCAGCTTTCACACACCCAGGGTCTCGCTGGCAGCCTGCTTGCAGGCTGGTTACAAGGAGGCTGCAGACAGCCTGTCAGCGCCCAAAGCTGCCTGACGCCATGCCAACACCACACTAGGCTGCCCTCACCGCATCGTGGCACTCAAAGCCCAGAGGTGCATGGGGCAAGGCAGCTCGTGCCCCAGGCGAGCCGTGGCTGAGTGCCCACAGTGTGCTGAGCCCATCACTGCTCTCTGCCACGGATAGCTTCATATGCTCCTTGAGACAGCTTCTGGCTATGCCCATGGCTGTGGCCAACCGGTTTGCACCAAGGCTGGATGGCAAGGTTGGGCAGGACCTGCACCCAACAGTCAAGAAAGATCTGCCATGCTGTATGCCTTACAGGTGCCCCCTACTTGCCCTCTGCAGCTCCCAGAGATGTGGAGACCTGCCAAATCCCTGCTCTGTCCCCCCAAAAGTCCCCCCGAGTTTAACAGTCTACTGATGGCGGGAGGTGCTGTCTGTGGCAGCAGGGACTCTGCAGTTGATCCAAACCCGCTGAAGATGATACAAAGCCTTGTGCCAATCCCGGCAGGTTTCAGAAGGAAGCCTGGGAAATTCTGTCCCTGTTTGTTGACTCAAATTATAGTCGTGGGGTAGGAAACAGGATCACCTCCTCTTGATCAGAAAAAAGACATTTCTGCTTCCTGTGATTTATATGCACTGTTCCCACATTAAAACTGTCACCTGGATGATTGATTCCTGAAATTTGCTACATCACATTTCCTTTTGATGCTGCCTACTGAAAACAACTGCTTTCCCCAGCTAACAAGTCATTCATTACAACTATAGTAATGAGCCTAATTGAATTATATAAACAGGGGAAGAAGATACTTTAAATGTACCAAGTATTTCACACTGCCTTTCAACATTTTTTTGTTGCTTTTGCTCCCTTAGTGTTCTGTAAGTAATAAACTGCTGCTCACTTTGAACGCTGAAACTAAATTTTATTTATTTCCTCACATTTGTTGCTGCTGGGTATGCACACAGACACATATTCCTCTGTTACTACAGGTCTGCACGTGCATGCTCGCCTGCTGCTTTGACTTCTGCAGAAACACTGACAACTCATAAGGACATCAATGCTGTCCCGAGATAATGTGTGTATACAAATCAGGAACAAGTTTCCACACAAACAATTGTACTGAGGATTGCAATAAACACTGCAAAGTCTACTTCATTTTAGGAGCAAGAATATGTCCGTGTCTTTGTTAGTGTGTTTGACACAACTGCTGCACTTCACTTCAGGTCTGGGTGAGTTTGCACCAATTGCTCTTATTGAAAAGTATATGGCCAGCACAAATTCCTACTGAAATTTTATCCCCTCTACACTGAAACCATCAGGTGGGCTGGTAATCCCAGGGAGGCAGCTCCGACAGATGGGAAAGTCACACCATGAGGATAAAACCCTAAAACCCAGATAGGAACTGGTGGGTTGCCAACCTTCCCACAGACAAATCTCACTGCCAACAGGGGACCCCAGATTTGGGGTGTTGAGGAAAAGCCCGTCTTACACTTAAGGTAAGGCAGATTTAGACATATACAACTCATTGTCCACGCTCCCTCTTTCTTGTTATATGTTCTTGTTGCAATTAACTGCAAAAAACTGCTCGGTTTGCAGCGACTGTTTTCATTTTCTATATTCAAGCACTAACCAGAGCTCCCAGCAAAGAAGGTCTTTAACAAACCCATGAGTGCTGGGAAACTGCAGTGGGGGGAAAGAAGGACAATTGTAGGCCAGTATAGGAGAATTAAGGCAACTCCACCTCAGGGCGGGAGAGAAATGCATTCTGGAGAGAAGAGATATTGAGAGCTTAAAAAGCACAGGAAGGGGTGTAAATGCTGACCACGACAAGTTGCAGATGTACTGGGAGAAGGAATAGTAGAACTGACCTTACCCAGTAAGGAGCATCCTGAGCCTACAAGACTATGTCTTTTTCATACAAACCCACTAATGTGTTATTATTTAACTACGATGTTAAAGACAGCCATATAACACTTCTCCATGAAAGATGAAATAAGAGCACTACAATTATTAAAAACACAAAAGCAAAGAGTATTACTCACCCGCAATATTTCTTCCACACAGCTGGAGTCATTGGGAAGCGTAACCTAGGTTTAAAGAAAAAAAGAAACGTTTAGTCAGGCACTGGATGCAAAGTTCAGTGGCTAACTATACAGGTGAAGAGCTAACAAGCAACTTCCTCTGTTTGAAGACTGCTGTATCCATGCTTGCTGCCTACCAAATTTTCCTGTTCAGATCAACAAAAATCATCAGCAGGACTCATTTTGTCACTTTTTTTTTTTCTTTTGCAGTGCTTTGTGCTAGGAATGACACTTTTGAAGCAATAAAGTACTCTGATTTCCTCACAGTTGAGAACTGGCACAAGAATTGCCTGAAACTTCTGTAATTGAAGAAGATCCCACTGTTACTCCTATCAGCAACCTTCAGAGAGAACGCGAGGCTTGGTTTAACGTGCAGCAGGCTGCAGTGAAGGACAGAGGTGGTAACACTTAGGAGAAAGTTGTTATCATCAACTATCTTATCCTACAGTTTAATATGCTAACAGCCAAGACGGCTCTTAAAACTTGAACATATACTGTAGTAAAATACTGGTTGGACTATAAGGGCGGCTGCTGATGTTGTTGTCCCTTGCTTCACTGGCCTGTTTCAGGTTAAGTATCATGTAAAGACTGAACAGCACACAGGAATCCAGCTCAAGAGGCTTGACAGATATCCCTTCTCCCCTTAGAAAGACATATTATGTTGATGCACACAACCAGACCCATGCACACACACAATGCTGCCCTTAACTTCTTCCAATTGAATATACTCGTTTAAATGGTATACTCATTTAAATGGTTCAGGAACAAATCCATACAGCTACAAAAGTCAAAGACCAAGAAGATCTGTTAGGTCAGCACGTTCATTCCCTACTGCTGTAGCACACTTTCCCCGTATTTTCTAGTACTGTGTCTAGTCTAACTAAAAAACTGTAGGGAAATGATCTCCTATTCCTTCATTTAATAAAATGTGGAGTAGTGTTTTAATCTATTTGGCTCTTTTTTGTGATAACTAGTTAAAACTCTGCTTTCAGAGTCACCTCAGCCTCTCTGTAGAGCCCTTCCAACTACTCACTTCCCTTTTCACTTACACCATGCATACATACGTAGAATTATAGTCCGTTTTTTCTGAATATTGTATGTTCAACTTTTACCTTCTTTCCCAATAAGCAAGATTTTCCATTCCCTTGGCTTATTTCCCCACTGTTCTCTGAATTTCCAACAGTTCATCAATATCTTGAAAAAGATGTACTGAAGTGAACATTACCGCCCTGGAGGAGTATCAGTGATTTTATCTATGTCAGCAACTACAGATTATCATTTTCCATAATGCCATTTAAAAACACTCATCCAAACAAAGAAAAAGACTTATCTTTTGTCCCGGTTTCTACTCTACTCAAATTCTACCCAACAACCCTAGGCTGAAAGGTTCCAGTGGACGGTCAGCATTAACTGCCATAGGCATGGATTCCACTTTCATACTGCATTTCTTGATATTCCAGCACTTCATTGTCCTTCCCTTGATACACTCAATTAAATTTTCCTTAAATCACTTCTTTTTCCTCTCAATGTCTCTAAGTTCTTTGCTAATCTGTGTTTTCCATACCTCATAGTTAACTTCCCTTTCAGAGAGGAATATAGTTAACTTTAAACAAAATATCCCTCAGATTAGCAAACATGGGCATTACTGCACTGTGCAGTGGGATAATAGAAGTACATATGTCTCTAATACACTCCTGATTTTTTTCATTGAAAAATTATGTTGGAATATGAGAAAACAAAAGTATTCCCCCAATAAGCTTGCAGCATACACACCGACCACAAAATCTCTCACAGCAGTAACAGGAGCAGCTCAAAATCCAGCCGCATTGGTCAGACTGGGAAAAGTGAGAGCGGCAGAGGTACAGAAGCCCTCTCTTTATTTCTCTCTCCTCCCTCCTGTTACACATGACATTTTCAATGGTTAGCCCAGACACCGTGTGTATTCCTTTGTTTAAAAATGTCATAATTGTGCCACGGCCTTAACACAGGGCAGACCACGCTCTTACTTGCTTCACAGAGCTCTCCCAACCCACAGCCCTGTTTAAGTTTATGTTACTTCAGCACTAATGATGATGATAATAATAAACATACCATTCTACTTTAATAAAGCCCACTATATATTATGCAATCACAACCAGCTTCTGCTGGCAGCACTTGCTAATAACTTTAAATGTTCATGCATCAATTTAATTGTGTTAATGGCAAAGAAGATTTTAATGGCTTGACAGAACTTTTGTTCCCTTTGGCACTGCTTTGTTTTGAATCACTGGTATTAAAGTAATGCAAGATGTCAAAGTGCTGTGATTGTCATATAGGGAGACCCAAGTAGGAGCTAGCACAAAGAAGAAAACATTTAGATTGATGCAAACATTAAAAGAATAATTATTACAACATGGCTATCAGAGAGAAGATCAATGTAAGAGTCTTTCCGTACGTTACTATTAATGGATTTCTCAAGAAATGAGACCATTTTTCTAAATCCATGCTGCAGTTGCACATTCGAAGAGACTTGAAAGGCACAGGTCTATTAGAGACTTAGAAAACCCCAGGGAAAAAAAAAAAGGAAAAAGCAACCTTCCAAACTTTCAAAGTATGAATCAAAAATTGCAGGTTAATTGCCTATAAACATTTGCATTCAGCAAACAAGTGCAAGCAGGCCCACATGGCCCACCACAGATTGATCAGGAGAGAGTGAGCCACAGCAAATGGTGTATTCATCACCTACCCAAGTACTAGTGCTATAACAAATTGTGTGTACAATTGCCATATTCATCCAGGAGTTTAATCAAGATTGGACATCCCATGTAACTACTTTCCAAATTTAATAAAAATCTAGCTGTTAGAAAGTATTACATGATTTTCCACCCTCTCTCTTTTTTAGCTTTCTTCAGTTACCAGATTCCAGTCCAGAGGACCACAGCTTTCATTTGTGCATGCTTTTGGTGCTTCTCGTCCCATGTGAGTGGTGTGATCTAACCCAGCCAAAAGGACAGATTCCAGGATTTTTGCCTCCATATGACTGAGCAGTTACATCTCACATCATGAGCTGCCCTCTCAGCCAGCATGAGCTCCGGACTGAAGAACAGTTAATATTACATAAGCTGCAGATCTAAGTCCTGAGGTAATGTAACTTCAATTAAAACAAAAAGATTTCACAACAGCTACATGCTACACTGAACTTATCTTTCAATTTAATTTTAATCTGGCAAAACTCTTTTGCATCAAAATGCTTCATGTTTACTTTTAGATATTGCTTCCAGGCTTAAAAAAGGGAAAAGAAAAAAAGAAAAAAGGGGAAAAAAAAAAAAAAAAAAAAAAAAGGAAAAAAAAAAAAAAAAAAAAGAAAGAAAAGGTCAGATGGTCAAAATCTACCAGCTAGCATTATAAGGCTCCCTTCACATTTCAGTCTCATAAGAGAAAGAACAGAACTTAAATGACGTGGAACCAAAGGTTTAATGTATGGCTTGGACGGCTCAGTGCTAAACTTTAAAGAGAGGGAAGGAGGGCAGAAATATAAGAGTGAGGGAATAATAGCTTTAATGTTATGCAGATCAAGTGACATCGGGTGAATGGTTACAATATCTGATGAGTCATGTTGATCTAACCTTCCATTTATTCATTCATCAGTTCCTTGACCACTCTTACCTCCTGGACAATTTATAACCTGCATGAGATCAGATTTTGTTTTTGTGGCCACAGAAAAGTCACATAAAGTCTCTTTTCTCTTTTTCTTTCCTGTCTGTATTTTATACCAGACAGCAGGCATTTCTTGAAAATGTTAGCAACAAGATCTTCCAAAAGACATATCAGAAAAGTCTTAAAACTTCAAATGTGGTACTGAAAAGCAGAAATGAATCATGTCTTTGTGAGAACTGACCGACCACATTACCACCTGAATAAACTGTTTGGGAATAATCTGGCTCTAGTGGTGCACAACTGGCATTCAACAAGTAATCTCTTGTTCTTATCTCTGTTTTATTGGAAATACAAATGTAGCATGTTACGTGATTGTAGGAACCCACTCCCACCTCTTGCATATGAGCACCTATGTGCTTGTACATCGAGAGCTCCGCTTTCATTGTCATCTTCTTTATCAAGGGACCCATTCTGACTCTGGGCAGATGAAGCTCATACTACTGTTTATTCCTTTGAACAAAAATTGATTTTTCACTTGCTAGTAAGAAAAGATCCTGTGCATGAGCCTTGATTGATCATTTCCAGTGTGCGCTACATGGTGATAAGAGGAAAACACTTAGAAAACCAGAAGCAGCAAAAACAGGTCTGTCAGCAGAAGCCTCGTCCTATGAATGCCTTCAGCTCCTGCCAAGCATTTTAGGAACATATGGTTCTTGTTTTTTTTTTTTTTATTTATTTTTATTTTGATTTTGTTTTTTACAGGTAGGAAAGGGATCTGGCAGTACTAAAACAGCAGGGTTTTGCAGATATGGTGGAAGAATGAGGCTTGTCTGGACTAGGTCTCAGGCCCATCAGAACAATATGATCGGTGATGCTAGATCACAGTGGAGCCCCACCAAGTCCAGCACCCTTTGTGGGGACCAAGGTGGCAGTGGTGGCAGTGCATGGATCAATGTGTTGAACCAGGAAAAGTTCAACGAACACTGGCTACAACTCTCCCTGTCTGCCAGCAAGATGGACTGAAATCCATGGCTGTTTAGTACAGCCAGATTTGGTTAGCATAAAAATTGACCAGGGGATTAAACTAGGTAAGAAACATGATTCTGAGGCTTTGTTTTCCTGTTATGGCAGCACTTGTGAATTTCAAATTGAATTTGAATTTGCATTTGGATTTTGTTCAAGAACTTCACAAAGTTCAAACACTGGTAAATTCCTGCACTTGGGTTGCAATAACCCAATGCAGCAGCAGAGCCTGCGGGACGATGGTCTAGAAAGCTGCTGTGTAAGCAAAGAGCTGGGGGGTCCTGGGGGACGACTGCTTGAACAGGACTCAGCAGTGTGCCTGGCACAAAGATGACCAGCCACATGCTGGCCTGTAACAGGAATGTAGCCAGCGTGGACAAGAGAAGTGATCCTTGCTCTCTGTGCTTGACTTTTGGCTTGCCAGTAAGAGAAACACACTGATGTGCTGCAGCAAGGTCCAGCTGAAGGCTTCCGACATGGCTGGGGGCTGGAGCTGGGAGAAGACAAGGCAAAAGGGAGATCGTGCTGTTGTCTGCAGCTACCTCAAGGGAAAGTGTAAAGACGACAGAGCCAGACTGTTCCCAGAGATTCGTGGATCAGATGAGAGGTGGCAGAGTCAAGCTACCATTGGAAATTCCAGCTCTTCATTGGGAAAACATTTTCCACTGGGAGGGTGGTCAGATGCAGGAGCAGGGATCAAAGACAAAGGGGAACTTCCATCCTTAGAGATGCGCACAGTTCAGCTGAACAACCTCCTGAACAAGCTGCAATAACTGGGCCTGAGCGAGAAGTTGGAGTAGACGACCTTTGAAGGTCCTTCCAACCCATATGAAACTATGATTTCTTTCTTGCAATATTCTCACTAAATATCTACAAAGATGCAAATATTTCACCTGCACTTGAAAGGAGTATACACCCACTCCTTTCCACCACCAGCTTTCCTCTGATGGCTATCAGTATCTGCTTGCGTGTTCAGGGTTCATTTCCCCTCCTTTAGTCATTCCTGTATCTTTTCTAGACTTACCCCTTTTCAGATAGCCACCTGCCCCTCAGCTGTGATCTGGCTATCCATTTCTCCTCCCGAGGAAGACTGTTTCACATTTACTTGCAGTTAACTTCATACCACTGCACAGAGCCCACTGTTCTCATCTCCTTGGGTTTTACAAATCATGCTTTTGTCTGCTTCCTGCCTTGCTAATATTTTGTCCCCAAAGGGTCATTCATGTTAAAGACACCTGAAATAGATGTCAAGCTAATCTCACTTGCTGGATGGATCTTGGCTCTTCCTTACTAACTTTAGTGCAAATGCGTATGAATGGGAGCAGCGAAAGAGCAAGGAATGAATATTGCAGCCTAAATGGTACTTTTTTTTTTTGGATGTATTTGATATTCATGAGGTTATCACCAACATATATTAGTACTGTATGTTTGGGCTCTGGAGGAAACTGAATGAAGTCAAACATGGTGCTATTAAAAAAAGAGAAAATAGCTCCTTTGGTGTTCAGATACATATATGTGTTTTTCACAGGGTTATTAATTCTCAAGGGAGTCATTTGTGGGTTCCAAATAATGTATATTCACTGTTTTCCTTCAGTACCTCCACCATCCTGGAACCAAAAAGTACCATGAGAAGACTACATTTCCCATTATTTCAACCCAAAAAATATCTCCTGGGGCTTATTAAAAGGTCTGTGAAAATATATACTTTGTATATATAAAGAAATTAAGAGAGAAAGAAAAACTACTGCCTAAAACAAAATACAGAGAGCTGCTCCTCTGTTTCGCCTAATACAAACACTGCACTGTGAAGAGGTTGTGTGTGTCAAACAGGCATTTACTGGAGAACCTGGGAATGAGGAAAAGTTTTAAGGAGTGGACCAAGTTAATTCATGTATTGAGGTAAGACAGCTTGGCCTGCAGTCAGTGCTGCTTTTTCAGTGCTGGATGGAGAAGTATGTGCCTCTTCCATTGAGTAAAGCACATTTAGCTAGGAAAAGCAATTTACTAGTGTGGTCCAAACTGTGACTGAATCAGACTCCCACTTACTTTAGTGAACTTCCCTTAAAGGTCTCTAGCTGAGAAGCCAGAACTGCCCACAATGGGTACCTTCAGTTTTATACAAAAGCCAACAACTCCAACACACTCCCCTCCAGTCCCTTAATTAAAAAAGGTACCACTACACCAACCTGGGGCACAGGTGCTAACCCACTATCTGGAAGGCATTACAGGTCCCTACAATGAACTCAGCTTACAACAACCTCCCAGTCGGAGCAACTTCAACTGCGAGGACAACATTTTTTCTCTGCCATTTAGTTCTGCTACAGCAACGTTTAAACTGGGCTGACCTGGATGTGACGATTATATTTTTCTTGTTCTTCCCAGTGCGTGTTCTATTTAGCCCATTTTTCCTTTTTCATTTCTTTGATGTTGTCTTTTAAAAATACTATTTCAATGTGGATCAGCATGAAATAGTCTCCATGAAAGCACAATATGCTGATGTTCAATTTAAACTTGATGGTTCTCCATTATTTTCATGCAGCAAATTGCCAAACTCTATTAGCGAGAGAAGCCTGATAAAGTGATCTCTCACTTCAGGGTCTCCTGGGAGTAAGGCTGCATGTTTTACTTATGGAATATTCTGAATGCAGTTTTTTAGAGGCTTGCCGTGATGAAAATACCAGAGTAACCGGTAATGTCGGTATTCAGCCAGGTCCAACAAAAGTGCCATTTGCAGTACATTTGATTTGTGACCAAAATATTAACTGCTTGCATAGAGGCTGGTGCATCCCATTTAATATTGACAAAGAACAAACAAATTGGGAACTTAATAGTATTTCTTCCTTCCTTTCTGTCTCTCTTGTTCTCTTTCCTCAGTTTCCCCTCTCTTCCTCCCTCTCTTTCTCCTTCCCATCCTCCTCCACCCTCCAATGACTGCAAGTACTCATTTGCTTATAAAATGTAAGCACATTCTCTCATGTACCTTATTCTGGTAGTGGTTACCTTATATGTTTCCATTAAACTGATGATAAAAAGCACAGTGACCTAAAATGCCACTGTGCACTTGTCCACTTTAAACATCAAAGCCTGCCTAACAGACTATGCAACCCTCTGGTGCGGTGAGATATATGGTGTGGCAGAAATAAAGATCAAGTGTCTGCTTCTTGTCTTACTTCTACCAGTGTGAATGAAATCTAACTCCTCTGAAGACAGTGAGGCAGCTCAAGTACAAAAGGAGTGTGAAGTGAGTTTGGCTTCCGAGTCTATTTGCTCTCAGTTATAGTAATGTAAATGAGAAGCCGTACTTATTCTCAGCGTAACCCTTTGAGTAGAACCTCTTGGAAATCATTCAAAATCCCTCAACTCTACAGACACAACCATCTAAATTTAATACAACTTGGAACTGGATCTCTATTAAATCTATTTTACATTAGCGTAATTTAGTGCCTATTCCCTGCGCAGGCCAGCCAGAGAGCAAGCAGAACCAGGCAGCGTTGTGCGACGTGGCTGAAGCAGCAGCAAAGCCGTCGGGTCAGGCTGTGGCACTTGTGACACTAAAGCTCCACTGATGTCAGTACGGTTGCATCAATGTAACCTGAAGCATTATTTGACCTCGTGAATTCAGACTATAGCATTTCTTCTGGGCTTTTAAAGAGGAACCTTTTTAAGCATCTATTTACATTTGACAGCATCTTTCCCGTGGCTGCAGGAGCACAGCAGGCAGCTGTGCTGGTTATCTGCTCCACTTCATTTTTTTAACCAGGTATGAATATCCTCACAGAAAAGCCTTCTCCTGGGTTTAATTTGTACAGCAGTTTGCACGGTTGCAAGGCCAATGCTGGGACCCAAATTAATTGCTCAAAGCTTGTTTGCAAATTGCTAGTTTTCCTATGGCCCTCCACCACAGACACAACTTGCAAATCACGTCCTCAGCGCGGCTTTTCAAACCAGAAGGCCAGAACCGAAAGGGCAAGGACACGGTCTTGCCCAGGGGGGAACAAGGCAAATGTATTTTGAAATATCTTCAAGTTGAACTAACAGCATGGCCTTTTAGCATAACTAGTCCACACAAATACTTTTCTTACGTAAACTTCAATCAAATAAATGAAGTTCCTATGTGAAATAAAACCCATTTTCCTTTTATTAAGAACAACAAAATAGCACAAGTGATGATTAAGACTTTATTGGGATCTGATCCAAACTCAGACTACATTAAGAGTCAGATCTTACGCTCATTAAATAGTAAAACATGATTAGCCCAACTGCCACTGAATGTCGTGGTTATCATACAAAAAGGGAGGTAAAATAATGCTTTTTGGACAGCACAGAACTTAGAACAAAGAAAATCTGATTTTGAATGGGATCTTTATGACCTCCCTTTTAGTTACATTTCTAATTAAAATGCTTTGATCTATTAATGCCAAGGGACGCTGCTAAATGTATTCAATACAGAAGTCGCATACTTTTCCTAAGCTCCCAAAATCTTTTAGATCTGTGTGCACTTACGTTATGTGCAGTTAAACTGCTCGCTAAAATGAAAAGATATCTAAGAATAACTCACTTCCATTAGATTTATAAATCACATTAATTAATTCTACATCTCCAGTGGTGTGGAGACCAAACTCTAATGCGAGATCTAATTAAAGAAAAGGGGGAAAAAAATTGGAATTGAAACACAGAAGTAACTGTTTAGCCTCAAATTAATGAGGCGCTATGCTAAGCAAGAATGTCCATAAATCCCTAATGAGGATTTTAAACACATTAAAACTTCCTAATACAAAGTGTTTGCCTTCCTTTTATCCAATAACAAATAAGCCAATAATTTTCTGCCTCTAAATGACACTATTAACTGTCATGGCATGTTTTATTTGACAAACCCTCCATTCAAATACAGTAAAACCAATTAATTTGCCTGCTGTGAAATGTGTTTCTTGATAGCTTTTATGTGATTTTTCTTCTCAAAGAAATGTAAATAGGAGGTCAATGTAGATGCCTGATTTTGCTTAAAATATGCCGCAATAACTATAGATTTTCTAGTCAGTTTGCATTTCAAATGAATTGAAAGATAACCTCCATTTTCAGGTCATCAATCACATAATGGTCTCCTGATAAGTAAACAGTTACAGAGTAATAGTTTTATTACTAGGGAAATGGTCCCATATTTGAGCTGTGATAGTTGCAAAATTACCACTTTGTTCCGTTATAAATAATGGTTGGCAATCCCGGTGCTTGGCCTGCCTGCCTCCCTTATCAGCTGGCGAGGGCTGCTCCGTCACCCACTGCCGTCAGCCCAGCCAAGTGCCCTGGTGCTGACGGTTTTCTTTTTTCGTGTGTCGCAGCTGAACTCCGATTCTTTCAAGTGCAAGCGTGGCGATGTGTTACCTATTTTTTTTTTTTTTTGTCAGAAAAATCTATAGAACAAATAAAAGGTAATTCTGTGGTTTCAGTGTTCCCCTGGGCCCCACTTAATAGATCTCGGTTAGCAGAGAAAAGCAAGACCGTGTTACCGCTGCTCCACAATTATGGCATGTCTGAAGCTCTGAAGCTCTTCTCAGGTTTTGCTACTGGGATGATCAGCCTACTAAAAAGTACACATTTTATACTTCAGAAATACGCTGTTTTTCGGTCTGTGCCCACTACGTGAATTGAACTGCATTGTAAATCGAAGGCAAAATAGAGGATAATGCATGGCATGCCATGCTTTATGGGGCCTAACTGAATGCCAATTAATCTTTACAACATATGCACAGTTCCATCAGCTCTTGTAGTCTATCGTGATCACATGGAGTCTGTGGTTTATTTGCCTTAAGATGGAAACACAACTTGAAAAAAAAAAACACACAACATACCATATATACACACGCGCAGAAGGAACAGGGAATAAAATAAAACAAAGGTGCCTACCAGTGCTGAAAAGGACAAAGTGCTCACTTAATTAATCATCTGCAAGAGATTACCAACCAGTACTTATGTAGTATGGCATGACAGCTAATTTCCAATTTGCACTATCTTGTATGTGTTCCCTATTGAAAGAAGCAAAAGAAATCTGCAACCTAACTCTAAAGAGTGGTGCCAACATCTCCTGACACGTGAGCAGTGCTCGTGAGAGGTGAGGCTGGGACAAACCCAAGGCAGTGAAAGTGCTCTGCGTCTCTGGTAGCCAGCATCCCCATCACCGAGACACACCGACGCAAGCCCTTTATCTATTTCTTTTTCCCAACAGAAATTGCTGAAATATTTGCCATAGTGACCCTTCCTCAAGGATGTCTTAGGAAGTAATTTATACATTATCATATTGAATTACATGCATCTATCTCCAAATAAGGGACAAAATGCATTTCACAAATGTATGTATTTTGTTTGTTAACTACAATCCCATTTAGTAAGTTCAGGAATTGAATTGCAGCAGTTTCCAAAAGTGAATTGAAGAGATCCCTTGTCTTGCCTAAACAGTGACAAAACCACGTTCTTTCTATACACTCACAACTAATAAAATTCCTAAATTAAACTTAAATTAAATTAAACTTTTAAATTAAAATATTTGAGTGAGAACTACATTTGACATGGTCATATATTAGGGAATCAATTTAATGATGGATAGAAGATTTTGAGCTTAAGATACTACATACTGTGACCCCTATTTTCTTCACTTTGAAATCCAGAGTTCCTAAAGTCTGACCTAAGCTCCACCTCTCCTGAATGCAGCAGCCTTCATCTAATTTTTCTGATAAAATGTAAATAAAAATGATTTATATTTTTGCAAAGGATCTTATATGATATCCCCCATCAACAACTTTTACATCTACTTCTTAATCGAGACATTGAATTGGGCTAAGACCACCTGACATTATTTCACTTCTGACCTTTTCAACTGTCAAAGCAGACAGATTTTTATCCTACAAGATTCGAGCCAAAGCCTCAAAGGTGCAGTGCCAGAGCATTAATCCATTTCACTAGACAGTCATTGAAATTATAATTCAAAGTTCAACTTACTTTAGCATTTTATGCTGAAATACTTTTGGCAGCCCAGGGCAGAAAGTCGAAATCTGGTTTCCAATGGAGACCATTTCCAATGGTTTCTAAATGTTGGCAGCGAAATTCCTTATTGTCAAAGAGATCAGCAGATGCCGGCTTCTATTAATTTACTTCCTGTGACTGCTGCTCACTTCAGGAAGCCCTTCTTTACCTAAGGATGTTGACCTGCTGCCGGATCCCATCAGAAATGGACTAGAAAAGACACTGATATATTAGGAGGCTGGGGACACTGCAGGGAAATTCCCTCCAGCAGCCGGGGCAGATCTCATCCCTCCATTTATTCTGACTGATGCCATAAGCAGAAAAACAAATCTGCATAGAAGACATAATGTGGATCTGTAAAAGCTCCCAACTCAAGCTAAATAAACTGACCCATATGTATTAAACTATCAAGGGGGACTCCAGAACCTGAAAGGACTGGTAGGCAGCTTTTCCTCTTCACAAACAGGTTGTCATAATGGGGAAAAGACTTTTGAATCTGAAAATAACATCACCATTTTAAGTAGTCAGTGGGCTGTAAATCCTTTGTTCTGGTATTCTGGAGCTGCCCAGAGGTCTTTGGCCAGGAAGTTCCCTATAAATAACAGTTTATTATTCTTAGACTTATCTCAAAAGCTATCTAAACAAGCATTTAAGTTAACTTAGAGGACATGTTTCATTAAAACCTAAATGTCTTTTTTCTTCATTTTTGCAGTTGGGGCTGGCTAGTAATTCTTGGCATCTTATCCAGATGCTAAAAAGTTTCCTTTTTGGGAGCAGGAAGGGGAAACAAGGAACACGAGATCTAATATCAATTACAAAAGGATTACGATTATGTTTTTTCCTCAACATTTTCAGAACTACTATTGTACTTGCTCTGCCTTGTGCAGATAGCACAAGGTCCCCTAAATAGCTAATACAAGGTTATTAGCATCTTAACTGAAAGCACTGAGAAATGATGCTGCAGCAGTGTGTGAGTGATGGGAAGAAAACAGAAATATGAAGCTATGGCAAATAAAAGCAAATATGCAGCCTGACATGGAGGGACAAAGATACACAATTCTCATTAATTCCAATGGGACTTGAAAAGCTACGTGGCCGTGCACTGCCATGAAGATCTGCCTAGGAGACTGCATTAGCTGGGTGCACACGGAGTCTCCTTGAGGTGCAGCGATCTCCAGGCTCAGCGCTCAGAGTCAGACTGTTAACGCAAGGAGAAAACAGACTGACTCTCAGGCAATGCAAATCTCACAGAAGGGCATTTGAGGCAAGTACCAGAATTGCATGATACCTAAGGGACATCAGCAGTGACATTAGCCAGCCCTCTGTACCCTTGGAGAGGGTTTTGTCACTTAATGCCTCAGCACCTTTAATTAACTGAGGTGTCTGTCTGCACGTATGCACCCTACATGTGGGTGCACACAGGTGTACATGCATGTAACTACGTATACACATTTTTCTCCTTCCCTTTCTTCCTGCTTAGATCTTAGTGTCAAAGGAGATCCACTGATCTATGGCCCGGTGCTGGTGCTATTTCACACACAGCACGCCGCCTCCTGCGGTAGATCTGTTTGCATCCAGGCCCTGACACAGCACAGGTAGCAATCGCTCTTCAGATTCCTGCCTGGACTATTACCTTCGATCTATGGTTTGCTGCACTCCTCAATCCACAGATGCTGTCATTGATCCAATGCACAGCTCCCATTGCTTACAACGGGATCAAGGACACAAGCCCTTTAACGGTCAGCTTTCCTAGGAAATAGTTAATTTCGAACAGTTTCATTACAAACTTTTTGATAATAACCTGTCAAAACTGAATAAAGTACAAAATAGCAGAATTTTGAAATCTGAGAGACAGAGAGGACTCCGGAATCTATATTCTTGTTTTGCTCTAGAGGTGTACTGCAGCTTCAGGCAAGTTAATTAACTCCCGAGGTCCTTTGTTTGTGCATCTGTATAAATACAGTAAGCAACACCTAACTAGTCACCTACTAGTTAGAGCAGGAAAGCAGTGGCTTGGCGATCCTCAGCAGGATGGTGTCACACAGGAGTGACATATATACAGAAAGCCGTACACAACTGGAGATTCCTGACTGCTGTAAATGTCAATCCTTAATAAATGGTTTGACCTTTTTTTCTATTATTTCCATTTTATAACTGAAACCAGGTCTGACACAGTGAGCATTTCAGGGGAATAAATGCAGCTTGGGGCTGACTCCGCAGTCTCGTGTCTCACATCACCTCCTTGAAATGCAATGATCTCCCCAGAAATACAATGCTGCCTTGGTACTTAAGCCCCAAGGACCTCCCAGCATCAGTTCCTGGCTGACCTAACAAGGCAATGAGCCCATTATCAGCACGTCTCTATAAGCCAACAAGGTTTCTTTTAGTGGAACTGCTTAAAGCATGGAGCTGCTTGATCTTCGAGAAGTTATTCTTTAGGCATTTAATTGAGATCTTCCGTGGGCAGGGTCACCTCCTGGATGAACCCACTTGTGTGCTCACTACACAGACAGGCTGGGGTCACCAGTCCGCTTAATCGGGGTGGCTCAGTTAAGGACTGGAAGTTGGTGAAATAAATATGGATCACAAAACCCACAACTGTGATCTGCAGCTCGTGAGCCAGGCTCAACTCGCAGTGCAGAAATGGAAACAGATGGGCAATAAATTCGCCATCAGACAGTGGCTTGGGGATCTGCATGCAGGACCGAGAGCCAACCACTCCTGTCAAGCTAGACAATGAGCAATTTGCTGTCTAATGATAGTTGCGAATTTGAGGGAGGAAGGGGAATTGCTTTGATTTGGATTTAACTTTTTAAAAACTTTGCAGAAAGCTGAAAATTTGAAATTGTTCGCTTTGTGTTGAGTTTAAAAACGTCACTGTGACAAAAATCGATCTCTGTCCTACAGATTACAACCTTGTAAAAGACTTTCATTAAGGAAACAAAACAAAATAATGGCAGGAGCTTTAGAAAGAAACAACACAGAATTTGTTTTAAAAAATTAGGGAAATGCCTAAATTGTCTAATTCTGATTTTCACAATTTCCCTGAATTTTTAAAACCCAATAAAAAATAATATTAGCAGAAGTAACATAGCTGCTAAATTTGAATTTCCACTGCAGAAACTGTGTGTCCCACGTTGGTGAGGCTGAATTACAGCCTTCTCTCACCTGCAGCTTTGACAATGGGCTATCAGAAAATCCAGTTTCCCTTCCACAGACATCTTGGTTCATTAAAATTTCAGAACTGTTGCAGAGTTAAGGTGGTTTTTTGGTGGTTTATTTATTTATTTTTAAACCAATTTCTGTTTGCATGCTACCAGTAAGTTCAACAAAAAGAAATGAAGAGACTCTCTGAAATGAACAAACTGACAAATTTTCCCATTGGCTTGTCCAAGGAACAGCCACATTTTAACTGGCTGAAAGAAAAAAGCTGTCATCTCTGAAACGGCCAGAGGAGGGAAAATGCTGGCAGAATGATGTCTTCCTAGGTGAGGATAGTCCAAGACTTAATTCCATGTGTCAGGGCAAGATAACACACAGCCACACGCACATGATCTCATCAGCCGTTCAGGAGACAGGATTTTACTTGACGTTTTGTAATGTTATTTTAGAGACTTTCTTAATATGTTTTCAGAACAAACAACAAGGAAAAAATGCCGTATAAACCTCAATCTGGATACCACTTAAAGGGATTTGCAACCATTATAATCAAAGTAATCATGGCATTATTAATCACAATAGGAAAAAAAAACAGAAACCACCAGCAGGAACTCCACGTTTGCATTTGCTTCATAGCACTGGTACTTACATCTCTCCCCCTCTGATGTCTGTGCACACTTCCATACATTATTTGCATGTATATATGGGTGCACCCCCAAGGCCAGCAGTGTAACCAGCACCTATCAGCTCAGGGTGTTCCTCAGCCCAACCTGAACCGCTCTCCCTGGGGACACTGGGCATGGGTTCCCCAGCACCTTCAGGTAAACCTGATCCTGTTCCTGTCACTGTCCCCACCACCATCAGTGTTCACAAGCACGGCAGTACAACCTGAGCAGCCTCCAGCGAATTTCCTTTTGGGTCCAGCTCGAGCAACCTGCGAGCCCTACAACCGGAGCTGGCTGCACCAGGAAAAGGGGCCGTGCTGGTCTGGAAAGTTCCCTTCTAAACAGCAAAGGGTGCAAACCTGGGGCCCGATTCTCCATTGCAGCTTGACAGCTGGAAGGGAGGCCCAAAACAGGTAGAAATTACGCCGGACAAGACCCTCTCCTTGCAGGAGTTTGCTGCAGGAGAGCTGGCTGCTGGCCCCACCATGCCACGCGTGGATCCTCATCCCTGTGCCCCACAGGGAGCTGCTCCCTCCGTGAGCTGTCCCCCAGTTCCCGCCTGGCCCCACAGCCATCGGCCGCTGCCTGCAGCTACCCGCAGCCTGCCCTCCCTCCCGTGGGGCCAGGAAAGCAAAAAAAAAATCAGAGCTTTCTTTTAAGCCAGGAAAGCTTCAATTCTGTAAAGCTTGACAGCGAGTTGCGCTCCCAGCTAAGCCATCAGCATTTTCAAGCCTTAGGTAGATAGATAGCTGCTTGTGTGTTTTTATATATAATGTCATATGTATTTGTAAATACGCGGATGATTTCCATACACACCCACCAGCCACACAATGCAATAATAAATTATTCCAATAAATGGCATTACTCGAAGAAAGCAACAAGGATAAATATAATTGCACAAGGTCTAAACAGGATGTAAATCAGCATTTAAAAAAAAAAGCAAGTTAACGTGAAGCTGTTTACTCCTAGAGAATCTCCACTGCTCTAACATTTCAGCAATAGCCTCCAGTCGTGAGTGTGCTGCAGGAAGTAACAGAGAGCAGTTCAGCAGATGAAACAAAGAGGACCTAATTACCATGCGAAGCACAACATCCTTCAGATGTGATGAGAAACGTGACTGCATGAAAAACTGGTCCTGGGGAAATTTCAAAATATGACCACCCAAGCATAAAGAAGAGAGTGGTGAAAACCAGAGAAGCTGCAACATGAGGCTATAGTATTTCTATACAAAGAATATTAGTTTAAACACACGCACGTACAGAGATTGTGTACATATACACAGCTATATGCCGGCACACAAATACAAGGAACTATGTGATTGTGGGTGAAAGCAATAAATGTATAAAAGCTTTCAAGCCATATGCTACATATTAATAAAAAATCACATAAATTCTTTGTATGTTGATCCATGGAGTTTCTTGAGGGAAAAACAAACAAACAACCAAATGCATGAAAAGCAACCAATCAGCCTGACAGCCCAGCCCAATCCTTCCATTTTCATCATACTTGGTCATTTAATATTCATTTTTGCCTACAATTCCACATTTTGAATGTAAATAATTTATGAATATTGGCCATAAATTATTATTATTTTTTTTAGAGAGGATGAACACAGATGGTAAGCACTGACATTTTCTTGAGGAAGGGAAAGCCTGATTCTCAGTTACAGGTGGAGAAGTTATATCATTTGCAAACAACTTTGAAGCCACGAGGGAGAAGGCGCTAGCTTGTGCCCCAGGTGGGCTCAGCACCGCTCCCCAGCACTGGCTGCCCAGGAACCATGCAGTTATCCCCTCCCTGCTGCTGGGAGCCCACACTGGTCTGGCACCAGCCCAGCTGGGAAGAACGAGCCCCCCCCCCACCAGCATGATGTGAGACTATGCTCAGGGATGGCCATTACTACTTCCAAGAAGGAAATACAGTCTAACATTTCCAAGTATGGTCTACCAAACAGCATGCCTTCTTGTACGAGAAAATTAAAAACTAGCGTTTCCCAAAACAAACGCCCTTTTGTTAGAGGACCTGAGCAAGGCAGATGCCAGCCTCTCAGTTCATCCCTCCAGCCCTGAGGCAGGTGAAGGTGGTGGTGCATCCTGACAGGCTGCTCCAAGTGTGCAAAAACTGATAGAGTTGGTAAATTCCTCAGCATGATCAATACTGCTCTCCAACCCCAGATTCCCTTTATCAGTGACAGCCTCTCTCGTTGTACTGACTAGAGATTCTACATCTTTTTATCACAAAGACCATGACAACTACACCCTATCTATAGCTTTGTGATTTACAGCAAGTGATGCGCTATCATAATTGCATTAGTGCAATGATAGCTTTTGGGTGTTACTCAAGCAGCTGAATTTAAAGTATGGTTGCATTTGTGACATAAACTGACAAAGAAAATCTGATGTTTGAATCCAGCACTGACTTTAACCCGTTTAGCTTCCTATGTCTCCCTCTCGTTAGCTGCATGGATAAACCATTCTTCTCCTGCCCTGCCAATTCTAATGAGATGAAAAATGAAAGCTGACCTGTGGACTAAAAAGAGAAGGCAGAAGCCCCATGATGGGGTTGTCTGGTGTACATGTTAACAGACAGAAAATAGGTTTGGGGAACAACATCCCACTCTTCTAATAAAGTATCAACTCCTGTTGCTGTGAGTGGGTGGATTGCAGCTCAGCCAGTACAGCCCTTATTTTGAAATTTTTAGATGACTTCCCAGTTTATCTGATACAATCATTTAAACATTGATGCTTCTTTTTAATTTCAGGGGATTTGTTTGTCTTATTTTTAGCCCAGTTCCTGATAGAACTGAAACACCTACAGACTGCACTTGTGGGAGTCTAAAATAATGTGTGTTTGTGCTCTCATTTAAAAAGGGTGTTCAGCTCACCCCTGCTGTCCAGCATCAAGGTCAAAAGATAAGGAAACTCTTCCGAGTTTGAAAAGGCGGCAGTGGGAGATAGGAGAGGGGCCCCACTGCTGTCCCATTACAGGAAAAGCTAACAAAGCTCACCCTTTGTAAGATATCAGAGGATCCGCATGAGAGAGAGACATTACAAGCCAGGATTCATTAGCTCCTCTGCTCACCGAGTGATTTCTTTTTACAACAGAACAGAAGATTTCAGTCTCCTGAGCTGAAAGAAAGCACGGTCTGGCATGGAAGAATGAGACTAGATGAAAAGCAGCTTCTTCTTATCTCTTTCTAAATATTACCATACAAAGTACTGGCTCACATGCCCCCGGCAGCGTTCCACCTACCAGCACTCGAAACAATGAGCAAGTGCCAGCACTGGTGCCTGCTACCTGCAAGCGACGGCAGCCAATTGAGGACAGCCTGCACCGCTGTCCAGAGCCTGACCTAATGCTGAAATGGCCGTGGCATTTGCTATGAACTTCTTGAGAGACCTTGGTTCAGCTCCCTGCTCTGCCAGAGGCCTCTTGTTGGAGCCCGGGAGATCTCACTCTCTGACCCCCAGTTTCTCACTGAAGGTGGGGACAATGGCACAGTGTCACCAGAAACCAAAAGCCACAAGTCTAATATGCTGTGAGACAGCAAGGACACTACCGGTGGCCTACATCTCCGTGACAGAAGCATCCAAAGCACAACGCTGTGTCCCCTCCCAGCGTCCCTGTTTATGCAGCTGAGTGCTGCCAAGCGCAGCCTGGCACCAGGCCTGGCACGCTCAGCGTTTGGCACAGCACGGGGCAGGGCTGGCACCGCTCCTCTGGCCGCTGCAGCCACGCGGAGCAAGGCCCAGAGCGCCCGGCCCTGCTCCAGCCCTGCGGCAGGGCAGGGGGGCACGCGGGGAAAGCTGCAGGGCGAATTTCAGTGACTTCAGCATGAGATCTCAGAGTTAACCTACCTCCCTTTATACTACAGTCAGTTAACATACAACATCCAGGTGATGTTGCTGAATATTTTTGAATCACCGAGGGCTATCAGGGCCTGCAGGGAGGAGCTGGTGACACAGCGATGCTCGGCCCTCCTTCCCCAGCACGGCCTCCTCAGCGCTGCCTCCCCGGCAGGGTTAAAGGCTAGGAGGCAGCAAGGTGCCTGCAACCATCCCCATCAGGGCCAGCATGTGTAGTGCTTATTGTTCTAATTTGAAAGCCAATATATAAACACACATCTTAAAAAAATCCAGTCTTCTCCTTAAAGCTCTGAAAACCCACCCAGCCTATTAAGTTTCATTTCTGGGATAATTCTGCCCATTATCCCTGCCTGTGTGGCAGGAGGACTGCGGCCACAGACTGATTTCCAGGGCAGCTGCACTGCACTTCTGCCTGGCCCCTTGTCCTGCTTGAGCTGCGGTTTCATTACAACCCAGGTGCCCCACACAGGCACAGGAGCTGTGTTGTGACCCAGCTGGACTGGTGCTCTCGCCCAGCCTGTCCTCTCAAGCTCCACTGATGAGCATCGACTGAGCGGCTAAGCCCAGATTTAAGGGACTTGCTTTAGGCAGCTGCGGTATCCTTTCCAGTCCGGATATTCTGCTTCTGCTCCCAAGAATAAACAACTGTTGTAATCACAGTGAAATAAATACTTTATTACAGTTGAATAATGTTGCTTCTAATTACAGTATCATTGATGTATTTCCCTATTAGAGGAAGATTTCCACTTATTCTTTTTTTATATTTATTTACCCAAAACATAATACTCAGCGTGATGTTTGCAATTGAGCTGCTGCTGCTGGCGTTTCTGCCAGTTTTACAGCTGGGTTGTTAGGCAAAGTTGATCTCATATCCTCCCGAAAACCAAACAGGTATCAACTTAGTCCAGAGAAGCGCTCCCCAAAAGGGGCTCTTCCTGTGCCTTTTGGGATTAACTCCCCTACAACTGCTCTAGCACCTGAAGGGGAACCTTTTCCAAGGAATTAAAAAGCCTTGTGGACCAGGCATTTAGCTTTGTTCTCAATGCTCAAGTATTGGTCTTCCAAGTAATTTTTCTTATTGGTGCTGCAGGGGAAAATTGGAACAGCTTAAATATGGGACAGGGCTGAATGAACAACGGTTGTATTTCTGAGTCTGTGCTGTCGGTTACCTGCAAAACCCCAGTAACATGCAACTCAGCTACAGTGGTGTCACATATGCTGGTAACAATAAAAATACCTGACAAACCTATTCTTCCACCCTACTGATTCCCGTGTGTGAGCTCCCACTGACTGCTCCTTCTTGCCTGGCTCCCGCTGCGTTTGGCTGTGTAGATTCCCTCTGAGGGTGCGGGTGATCTGAGATTATCACGGTATTTGTAAAGCTTTCAGGTTACCTCTGGAGTGAGAGAGAGATGTGGGAAAACGGAGAAACCATTACTATATATTCAGGCAGCTCATCCTCAGGGATCCGCAGCCTGTAGAAAAGCGAAGCTTACGAAGAACAGGACAATGACAATAAAACCGAGAAGTGCGGCTTAACAGCACAACTCTCAGCAACGATGACAACCCCACAACATAACCTCAGCACACAACCAGAGGATCAGGTTAGCGAACCATTCTGCTACAAGGGACATCTCCAGAAGCACGCTCAAAACCTGTCAGACCCTTTATACAAGGCTCAAGTTCTCCGGGTAAAAAAAATAGGCAGGGAGGAGAGGTTTTCTGTCGATCTCCCATGGCTTTGATACAAGATAGGACTGACATTATACTCATCGATGACACTCATACTCATCGACAGAAAGCCTCGCTGTCTCTTTTCCCCTACCCTTTGCTTGGACCCATTGCTACAGACGGTATGGAAAAGCTAAGGGGCACTTGATGCACACAAAATGTGCATTAAAACATCTCCAAATACTAAAGAAGTTTGCCGTGCACTTGCCTGGGTTCCCAGCAGACAAGTCAGGACGCAGGAGTGCTCAGAGGCATGGGAGCACAGCAATCACTGGTACACAGAAGGGAGACAGTGACATGCTCAGGGACTGGAGAGAACCAGGAGCCTTCTGCAGGTTGTACGGAGAACTGGGAACCGAACCCAGGGTCTGACACCTCCACTGGCGAAATTGCCAGTGACTTCAAACCCCATTGACTCATAACAGCCACAACAATTTACAACAGCTGAAGACCTGCCCCCAGGAGTCTGCCTTGCAGCCCTCTGCTCTTACTGCTCGAGATCGATGACTCTTACAGGTCAGATTTTTTGTTTTGTTTTGTTAGGCTCAGATTGCTTCTTTGTACACTGCTGAGATCAAATCAATTACTTTCCACTCCAACCATCTGACCAAAGTAATTCTAATGGAGCAGAAAGCAGAAACTCAGATAAAAGAAGGGACAACATATTTTTCACTGTTATCTTTGTGCTGAGCATGATAAAGAAGGAACGAAGGCTGAAATAAAGATCATTCTTAATAATTCCCCCTCACGCAAGAGTAATGATCTTAATTCCCACCCTTCGTCTTTGTTGTTGAGATTGGGGACACAAGTTTAGATGGAAGATGAACCCTATAAGTCTTCAAAGGAAGAGCACTTATAACAGAAATCCCGTTTCCTTGATAATCATATCCAGGAAAACTATTATTTTGGAACATGATTGCATTTTTCAGCTACCTTAATACCATTTTTACTGTTCAGCTGCATGAAAAATTACCTAACCTGTTGGAATGGATTTCTTGACCCACACATAGCTACATTAAAGGGTGTAATTTAATGCAATCTAACTAAATTAGCACCAATTAGACAGGCTAAATTAAAGGGCATGTCACTAATAAATTTTATGCTAAACATATTACTGATAATAAGCTCACTAAAAATTGCATAATGAAATAAAATATTCTTTTTAACACTGTTCAGTCTAAATATGAATATATAAAAAGTCATGAAATAATGAAATACAGTATGCTAATCCCCAGTTGCCTCTCAGGATAACATCACAGCCATATTAAAATGCACTGTTTGTGGTGGTGGTTAAAAACAACAGGTCAGATCCTACAGGGAAGCAGAAAGCCAGGCCAAATTCCATGCAATAGCTAGGATCCCGGTCCTGCAAACATCTGCATGTGTGCCCAGCTCCTTTGAACTCAGCAGGTCTGTTCTTGTACCCAAAGTTGTTGGCCCACTGCTGTGCCTGCTCAGGGAGCTGAATTTTAATTTGGACCAGGGGGCGAGGGAGGAGTGCCAAAACCAGTTGGATTTGCACTCAGACACTATTTCTGGAGGATATTTTCCAAGTTTTACTTTTCAAATATCAAGTAGCAAAGCTCTACAGTAGGCTCGTCCTAACTCCCATGTGTAACAATGTTCCACGGTACAAGAACTAAGGCGAAGAGCTTACTCAAAGCTTTAAACAAGTCGCTCTTTGATCGGTGCAAGTAAGGCCGATTTCCTACGGCTCTGTGTGTGTCCATCTGTCTGTCCTCTCTCTGTGACTGGATTTTTTAGTGTCTAATGAGAGACGGGCTCATACTATGCCCTGTTTTCTGACCAGAGCCTTGGTAGGCTTTCTCTTCCCTAGCCGACTGCTTGTTTTCAAAAAACTTTAAAGAGTGCCACTGTCCAAATTTGGTTGAAATTTGCTGGGTGGGCACAAAGACACACTGAAACACCCTGAATTGCATAAGCCCCTTTCCTAATGGGAGCTAGTGAGAATTTGGTGGTTTGGCCATGCCATGGTGTAAGAGTGAGCTGTTTAGCAGACTGAACACACTGGTACCCACATTTTCAGCTACACTCCAGTAAGCTGCTAGGAGAGGTGTAAACGAGCCATTTTGGACTCCGTTCGTTTTCATCCTCAGGGAAGCTCAACATTTTTGGATGCCCCTTGCTCCCAACGCCTATTAAGACACTAAATACTGCCAGGCAACCTGGCTGCATCCCCACTTAATGCACACGTCCTCTGCTGGGTAGATCCACAAGTTTACGACCCTTTTGCATCTTCTTTCTGACACGAAATGATCAAAAGGCCAGACAAGCTCTGGCACTCTGTGTACAATTCATCTATCCAATATTTGTTAATCAGTAATAAAGTAAATCAGGGATAGTAAAGTGGAAGTGACATCTTTATTAAGATAGACCAACGCGTCCTGAATAGTAACAAGAACGGGCACCCAGAGCACGTTCTGTGCACTCACACATTAACTAACTAGGGCCCTCGTCAGGGTCCTTGCTCACATGAGCTCGCACAGGTAGTCTGAAGTTAATAGGCCCATTCATGTGAGTAACATTTGTAAAAGCATTTCCTAGCCTCAAATCCCCTCTCTTTACCTCCCCAGTAAATCAAAACTCAAAAGATACTCCGAGGCAGAACCCTCTGGAGGTACTGTTTTAATAAACACAAATAATTCTACAGCAAAGCCACACAGACTGAACCTGCATGGAAGTCCACTGGCACGGTTTTAAAGGGCTTCCCGACACCCCATGCACGGTCATGGCCTGTGGCTGATGCAGAAGTGAACCTTAAGCCAGAGAGGAAAAGCAGTAACGTACAAGTAAAACTCCACAGGGAAATGTTGCAGGTTAAAAAATTAACATACATGGACATCCGCTATGTCTTTGGGACTGCAGGCCATGCTCAGGAAACAGAAAAGTGAGATTTCATATCAGAGCATGCCTTTTTTCCCCCTCCATGAATACATCATTCTCCCCTCATAAAAATAAATAGGATTTGCTTGATTCTGTTAAGAACACAGCAAAAAAGGGTGCAATGACATTGTGCAATATCCATTAAAATTCTGAAAAGAGCTAAAGGCACCTGAAAACTTGGCTTTCCCTGCTGTAGTGCTTCCACTGTTCAAACAGATTTTTAAAACAGCTAGAATCGATGCCAAATGACCACTGTTAATCACAGAATCCTTTCTAGTTGTACGAAAACAAACTGGCATCAAAAAATGGTGAACTGCCATCTATGCACACTTTACTACATGAGGAACTGAAAAATGACTGAGCTCACATTGATGTGCATTTGGAGGAAAAATGTTGGCTTTGGAATAAAAGGACATATTTCTTCAGGAGTGTTTTGTTTTTTTTTTTTAAAGAATTCCTGATTTTTAGCATGTTTTTCCATCCAGTCCATAGGACAGCAACCTTGTGGATGCAAACTGCCACGGATCAGCTTTCAGTGTGTTAGCCTCAGCAGGATCCAGCCCACAGAAGACTTGAGGACTGCTCAGGACACTTCTGTGCACTGTGCTGCATAAAGCCCCAGCTGGTGGCTGCCTCTCTGCAAAGTGTTCTTGCTAAATCACAAGCAAGGTTCTAAACATACATCCTCACTATCATTTCAAAAACAATACACAAGTGATTTATTCTCTTTAAAAAAATTATCAGTTTGGTTCATTAACCTATAGCCATAGAAAAGCAGGAGTCAATTACATTGCTACATCAGATGTGTGTAAAGATAATTACCCTGAAAAGAAGATGTAAAGGTGTCCATAAAGGCAGTGAAATGTGGCCTATTAAATCAAGCTGTAACCTATTATGGGTCAAAAAACACATTTGTAGGGCCAACAGGCTCATGGCAATGGCCAATCTAGCATGAATTCTGCAGGTGTCTTTTTCCAATAAACATGAAATCTATCCTTTTTGTTCCTGCAGTGTTCCTGTCTTCTTCCCTTCCATATACACACCACACACAAATACAAATGACACACACAAATGATTTTCTACAAAATTCTGGGGAAGAATACACCATGTTAAGCAGTGGTTAAACAGCAAATAAGATAGAGCCAATAAGCAACAGAAAATCAGCAAAGAGCACTGTGCCCCTGCTGTTTTATTCGGCATTTCACAATGCTGTTAGTCTCTCTGTCATCTTACACAACACACCCCATCTTTTGTAGGGTAAATGTGCATTGGATACACTGATTCAACTCAAGATCTGGTCCAGCTGTTAATGAAGAATGACAAAATTCTTGTAAATGTCCTGAATCTGAATTCTTGTTTCTTGTTTTGTTAAATTTTGTAACACTAACTTCAAGTTATTTCTTAAAAAATTGTATGCAACTTCAGTTGACTGTGACTAAATTCTGACTGATGTTCCTTTTAACTGATTTAAGCCACTTCTTTTCCAGTAAGCACCTCATTTAACCAGTTTAGCTTAAATTTTTCCTCATTTCCTCTCAATGAAACAAATGGATTGAAAAAAATGTGCTTTATGTCACGTGCTAAAATATATAGGTATCACTGAGATATCTCAGAACGCTTCTGCTGGCAGTGTTCCCTTCGGGGTTATGTTGGGCTCGATTCTGCTTTCATTTACACCAAAGGTCTAATCAGAAGTAATTAAATGGAAGTCACCGGAGTTCTTCCCCAGCAATCCCACTAGAACTGTGTCTGTAATTAAACTTGAAAATTTTCAAATAGAAATATTGTATTAATATACGTGTACACAACTGAGACAGAAACACTGATGGCTTGTAAACAGCTTCACTACAGTGCTGAAGACTATAACAGTATTCGTGTGGGAAGTAGATGTGTTTCTGATTTATGGAGCTGCTGTGTCAATGGTCCTAACTCCATTTGCTTTGACAGAGCAAGGCCAGATGACCACTGTGAAGGGTCTCACTCTTGAAGGGAGCACAGAAATGGACTGCAATCTAAACAACGTGGGAATAAATCATGAGAAACTGATGCTAAGTCACCAGAATTAATGGTGTAAAATCCAGACATCTAGGTAGAGAACCAGGGCCGAAGCACTTCATTTTAAAATGTATTTACATGATTAAAAATACCATCTGATCCATCAGGGAAAGAGCACATACTCTGTGAAATACATCTATATACAGGTGTTTTCACTCTGGACCAGGAAGCTTTGCAGTTAACATACAAAAACCACCTCTGTCTCCTTCAGAGTCATTATATTTTTATTCTTATCCCACATACTCCATACTCCTTTATACCCTTCACGCTGCATTGCTGGCTTTTAACTGTTCTAAAAATAACAGTCATTAAAGGAAGTACAGAGATGTTCCAGTCTCTTTGTTGAATCTGAATTCACACCAGCTCTGTCAAGGAAGGTTGGCCACAAACCTGTCTGCAGCAGGTGCGAGGCAGAGCTCCTTTTTGGAGAATTAGTCTCATCTATCATATACATTTGTTTTGGGTTAACCGGTACGTTGCTCAGAGCAAAAGAAATTGAGAAGCCTCCCACCTAGTGCAGGAGAAATTTAAAGTTCTTGTCAGTAAAGTAAAATAATTCTGCAGAGATAGCTGTGGAGATAAATTGCCCACTTATCTACCTTAATTTGTAAGACACATCAGGTGTCATATAAGACATTATTCCTAAGGGAGTAAGTCACCTTCATAATCATCACAGAGGTGAGAATGTTGGGAAAACACTAACTAAATCAAAAGAAAAAATCATTTTCTTCAAGGAAATGCAGTCTGTGTAACACAGAAGCTCAATAAATGAAGGGTTAGCAAATCCAGGATCTATTGTTTGGTTTCTTGTACATACCTGTATCTGCATACGTGGTTCTTAAGAAAAGCACACTTAATATGGTTATTATGATAGCAATACTATTCTCTGCGTTCCTTCTTTTTCTTAAGCAATTCCTGAGAAAAATTGGGTATTGATTCTCTCCCTACCTGTGTCATCTTTTCTCTTTAAAAGATTCACTGCTTTCAGGCTTTAGTTCCACAAACCAGTAGGTAGCATCTAAACAAGATTCACTTCGCTGAAAGGAACCCTGATTGCTATTAATTCTTCTGGCTTTCTTTTTTGTCAATGTGTTTCTGAAGTGCCTTTCTAGAGAAGCTGGGAATTAAACATTTTCAAGTTTCCCAGGACAAAACCAAGAGAGTTGCTTCTTCTCGCTTACACTGGAGCAGTCAATGATGCTAAAATAGTCTCCTACAAGTCAGACAACTGATTTTCAGTCAAATTTCCAGCTCCAGCTGACATTTAATTATCCTGCACAGAGATGAGCAGTTCCAACATACTCAGCAAAGACAGACTTACACCAGAATAACCACGGCCACCATGGTGCTTGCAATACTGACAAGGTACGTGACAGAATAAAGTTCAATATAGTAATATATAATATAATAATAGAACAAGTACTATTTACTCAAGCAACATAATATAATAACAGAATAGAATAAGTGCTCTGATGGCTTGGTGAGGTGTGGTTCCTCATCATTCTCTATCAAAATGGTGGCCCACTCCTCTGCAAACAGGGGCACACGTTGGGCATCTCTTAGAGTGAAAATCCCTTGTACTTTCTGAGAGCATGCTACTCTTCTGTTCGAGAAATTCCTTCAAAAGGGTTGTTGCCTCTTTGCTCTGGTTTGCCACAGTTTCCCCTGTAAATTATAAACTTTAAACTCAAGAAATTCACTTGTACTATTGGGAATTCCTGTCCTGCAAAATTCCATTGAAGAGTGTTTTACTGAGACGTATGTAGACTGGAGTATCTGTGCTGGTTTCAATCGAGGTGGGCTGATTTGTGTCAACTGCAGATCTGCCCTCAGTTCCATTGAAAAAAAGACAAAAGAGACACTTCTCCTGATCAAGAGGTGGAATTTTATAATTCATTTAATGAGGAAGAGCTAAAGTCCATTGAGACACTAATAGCTAATATCAGATGTGTCAATCAAAATCTATTAATGTTGAGTTGCTAATTTGATTTGTGAAATACTGTAACAAAGATTCACATAATTTTTCCTTAAGGGATATTCATTAGATATTAAATTAACCTAGCTGATATTTATCCTGTTTTCCAGCTAAAAAGAAATGTGTTCACAATAGCTTACAGGGCAATGCCATTGAGCACAGGAATGAAGAGAAAGGTGCTTTGGTTTAACATTCATATTTACTCTAGCAATGTTTCCTTTAAATTTGTCTTATCTTCCTCAACTATTTATGCAACACCTTAAAATACGGGTTCCTGGCAAGGTTAACTTAAAGAGTCTACAAACTTAAGAGTTCTTCTTTAAAGAAAAGTTAATAGATTGTTCCCACCAATGAACCCCTTTGCTGCCATAAGAATATTTATATTTCAGGTACCGCTATAACTAAGGCTTGTGTTTTAGCAAATCACCAGATGACTGTTTCATCAGGAGCACGTCCTTGTATGTACCATTCTGTTCTACACTAAATACTTCAGACTCACTCTAAAGCATATTATTGAACTCCTGTATTTTGTATAACAATAAAAGACACTGACAATTTACAGACTAGTGTCGCAAACAAGTACGCCTAGACACAGACTTAGTTTTTTTAAGTATATTTAAATTCTGTATTTGGGAAGAAAACATAAGGAAATTGGCATTATTTGAAAGAACAATCCTTCCTCAAACAACTACACATATTTATATGTTGCATTTCCAGGCTTTGAGCAAATGAGTTCATATGCAAGAGTGAATTTTGGTTTTATGCAGAATTCCAGCACCAGGACTATGCTTCACTGTGGCCTGACACAAGCCAGACTTTAGGTGAGCTAATAGCACTGTGTGTGCTTTGGGTTGACCTCCTTGAACAAACATCAGCTGAATAAAATCCCTGCTTGCTAGATTTTCCTTTAGCAATGTTTTCTTCACAATTACTGCAGCTTATATTTATCATTCAGGTACTACAGTGTACAAACTCTGCACCAAGTGCCTTTGCACTCCCTGATTTAAGTGGGACACTCCCCAGGAGACAAAGCACTAATTTACAGCAGTTTTGGCAGCACAGGGCCTATGGAAATGCTACCGTTTAGATTTATTTTAACCACCCTGGATATTTTTATTACAGCTAACAGAAAATACTCACTTCTCATTCAGAGTTGTCAGTATTTTGTTTTTATGTAAAATTACAATAATCATGATGATGATAATAATAATAATAATAATAATAATAATTCCAGATGTTCATGTAAAGGCAGCTCATTAAATCACAGTTGTTTACTCTTCCATGTTGTAATTTTCTCAGGTAAGTTTCCTTTTTTTAAAGCAGGTAATAAATACATAAAGCTTTTCTATCTATATATCTTTTAATCGACTGCAGTCATTTAACCTAGACCCTCTAACCAGATTAATAATAGAAAGCGTGTCATAACAATTCCTTACCACAGGATGAATTATCATTATTGTTTTGGCATTGAAAATCCTTTCTGCTACCTCAAATTACCCTTCTTTTCAACAGAGCACAATACATGAATCACTTCCCTAATCCTACATGTTACTAAAAATCACATCCCAGTACAATAGAGCCATCTGACAAGCTACTTTCTGACAGCATACTAAACTATCATGTTGCTGAATTCCCAGAGATTCTTTGGATCTGTTTCATTAATAAAAGTTGTAAGTGAAAGCCAAAGGAGGAACTGCTCAAAGTCTGTGAGAATCCACCGAAAGACTGAACTTCATAACCCAGCTCTTCCCATCATCCTTAATGTTATGGAAACAGCCTCCCTTATGCCAAGGAGGTGTTAAGCAGACAAACACCATTAGAGCTCCAGCTATACCTCTTTCGAAATCTCAAAATCTAAACATCTGGATTTTGTACAGCTGGGGGCAATTATACTGCTGTTTCCAAACACCATAAATGCGTATGTATCCATAGCACTGTATACACACAGGCTCTGATCCTCAGCTGGCTGGTAAATCAGTAAAATTTGACAATGTTGAGTGAGTCACAATGGATTTACAGCAACTGAGAATCTAGCTCTCCAGTTTGCAACCACACATAAAAGGATGAGTGATCTATAGAGCGAGGGCAGAGCTGAGAACCAAGGAATTAAAATTGTCAATGTTGATTTCTGTCCTGATATTGACACCCTTCATGGTTTGAAGTTAATTCTTTCTTGCAGCAACCCAAAAAAAACATATTTTCTTCTCTGGGACTGGAGAAGGAGTAAATGCTGTGTTCTCAGGGAAACCGGGGCAAAACTCCTGGTAAGCTAAACGGGCAGCACCTGAAAGGGGGCAAGTTTGTCTGCATTAAATGCTTTCAAGATATATGTACTGAAAAGTAAACTATAAGTAGGTTGTGTGGGTATTAGAAGGGCATGATCCTCCCATGTGCTGAGCACTTGAATTTAAAAGTGAAGCTCTTCCTCCTCAAGACCAGATCCCAGCATGGCCGAAGCTTTGCTCAGTGACTGGTGAGCCATTCTTAAAGCATAGTTATCATTTTTAAATAACAGTAAATACACACACGGACTTAGGACCTGCATCCAAAAATCTATACAAAGATCTGGAACACACCATACAAAATAGGTTACCAAGTCCGTTTTTATTACTGGTTTTGAAAAGCTGTTAAGCCATCTGCCCTCTTTATGATCTTCTAATCAAAACCAACTAGTGCTTCTACCAGACAAGTATTTAGGCAACTTTTTATTGCAACAAACTAGCATTCATCAAAAGTGGTGTATTTTTAACACTAATTCTAATTATAACAAGCAGTGTATTTTGTGTGCTTTCCAATTATGCATGAGAAAAGTCAGCATAAGTGTCCTCTCTTATCATAATTATCTGTTTCTAATTTCAATTTTGGCTATGACTTTGCACTCAGTGATGTAAATGTAAATGTTCCTGTCAGATAAAGATTAATTTGATTTAAGCCCTCTTTGTTCTAATTATATATTCTATTTCTGCTCACCATGCAAGTTTTGTTCTAAGCCACATCTGTATTTTATCACAACAATGAAGAAATTCTGTGGTATTTAAAAAGGTAACTACAGGATTTCAGCTAGTCCTGTCAGGCTCTGTTATGACAGCGTATGCTAGGACTGTGCCAAATGAATTAATATTTTAGCTGACTAATTTACGGATTACTGTAATTATTACTTGAATATTAAAGTATGTGAACTTATATCAAATGAAATAAAACTTGTTGCCCTAATTGCTCCCTTTACTCCTAAGGAAACATGACCTTTATGGGCTTTGAACCTGAGCACACTGAAAATACTGAGTGATACCCCGTAGGCGGAATAGGAGATTAAACATGGAGAGAAAGATAATTTTATCTCTGACTAACATGGAACATATCTTCCTGATATTTTCCTGTCTAGAAGCCAAGGATTTGGGGATAGGCTGGAAGGATTTCTGTCATCGAGCACATCAACACTCCGGGGGCATTCTGGGAAGAAGGTAGGATACAAGCAGTAGGCGGGTAGTTCTGCTGTATTTGTCCAGACTTCGAGTGGCATCTCACACTTACAGGCATCTAAAACTATTTAAATTCCAAGTTTTGCCAGGCCAGCACTGCAGGTAAAACTTCAAGCCCATATGCTACTCGCAGCTTTGACCAAAATGGGACACAACACACTGGCCATGCTTTCTGCCCAAGCTCTACTGGCCGTAGCAAGTGAATATGCTTTGGCTGAGGCACAGTTCAAATATTGTAAGGACCACTCTGTCTAACCTTGTTTGCAGTGGCATCCTGGAACAATGTGGTTTTCCATCAAAACCATGAGCAGTGAAGGCTAGCTAGCTGTGGAGCCAGGTCTCCAGGCAAGAGCTCTAATGGGATTCTCATATGTCTAATAAAGACCAAGTTCATGCTCCAGCCCTGCTGACAGCAGTCCTTTACCCTGCTGCTTTCACACAATTTACAGCAACATTAACGGTATTCAACAACTTCAATGACGTTTGGTTGAAACTGCCTGAGCAAATCAAGTCTTCATACATATGGACACGACCATACACGTGAGCTGCTCCTTTTTCTAAAGAAGTTTGGAAAATAAAGCTTGGAACTTTGAAGGTTTTACTGCAGTAGGCAAATGTTATGGCAATTCCTCTTCTGCAGTCGGCTTTCCAACCAGTTTGCTTCTAGCTCATTCTCTCAGCTTCTGCCTCTTCCCTGACCTCATGTTCACCCCCTCTTTCTATAGGAAGAGCCACACGCCTATCTGCTGTAAGACTCACCTCCAACAAATGGTTGTACATTATTTTCAAAATATAAAATCTCAAGAATTCTTTAGGAAGCTAAAAAAAATAAATATTTTTTATTTGAATATGAAAAAAGTTAAAAAATGCTTCCAGCAACTTTACGGTCACAGTCAAGATTCAACAAGGCTAACTATTCTCCAAGAGCTCAGTGGTGCAAGATCTCTTTGAACAGTTTTCTCCTGACATTTCTGACCACCTAAGGGGGCAACCACTCATATAAACAACCTAACGACTTGAGAGATCAAGATTTAGACACTTACCACTCACTGACATTTAGACTCCCAACTTGATCTATGCCAACTGCTGTCTGAGACGCTGACTTCTGAGCATGTCAAGGCTGCAAGCTGGCACGTAAGTACTTCTGACTGGCCACTGTCTTCAGAATATATTTACTGCATCTTCTGACTGTTCTGTGGCTCTAAGGAAAACTAAGCCTAAAAGTGTTCCTACCCAACATCTCATCACTTCATTCTGTTATTTATAAATGAGGGATGGGATGCACACAACAGCATTGTGTTTGGGTTGGTGTTATACACAATTTTTAAATTTTTATTTTATTTTTATTTTTTTCATTTGTAAGAGCTCTGCTGTTTTACTTGCCAAAACAAAAATACACTGCTGGAATATTGCTGTGATCTCAGCACAGTGTTTCTGGACAGGGGGTGACCTTCTGTACCTTTTATCGGGAGGAATTTGGCCCAGAGAAGCAGAAATCAAACAACATGTGATTCAGAGTTGCTGCAGAACCCGTCACCTCTCATCAGCTTGTGATTTAGTGTAACCTGAACAGGGACAGCCCTGTTGTTTTGTATAGGAACCAACATGACATTATCCAGAGCCAGGAGGTCATTGGTTTAAATCGCAGCTAATCTGATGTGTCAGACCAAAGGCTCAGATTAGGCAGTTGGAGAAAATGGAAACATTCCTCTGCAATTTAATATCATGATTAACTATGGACAAAGGATACAACTACTTCAAAAGGAACAAAGCTTTAACAACAAAAGATAATGGGTCAAATTCACTGTTGGTATAAACTGCCAGAGCTATGCTGATCTAACAGATCTCTGCCAGCTTTCACTAGTGGCAAATTAAGCTACAATTAATGAATTTCAGTGATCAAACTCCAGTTGATTGTTCATTGCTGAAATAATCCAGCTGGAGATGTGTCTGCAGACAAACACTGTAATGTCATTGCAGCAGTACTTCAGTTATCAAACAACGGATTATTTTTTGATTACAAACTTCACATAAAAGGAACTGCAGAGAGAGTTCAGGAATAATAGGTAAAGTCACCTACTAATTTTACTTTAGCTAGTCTTTTGAAAACAGTCAGATGCTTACTGCTAAGGGAAAAACATTCTGCAGACTGGCGAGACAGAAAGGGTCTGTATTGTAAGTTTTTCACCTACATTTCCAAATACTCCTATTAAGTGAATGACTTTTATTGGAATGCGTTGGACTATATCCATTTGCAGATGAATATTGGCTGCATGTGCTTTCCTGGAGAGCATGCAATAAAATGATTGAACTGGTGATTAAAAGAAACACATTAGTTAAAATGTCTACCATAAATTTATAATGTACATTTTTAAACTGAAATATCTCCGAAGCATTATAAACATTATTAAAAAATGAACAGTGGGAACAACTTCAGGATACTTACTACCTTCTCCTGCAGACCTGATTGCCTGTGCTCTTGCCTAATCAAAATGGCCATTAGAATTCATTGGGGCTTATCTGTTAGAAAATAAGTTCTTCAGAAACAAGGTCTTGATTCAGGAAAGCATTTAAACACAGGCTTGAGTACACTTCCAAATACATGTGGTTTCTATGTTAGGACCTTGATTGGGAAGTATTTGTAGACTTTTGTCAAAAATATAATTCACTTGAGTTCATTTCAACAGCTTAAATACTCCAAGTTAAGCATTTATGTCAAGTGTTTGACTGGAGAAGGGTCTAACATATTTCTTCATTTTGCAAGTGTTTGCTTTTTTTTGAGGACATGAATAGATAAATAATAATTGAAATGTTAGCAAATATGTTAGTCAATTGGTATAAGATAAAGTCCAGTTTTCTAAAGAGCCTCCTGTAATTCAACAGCAAGAGCTTCTGGTTAGAAGAGTGCCTCTGGATTGGTATGAATGTAATGGGAATAACATTGACATATTGCCCCTACTTCCTCAATATACGTTGAGAAAAAAAAAAAAAAAAAGAAGAAAACAAACAAACAAACTATCTGGGACCGACAAAGGTTGATTGCTCATGAATGACCTTAAATGACTCTTCCTAATTCTATAGCATTGCCTCCTGCTCTGGAACTCCTGAGTTGCCTCTTAAATTCATTCTTATTTGCTGCAGCAGCCTCCTCTGGCACTTTATAAACACGCTTAAAATTTACCCCATAGTGTGTCATTCTCTGTGCAAAAAACATGAACTACAAAGCAGCCACAGAGCTAAAACAGCCATCCAAATAGTTACTACTCATAGTTTCTCCTGGAGAACTTAAAATAGTGTCACCCTAAGGCAGCTCTTTTTGTAAAACAAGAAGTAAAGTATATCTGCCATGACTTCTGCACACACACAAAAAATATAATTAAAAATGCATAGTATGAAAACTGCGGAAATGAATGAATTTTGTGGATTTCCTACTTATTAAATTCTTATTATCCCAGAAGCAAAAAGCTACATCACCACCTCCCCGAGGTAAACCAAGCAAGATGACAGAGTTGCTCTTTCCCTGAACTACTCCATCTCTACCTTTTGTGGATTAACAAAAAAAAAAGGAGACTCTGCTTCACAGGTAAATGGGTGACAGAACAATTGTTCTCGACATGAATGATATTAACTGCAGCACAAGGCAAGGAAGAAAAAGTGGATTTTAATGCTGTTGAAAATTATGGCCTTAAGAAATGTAGTGGATGACTAAAAGTCCTCTATTCAATGAAGAAATCATTGAGAAGTTCTTGGCAGGATGTCAAAAACTGCATTTAAGAGGACAATTAAAACAGTATAATGCAAACGCTATAATTAGAACCATATCTGGTTGAGCAATATACTATTTTTCTTCCAGACTGTTAGAAGAAAAATTCCCCATGAACTGTTGCCAGTGTTTATTGGTGTATTTACCAGATAACACAGATTTAGCAAAAAGATGCATTTTGCTACCATAAAGATTAAGTGAAAAATTGCATACACCTTTGTACCCTGAAAGATTCTTCTCTGATAACCATTTACCTCCCACCAACAACTTGACGTACATCTCCATATATTTATGTTGTTTTACAGGGACAATGACCAAGGTCCCCCTCTAGCTTATGCAGACGCAGGCCTGCTCCTGCTAGGGTGTCAGACTTCTGTACAGTATAAACCAGCACAGTTTAATTTGCACCAGTTGAGAAACAGCCCAGAATTTAAAGTAGAGCATGGGAAACCAGCCAGAAGTGCTACAGGGAGCCCAAATTTCATCTAAAGAAAATGAAATAGGGCATCCGTATGTCATGCATTGAGATGCTGAAATGATGGAAGTAGTAAAAAGAGAAGAATTTGCTTCAAAAATAAAGTTTACACTTCCTAATTATTGAACACAAGCAGCATTAAACTGGGGACTTGCATGAAATAGGAAGAACTGTAAGAAAAGCATTAAAATCTAATGCAAAATACTGTCAGGACAAACCTCTCTCTTTTGAAGCAGTAAAGCCCTGGTGCAGCAGAGCCCTTTGAGTTGCCCTGGTGCCAGAGCAAGTGGCCGAACCAGGGCCCTGCAAACCCGCGAGCAGTGTCAGGCCGGCAGAGGCCTCTACCTGCTTCTCTGCCATTTTCCTCCGGGCTGCCGGGAGAGGGCCCGGCGCTGCCAAGATTTTGGATCAGGCATTTCGGATCAAAATGAGCTGGATTTGCCTCTCACGAGTGACACTGGCAGAAGGAGCCCAGAGCTGCCCGGAGGATGGTGGCACTCGCTGATTACCGCCAGCACAGGCGGGAAGACCCACTACGCGCCGCAACGTGTGACGTACCTACAGAGGCCCGCCAGCCATTGAAGCTCCGTGTGCTCTGAGGCATGCCTAACAAAGGACTTCAAAGCTTTCAAAAAGCTGAATTTCTCAGCGATTATCCGAACCAAATTTCAGAATCTTTTGAAGATGGTTTGTCTCTGCTCAGGGGGTCTGTTTTACAAGGCAATGGGAGAAGTTGCAATTGCTTAACCTCTTTTTAGCATGCAATAATATTACAGCATGCTTTCCTTTCTGTCTTAGTGCTCTTGTCCCAGCTACAGAAGTTATGGATCCCAACGTGCTGGGTATCTGAGATGGGGGGAACATGAGAAACCACAAGGAAACCATGAGGAGAGTCCAGTTTTCCACCCTGGGCCTGGGAATCCTGCAATTCAGATACACTACCTTGTGTTCCATACTGCCTCTTTGTGGAAAAATGCTGTTATACGTTGTAAAGTTTAATTGTTCAGAGAAGCTTCTGATCTGTTTTTGGAGGAGAGTTTCTCTGAATTTAAAATCAAATCTCATGGAGGATCTCCTAATATGGAGTTTTATTTCCTGTGGGAACACTTCTGTGAAGAAATAGGCAGGGGAATACATAAGAACTAGATGCAAATTCCAGTGGTACAAATAATCATAATGTTCAGCACAATGATTATACCGTGCACGATGCAAACTCCAGTAGAGAAAACCCACATATATGCATTTCTCCTACTGAAGAAAAAGAGAGTGTAACATTGAAATGTAAACCTTTCCGGTTTTCCTCTTTCTCCCACAGTCTGGCTGCATAAATTCGATGGCATATTTTACTTTCCTTTACGGGCCTTGATTAGTCTAGGTGAGATAGAGGATTTTTTTTTCTAAGCCCAAGAAATCAGGTATTATTCTCAGCAATAAAACATTACAAAATTAATGGACAGCCTATTAAAATTACATCCCCGTCATAAATAGTGCTATCCAACAACTCAGTCTACAAAGAAAGCAAGCAACAAATTTCTCAGATACTGTAGCCATTGAAGTAAATAATAAGTCTATCATCTTTAGCAATGTATTGCCTTACACACATGAAATATAATAGGTATTAGTAAGATACTTTGTACATGACAGATCACTTCAGATTATTTCAGCATTATTGAGACTGGAACATCATACCAATAAAAACATAAAAAGGAATAAGGAAAAAATATAGCCCAAATTTGTAAAGGTCAGCGAGTAATTGTTAACCTTGGAGGGAGAAGAAATCAGTTTCTTTTCCGACAGCACCCAGAGCCTCATGTAAATCATATTCATATTCATATACTTAAGCATTAATTTACATACTTAATTTCTGACAGGTTGACAACTGCAGTCCTTCTATCCTCTTGGTGTAAAGTAAGAAGTCAATTGTTATTCAGTGTATCAGTTACAGTGGTAGTGCCACTAACTGTATTTTATATAATGTGCTATCTGCAGAAAAGCAGATAAGAATTTGATTTAACATCCAATTAAAAGCCGTCATTGAAAAATTACTTCAAATAAGCCTTTTATTTTCTTTAATCAGTCCTCAATTCAAGCCTTCCTTGGACCTACTGAACCAAGCATCAGGACTCATGAATTTTGATTAAAAAATTTGAGCCCATTTCTAACTTAAGCAGATTTTTTTTGTTGCACTGTTTGATAGAAATTTAATAAATCTATGAATCCTTGCCAGCGTCATTTATCATCTTTTTTTCCGCAAGACTGGCCTATTATGCCTCGGCAGTAAATTATGAGGAAGCCAGCAAACCAAAACTTTTCAGTCCGATACTGAAGAAGAGATATAATCACTTGCATTGAACCATATAATTATAGTAGAATATGAATCTCTGAAACATTAGGTCCTGTTTTGAATATGTAATGCCTATGCTTTGAGAGCCTACAAAGATTTCTAGCTGATCTAATATAGCTCAGTTTAGCATCATATTGAACAATTTGCCGTTAATGAAAATGACAGCAAAAGCCATAAACAACAAGCTGGGAGACTCGGTAAGAATTATTAGGGAAATTTCCCTGTGTTTGGAAGAACAAATCAGAAAATCAGAAAGTCACCTTTTAGGGGTCTGAGTCAAACATATTCATTATGAACAAACACGGGGAACTTTGCCCTCTTACCAAAGTCGTGCTGGTTTAGAGCTCAAGTCAGGACACAACAGAAAATGGGGACTTCTAAAAAGTCCTGGTGACACAGCTCATGGATACCTACAAGTATGTACTGCTTATCATTTCCCCTCTAAAGGGCAACTTCACTCATTCCGTGTATGTGTAGCTCTATTGAAAGTACAGGGAGCCATGTGTCTGGCTGCAATGTAACTTCAGGATAATATAACTGTGCTGGAGCGTTCATTCAAAGGGTTCCTGAAGACCACACTGGTATCCTGTTTCAGGGGTCTCCTCCTGGAGTAGCAGGAAGAGAAAGGACCCTCCAGGGAGGGAGCTCGATCAGGACACGTGAATTAGCTGTTCTGATTCATACTGCACAGACACACATCTCTGTTTCTATTGATCTCTGGGAGTCAAGGGAACTCTTCCTAATTCAGCCACTAAATTAAGGAGCTAAGGCTCGGCGGCATGAATGCTTCCCTGTCTGCCCACCTGTTTAGGTTGGGATCTCTCATTTTACAGTGATGGACAGATTGCCCTGGGAACACAAGGAAACCACTCATGTACATGAAAATAGAGACAGAAGTCAGAAAACAAAAGGTGCTTTGGAAACATGTCCAGCCTAGGCTTTCCATTATTTCAGAAAGGAGGTCCTTTCTTCTTTCCAAAAGACTTATGAGCAGAACAGGTTGTTCCACAGCCTCTGTAATACTGAGGGTGGGGTGTTGCCCCCCGCCCACGTACAGCACAGTAACCCAGTTCCCCCCACAGTCATCCTGGCCCAACAGGGCACATACAGTACCCTGGAGCTACAGACGCATCGTTCAGCTGGTTAATATCAAATGTGTACTACCAAAGACAAAGCACAACTTGTGCGCTTTATAGGGCCTTCCAGAGGGTCTGACAGCATCTCACCTCTCCCTTTGGAAAACAAAGCAAAAATTCTCTAATTTCTTTGGCCATCAAAAAAAGGTTGAGTTAGATCCATGTTTGATATTACCTAAACTGGCTCTTCCACCACCACTTGGAAACAGAATTCTCAAAGACTATCTGAACACCAGCTTTGTAAAATAATCACTTGCCCAGGCTTTGTTGGTGGTGGTGTTTTTTTTTTTTTTTTTCCTAATATGAAAATGACCTCTACTCTATACGCTGGCTGATGCAATGAAATACACCGTGGCAGAAGTGCTGTTCTTGACTGTAAAGAAAACATCAGTTTCTTATTTTCCTTTCAAACCACATCGGAATTTTTGTGTGAGAGTTTGATGATATAAAGTATTCACTCAAAAAAGAAAAAGGCTTGAAAAGAAAGGTTAGGTTGAGCTGTAAGAAAATTAAGTACCAATGCATAAACAAGGATGGATATTCAAAGGGGGAAAACAGAATTTTAAATGAAAAAGCCTGTCAAGTATTCAGGAATTAATTAAGAATAGATCTAAAGTAGATGAATATTCTACTTGAGTGGCTGTACTATCATCAAACTTTTGCTAATAAAGCAACCATTTCTTCTGACAGTCCCTCTTATAGATTTATATTTCTTACATTACAGCTGCTCTACCTTTTCTTAATTGAGAAAGTACTTTGTGATCATGTAGTTAGGGGTGTGCAAATGTGTGCTTATTTCAGTAATGCCCTGTAACATGAAAGACTTCACTAAAATCAATGCATTTCATTGCAGACTGAAGATTCTTCAGGAAACTGAGCTGCAGGAGAGCAAAAGGTCCCTATACAACAAATTGTTTCACAAATTTGTATTACGGCTTCTTTATACATACATATGTCAAGCTCCTAGACAAACGGCAGTAGGTATGAAGTTGGTTTGCAAATATATTGCTTATTAAAGACAACCAAGTTAATCTTTGGAAATTCAGCTGGTGTATGAACACTGAGGACAACCAGACCCAACCATCCTCATGGGACTCCTGAGATAAATCACTCCAGCTACCAGCCTGTTTATTTTATATTGCTTTCTGATCCTTCTCCATCAGACAAAGCTAGACACAACCACAGAGCCTCAGAGTACATCTTAAAAAAACAGCCCAATGGTTCCAGATTTCACAAATACCTGTTCAGGAAAGTATGCAAGTATCTCGTTGGCGGAAAGCTGCCAATCAGCTCTGCAGTCTTAAATATTTTAAGAGCTTCCTAAAGTAAAAGTAATGCAAATTGCATTTCCTCTGATTCGTGGCAGGGAACAAAACTTTTTTTTTCTCCTTTTTTTTTTTTTTTCCCTTTAATAAGCTTGGTAAACGAAGTGTAACTATACCTGCTAAATTACCTAGCTGATGATCTCCTGGCACAGAGAAGAATTTCTGTCTAATAAAAACAAAACTGCCCATTGTGGGACATTTTGCATTAGACTCAGAGGAGTGCAGGGAATAGAGTTTCCTGCCCTGATTTTGATGCTCTCTACAGGAATTGCCCTCTGGCCCCTTGGCAGGAACTCCATGACCCAGCTGAGCTTTCTACTGAATAGCTCAGCAGGGTGCAGGAGCCAGTTGCATGGCTTCACATGGTGCAGAAAGCTGTGGAGCTTTTCTCCTGAACAGCACCTCGGCCATTTTGAAACATCTGCAATAGCTACTATTCAGGGTACAGAGGGAGGGGGAAGGAGTTCTCCAGCTGTTCCTTCTCTGCTGAATCTTTTTATTCCCATCTACTGCCCTGATGATGATTTTGAAGGACACCAAATGGTTTCCATTATTCAGAATGGAATAACATCTGCTCAACAAATACTGTTACTCCTTGGGAAGCACCTCATTCAAGCAGCAGCTCTCTTTATAACATTACTCTACAACACAATTTACTTTATATACGATTCAGAAGACATAGTCTCATAGACACATTAGAGAAAGAAAGGGGGGAAAGAAGAGAAGTAGCAGCAAACAAAAGAAAATGAAGAAGGCGCTTAAAGAAAAGATCGTGTTGTGTAGTTGATGGGGGCAAGCAGACCATGTCCCATACATGTAGGGTAGCTCAAGAGGAAAATGACCTCTCCTAAGTGCACCAGCTAATATACCAAGAAGGAAAACTGTCACAGAGTGATGGCCATGCTGGAATAGAGTATGTGAGCAGATGGATGTGAGGTCAGGAGCATGGAATAAGTCCAAAGAGATCAGTTTTGAGTTTTATTTAGACTTGAACTGAAAGCTAAGAAAGAGAAATGGAAGTTACTGAGCCCTGCTTTCTTAGGGCAGAAAAGAGATTAGCTCAGAGCACTGAATTTTAAAGATCGGCCTTCACATCCCTTACAGGCATGTACTGGGCAGGAGCTACCAGCACTAAGCTGTTACTGAAATCAAAATGTTCTTTTATGCTGCCTGTTCTTTCACAACCTATCTGCTGGAGCAGACTACCTCAATAATCCAAAAGCTGGGTGGCCTTTGATATAGTAGTGTGGGTGCTGCCAAACCACAGCCCAAATTCTTGCTGGACTGTGCCCCATAACTTATCCGAACAGACTCGTGTATGTCTTTTACCAGTTTAATTAAAATATTAAAAAAACACACGAGGACGATAGTATGCCTTGCTGCCTAGCACATGGACACCTGTATCTGTTTATTTTCATTTTGCTGCTACCAGCATCATTTGGGTGGGGAATTAAAGAAATATGACCACATGAAGGCACATGCCAGAATTTAAATAATCTACAGGCATACTTGTTAGCTTTATAATTTCTTTTTATTCAGAGGACAAGTGAATTTAGTAACATTACCAACGTTTCAATTTACTGAGGCTACACTAATCCTACAATTGCTCAGCACCTGTCAGAAGGGCACCGAAGACTTCCCAGGACTATGCCTATGGAGATGCAGTCATCAAATTACAAGAGAAAGCCCAGACATCTGCACAGATGACCTCAGAAGAGATCTTTGTAACAGATAAACTCAGGAGTTATTTATTGTACTTCTGGCAAATAACTGTTTAACCAGATTTAGGAAAACTTTTGGACTGCAGATAACATCTATCTAGTGCTTATACATATAATTTGTGTGATCTCCAGTTGTATCATTTGTACATAATTGTGCAGCCATTATAAAGCTCATATGTTTAATATTATCTACACCTTTGCATAACGTGCCAGATGACGTAACCTCCACTTTTTAAAGACATCATGCCATTTAAAGGTCTATTTCCACAGCTATTAAAAACTGTTTAGAGGCGCATAAAGTAGAAATATATTTAGACTGTTAAAAAAAAAAGTCTTTCAAAGTTTATGTTTTTTAAATGCTGATTCTATAACACCGTGCCAATTCTTACAGATTTTGATTGGTGAACAAGGGACTAATAAGTATTTTACTTAGTAATTCATAGTGTGTTTTCAGCCTCATAAGAAAAGCAGAAGACATACTCAGCTGTTTGAAAACCACAACATTTCTAGCAGATAATCAGAAAGTCATGTCTTTAACAGACATCTCTAGCTTTTGGTTTTGCAAGGCTAAATTCTATTCTGAGGGAAGTAAAAAGCCTCAGATGCCATGTCAATTTTCAAAATAATATTTTTAAAATATTAATTTTACCTTAGTGCTAGTATCCCATACTCATATTTTACTTTGAATTAGAACATAGATCTGTGTGCTACGTTATTTCAACTTCACCAACAGTGTTTAGATGAGCAGCTAAGAGTGTGGAAAGGTCTTTAAAAATAATGTGTTTAAGGATAGCTTACTGCAAAGGAAGAAACTTGGCCCTGTGAACACATAACGAACTCAGCCGCTGGAAGCCTTGAATTCAGTGCCTAAACAAGCTCGTTGGCTGGACGGATCAGGAAGGTACGTGCCTTTATTGGATTCAGCTTTCCCTCCATGTAATGCAGACAACAGCAGAGGAACCTCATTAACAGCAAAACCTGGGGACACTATCACCATTCAGACCCGCAAAAGTTCATCCCCTGGTGCCTGCTTGTGCCAGTACGTATCCTTTAAGTTGCATACTAAAGATTTTTCATAGTGAGTGAGTATTTCAGAACAAGACAAAACAGGAGAAACAATAACTAAAGCGAGGGCACGAAACACAAAAAACACGCACAGCAGCAGGAGCAGCAGGCGCAGCAGAGGTAGTAACAGACTGACGCTCAACTCTCCAAGTCATTCAAATTAATGAGCTCTAGAAATGTGGGGTCCCACTGTATTAATATCCATTACATAATGTGCTCCCTCCCTGAGTAAATAGAGGATTCAGGATGCCTGGGGTATAGACAGTCTCTTGCTGAAGATAATGGGCCCAAACTGATTTTAGACACAGGTCCCTTTCCCTGGAGACAGTTCCTAATGATCTCCAATGCTACAAAGGCATGACAAAAATATAAAGCAGTCACATTAGCCCAGATAGATCTTTTACAATTACCTTGATTCCTCAAAGTAGTCCATCATATCTTATTCATAAAATTTGTATTTTTCTTTGTTTGCACTTATACAGCCTTTCTACTATAGTCCATTGTACTATAAATGGGATATACGTTTATTTTTCAAGGGCATACCACACTATCTGAAATAAAAGAAGCCAATGCTTCTCATAGGCTGGTTCTAATTTCAGTTTTCTTTCCTAATATTTAATTGTACCATGAGTGTTGTAAGCAACAATTATAAACCAAATAGATGTATATGTATTGTTGTATATGCTAGTAACAAAAGCATAGTTATCATGGATGTGGATTTCTTCTAAACACGGGTTCCAATCTGATATGTACTCCTGCTGGAAACTCTGGAAGGGCTTTGCTTCCTATTTGCTTGCCTCCACTCAGCTAGGTGAGGGTCTATCCCAAAACAAATCAGTATTTTGTCAGCCATACTGTCAAATTAAAACATTTCTTTATGCTTGTGAGACTGAAAGCCACAATTTTCTATCATTAATTACATTCACTGGTGGTAGGGAACACATACATACACATCGATACATTAAGAGGATGGCAGTTTTCCAAAAAAAATCTAGCAGCCGCAAATATTAAACATTAGTAATTTATAAAGAATGATCACGTTTTAAGAAAATATGAACTTTTTGCTCAACTGCATTTTTTAAATGTATCATGAAGAAAAATAAGCATGCTTTCTGGCAAAATTCAAGGAGAAAAATAGAGCTTCTGAAAGGTCCAGGAATGCTCTGTTTTTGATAGCTCCCGCAGAAACCATCAGTGTCTGGAAAGAAGAAACACAAAAAAAACCCTTATGTTTTTCTCCTAAGGACCCTTCTCTCTCTGTAAAACTTCGCTGGAGCTTTTCCACCTACTGTGAGGGAAGCTGGGGATGCTGCCTGCAGGACACCTGCTGCAGATCCTCATGGATGTGCACCACCTGGGAAAGTTTAGGCAAGAGCTCACCCCAAAGCAAGCACGCTTCCTTATACCACATTAAAGAGCACTAAGTCGTGCCAAACTCAGCCGGCCAAGCAAGCAGCAGAGACAGAACCAGCAGATCGTCCATCCTTGCCCCTCATTGCCTGCTTGTGCCACCTGCACATTTTTCAACATCACTAGAGTCCAGTTGAACCAGTACAGTCATGAAAGAAATAGGGAAATGGGACTGATGGCTCCAGGGTGATGGGAACAACAAAATCTGTTAGGCTCCTGCTGTTTAACTAAAATATCTGGTAAAAGATCTGGCAATAAAGTGAGGATGGACGGTGAAATAGATGAGCGAAGACATGGATGCCGGGTGTGTAAGGCACCAAGCTAGACTGTGTGGGGATAGGATAGTAACGACGTGGAGATGTTTGCTTACAAAATCTGTTCCCCAGCAAGAAGGGCCCTTCCCCTGTTTACTTGAGGGCTTCCTCTCAAGCCATTTCTCCTCTGCCAGGACGTGCGAGGCTCTTCGAAACAGCATCTCCCTGCTTGTGCCTTCACTACTGACCACGCTCAACCCTGTCCCCTGGAAAGGGCTCCCTGGGAACAGCCCCGGCATACCTGCTGCCTTTCCCTGCTGCTTGCAGCACCACCACGCTGGGTATGGCATGCCAAGGGACCCACTGCTAGCACCTAAGATGGGCTGTGACTCCACCAGGATTTTGCTTTCTGTTCCCTGTTCTGCAGGCAAAATCCACTGGCAGCCATACGACACCTACTGCACTAGGGTCTGCATGGAATTAATCATTACGGCAATTAGTCTTGGGCCCTAACGACTATTTGATTGTGGGGCAGATCTGGATTCCCTGCTCAAGCCTGATTGAGTCAAAGGCATTAATATCAGCACAAAAACATTTGGCCGTATGTTTGTATATTTTGTTCTAATAATGCTCCAGGACAAACGCAGAGGAACGACATCTGCAATATTTACAATGACAAAGTGCTAGCATAATGTGTCTCTCTCTGTGCAGAACAATTTGTAAATGTCTCATTAAAATGTACTTTTTGTTTCTTCCCTCTTCACCTTAAACTGGTTCGTCTCCTTGGTTTTCACCATTTCCTGGGAGAAAATGTCAAATTGCACTGTATCAAAACAGCTACTCTAGTTTGGGCCTTTTTTTTTTTTTTTTTTTTTTTTAAGACATCCTTAGCTGCATCGTTCTGACACATTCTGTGGTCAAAGAAATCATTTGGAAATTCGCATGTTCAGAATGATTTGTCATTTTCATTTTATGTTGTTTATTTCTAGGACAGCTACTTATAACAGCTACAGCCGTCTCTAATGAAACAAATGAGATATAACTTAATATGAGCCAACACTGTACTATGCAGCTCATAGAGGCAGCATGCATTCCACTACAATATGCTTACACTTAACTGAATAAAGGTGAAATGGATCTTCGGTCTATTTCAAAATGACAGGAAAAATGATGTCAGATGTAATCTAAACAAACACAAAGATTAATTAAAAGAGTTATGGAGAAGAAACGTACATTTCTGGTCTCACATGTCCAGCAATACCTTTAAATGATTTTATTGCTTGCCATATGTTTTGCCATTTTCCCTTAGTGTTTATATACTTATATAAAAATTCTACTTATGTATATGCAACACATTAGTTTTTATGGGAACAAATCAAATATAATAGGCAAAAGGTACTTTATTTTTATATGAAAGGTATGACCAAAAATAGAGTGTAAAAATGGTCGGGATGCAGGACTGCTCTCGTCCATTGAATAATCCTTTTTATATGATCAATAAATTGACCAAGGAGAGGGAGCATGCCTCCAGCCAGGCAAAGTTTTACTATTCTCTCATGGAACATCCACCCACTCTGTTCCTATTACATTTCTTTGCAGCTTCTGATTGCAGAAGAATATAAAAACTCTAACTAGGTAAGACTGAAATGAAGCAGGGATAGAGCAAAGCCATAAAATTGGGATGCAAACTTTCCCAAAGTTTGAAGGTGTTTGAACCCGAGATTTTGGCTCGGACCCGTCCTTAATTTGAAGCAGCATCTGGCAGGCCAAACGCTGTGCAAACACTGGCACTATGAAAGATGAAGTCTCATGCAACACGGCGTGATGGAAGAAACACTTCCTCTGCGGAGGAAGCCGGGTCGTGCAGGAAGGGTGAAGGAAGGGGAGCTGGAAGCCGCAGCTGCATGGAGGGACCCAGCTCCCCCCAGCATCCCTGGGGCACTGGCTTCAAAGGAGGGCAACGAGGGAGAAAAGACCTCCTGCTTCACTTCATGCAGTGCTTGTCCTCCCTGCCGATCCTCTCCCTGCTCTTTTCCGGAGACCTAAACCCCATCCAAGTCCAAGACGCAACTGCCAAGAACCTGGGTTTCTGGCACTTGGGTCTGTGTCAGCGCGCCGAGCCAAGCGCCGTGTCCTGAGCTGGCGGAGCCCGTTACAGCATCCCAGGAGTCTTTTCACGCTTGATTTTCAAAAGCGTTTTGGTGCCCAAGGATGCACGGGGGTGCCTAAATGGATTTTCCTTAGGAATAGAAGAAATTTCAAAGGTACCTTGAGCCCTGTATTCCTAGCGAGAGGGAAAGTCCTGAGAGTTTCTGAAAACCTCATTAAGTGTATCTGCATCCTTACACATGCACCTAAGTTGGGTCCTCTAGCCTTAAACTCACAATTTTTCCACCAAAAAAAGATGTTTTACACTGGTATCTGTGCTCTTAACGTTAATTGATACTTAATTATATCCAAAAAATCGGTGTATTTTAACAGGCTTAGATGTGGCTGAAAATAAGTGGCTTATTAACTGCTGTGAGGAACATTTCACAATAGGATCTGCATTTTTCTAGAGCTCTGTAATTAAAGTATGCGCTAACGTGACCACAACATTTTTAAACAGCTGGCACATGGAGCTGAAAAAATAATTAGTTTTCAATAAAAAAGTTGCTTTTTATTACCCAGGCAAAGTTCTCCAGTGACTTTTAAGGATCTGCCAAGTGAAATTCAAAAATGAAAATAGAGTCTCTACGCTGGCTGTTAGCCAAGCTGAATGAAACACGAATACACTGATTTGTGCCAAGTATTAGACATGCTGAACTGAGGCAAAGTGGTTAAGTATCTCCCCAGGTTTAACGTTACACAAAACAGTGTATCTGCCCCCAAAAATGCTGTACTTGGGGGCCCACCGCTGTGGCTTTCACTCGTTTTATCCTCCTTCTCCCAGCAGTCAGGAAATGAAAAAGTGGTTCAGAAGACAACCGAAATACTTCTCTACGAGAAGCTGAGACCCTTGGCAGCCAAGCCTATATATTTGGGTTTAACTGTTAAGTAATTAGGAGTAGGGGAAAGGAAACCCAGTAACAAATAGAAGATTGCAGCCTGATGGCACTCTCAAAGAGGCACGCGCGAGCTGCCCTGGGCTCGCACAGCTGTGCCGCGCTCCCGCAGCTCTCAGCATCCTCCGACAGCTTCGCTGCCCTGCGAGTGGGCGACAGCCCAGCTCTGGCACATGGAGCAGCAGCAGGATCAAGCCTCAAATGTGGCATCTCTCTATTTTACCACCTTTGCTTCGCTGATGAAACGGCGCTTGAGAGAGAATTTTATTCCGTTATCAAATCTATAATCCGCACAGCTGTACCTGAGAATGAGCCTGTGGGTCTTACGCGCTCACATAATGGCTTTTTATGGGCTTCTTTCCACTACTGGTCCAGCAAACTCTCCCTGCATTTGTATCAATGGTAATGTCCTTAAATACAAACTACACTGAATAAGGGAAACAGGGAAAGCTCATGACTTCAGTGGTGTGTACTACAACATGAGGCTCTATGAGAAGCTGAGACCTTTGGCAGCAAAGCCTGTGTACTTGGCTTCAACTGTTAAATAACGACGGGTAGGGGAAAGAGAACCCAGTAACAAATCAAAGATTGCAACCCAATGGCATACTCAGACAACAGACACATGAAAGCTACATGAATTTATGGACATACTGAAAGTCTTTCCAAACGTCCCAGGTGCCTTAGCCTTCCTCTTCACTTGACAAAGGGTGGCAGAATAAAAATTAAGAGAAGTTTCATCCCATCTCTCATTTTATCTTCGTCCATTTGCAAATACTTAAAGAAATACTTGAAATTTTATAGTTTATCACATATTATTGATGGCTTATTGGGAACTCCCATTGTCAGTTCTCCAAGGTTAGATGGTGGAACTACAACTGGCAACCGAGTGCTCATCTGAAAGCACCAAACACACTGCGAGTCAAGCCAGGACCTAAAGGTACTTTGGCCCACTCCACTCCGCAGCTGCTATAAGAGCTATTTTTATAGTACAATTTGTCTACTGATTTACTACTATTGTTAAATGGATTCTAAAATTTGCTTAAACATTTGTGTTTGAAGTTGAGGGAAAAATAGCATCATTAGCAAAGGTTGAGTCTAATAAAATGGAAACAAGTCGTCTGACCTCCCCAGCCCCCATCTACTAGCTCTTAACAGTTGGGCAAATGGTGGTAAACGAGTTCCAAGGACAGGGTAAAAAGAGGCAGATTTGTATTTCATGCTCCAAGAAGGATAATTACCATGCTATTGTTAATTTAATATATAAATAAAGGCAGGATGGAAATCTATTTCAAAGTTCAAATATTCTGTTGGGTCCCCTTTCACAGCACAATGCCGAAGTGAGCCAAACCTGGAACCAGTTACTTTAAAATATATTTTAATTAAAACATGGGCTATTTTCAGGTGGATAAAATCACAGTGGATTCCATGGCAAAGGGCTGGCTGAAGCTGCATTCGCACACCGAGTAACCTGGTGTTAAATCATTGCAGCAAAGGTGCTCTGTCCAGAAGGCTTTCAAGTATCACAAGTGAAATAAGTCTGGGTTGCTTAAGTTCTTACAGCTGATCCCCTTTCATGGAAAAAGCCAATTACAGATCACAGATGTCTAGACTAATCCTTTTAAATATCACAGAGGCAGGAAATAATGTGAAAGTGCAATAAATGACAATTTGTATAGCTCGGGCAGCGGTGGAATAAGACAGCACATGAAAAACAAACACAAAAAGGCTCAAACGTACAAAGGAAAAATAAGGGCTTATATTAACATTCAGACTCACTATGGTAAGGCTGGAGACCATGGGCTAGATTCTGTTCTGATTTACAGCCTGTAAATCCCTTTCAACTGCATGGAGAAAAATTAAGCACAGAATAGCCGCCTGCACTATTGAATTACTCGTTCCTCCTCTGTTCACCTTCCTCCCCGTTATTTCAACACTGCATTTTATTCTAACTTGAGTATAATTTCTGAAGTTTATTTTAATCAAGGCAAAGGAAAATTCTATTTTCTAATAGCATCTGCATCTTTCCAAGGCATATGTCTGGTAATTAGCATGGTGGGATCATTAGCATAAATATACAAAGAAATTTGATTTTAGAACACGAATACCATTTTTGCTATGGAGCAATATAGGACAGGTGACAGGCCCAGCTGGGAAACCTCTTTTTCATTTTTCTGTGACCACAAATCAGACATCTTGGGCTCACAGCAGGACAGGCTCTACTGGCAGTAATTGGCACCATCTGTAGCTGTCAGAGCAGTGCCTGGCATTCCAGCATTTCATCTTTCCAGTCAAGGCATTCATCACTAGTCCAAAACTCAGCCAGCTGACACTGAAAGATTAACTTGCATTGATTTGCTTGGATAAGCTCGCCTGTGCCTCTGTTGGTACTGAACGTTCCTGTTTAATAGCCATCACCATCACAAGATGTTTACAAGGTGATTGTCTACTTAGCTTTTTCCATTCCCCTTTTTGGTCCTAATATGTTTCCAATTATTATAATTTAGGAGATAGTGAATTAAAAGAAAGGAAAGTGAACACAGCCAGCAATCATAGAGAGCGAGACTTAATGAAAGGATTAGAAATTCACAGCAGTGGCTGTTTACTGGTCTTAAACGAGCAGCTTCTCCCACCCCTGCATGTGTCAAGAGACAAAACTTGTTGATTTGGGGGTGCGGCAACAGACCGAGTCTCCTCCAGCTGTCAGTCTGCATGACAGAACTAAATGAAACTGCTATTATTTTCAAATGCAATTTTCCAGGACTCGGGTAATTTGGTTTACATTTTCCAGGAAAGCTTTATGGTAGCTACACCAGATGCAAAGTTCAACCTCTTTCTCTTAATCACCTAGCACTATACCTACTTACCAGTGATTTTAAGCCTCTGATGCGTTCGGAGCACAGAGCTTAATCTTTCACAGTCATACAAGGGTCATTACTATTTCAATTTAGCAACCTAATGTGTTCTGTAGAATGTTTTGTTGTGAACAAATTAAAATCTGAAAGTTAAAAAATTTGTGTCCATTTTAGCCAATCAAAGCCAAGCGTAGGGACTTCCCAAGCAAACCTGAGACACTGGGAACTTGTGATTCTCCTTTAAATGACCGTCCTCTTTCTTCATAATGAAAGTAAAGATTCTTCTGTGAGTAAATAAACCAGATGAAATTTTGTTGGATGCTGTTGCTGTTTAATCACCTATTATCCCCTTATCAAAATCCTGCTCAGAAAACCCTGTTACTTCTCTCTCCCAAGCAGTTAACAAGAAGATGCCTATTTCCCACATAGCACAGGTGATGCGTCACAGCCTACAAGAACATGTCTGCATGGGGCTTATTGGTACTGCCATGTATCTGGGGAGTTCTCTGCGTATCTATTTCAGGCCAAGAGCTCTATCATTTCAGGCATCTTTCTACAGCCATTTTGGGGAAAGCTTGGGGTGATGACACAGAATTAATACCGAAAGGCACTTGCAGTGTCAATGTGGTGTATCTACAGAGCACAGTAAGACATTAGGCAGAGATACCTGCTAATGCCACCCACGCTAATTAGCTCCTGGAGCAGTGGAGCACGTCAGCCCGGGCAGAGCACCATGCTCATGCAGCCACAGCACTGCTGGCACCGCCACTGCCTCCCCAAGCACGGAGGTGGCACACCGCATCACACACTCCTAGCTCGAGGGTATCCCACTCACCTGGATCCACTCATGGAGAGGAAGTCATAAAGCAGAGTGCACATAGGCACGGAGTGCATACACGGATATCACAGAAAGAAAACGGGTCAGAAAGAGGTTGAAGAGCCCGACTGAGAAGTCCCGTGGGGGGATTAGGGGATAGATCCACCCGCCAGAGCCTGGGGTTTGGCTTGGAGGATGGCAGCCTCAGCTGGGCAGCAGAGCTCTGCAGGGCCAAGAAAAACCAAAGCAAAATTAACTTAGTGCGAGGTACCTGGCACACGTGAGGAGGTGATCTGAGGCAGTCAGCACTAAAGGAGGCTCGGCAGGGGCCTCCCAGCAGAACTGAACTTGTGCTCCTGAAGGTGATTCATTTTGCCCCTGAAAACCGTGTATTTCAGTTAAAAGGGAATCCTGTGGCCACTATTAGTGGGGTTTGTCCCAGGTGTGCCCTGCCCCGAGAACATTGGCCAGCATCTCCCAGCTCCCAACCTTAGAGCCACATGTTAAACTGTGCTTGTAACTGAGAGGAGTTTGTCCCTTTTTTTTTACATACAAAAAATAGTCATTTTCTCTCCTCTTACAATGAGGACAGGATGTACAATATTCCATCAAACAGAAAAAGACAGCGATATTTAAAATCACTTATATAAATTACACATATTTTAAACTATCTTTGTTAAAAGCATTTCATCCACTACAGAACACTCATGAGTGTTTGCACCACATCTGTGGAATGAAATAAAGAAAGAGTTAAGCATAAAAGAGTATTAAGTCATCTGGTTTGGAGGGATTTTTGTATTAGATCTTGTTCATTTATTAAGTGTAATGTGATAGTGGCCAGATGATTAATACAGTGTGGTGGGAGTGAAGTAACAGGAAAGATAAAAATGGATATTGTAAGTGGAGAAAAGGACAGAGATGTGGAGGGGGTGTACAGAGAGGACTAGGATAAGGAGGTTAGTGTTTATGGAGTCCGAGTGTGACAGACTTTCTTTGAAAAGGATTTCAGAAAGGATCTACTCTTTCAGTTGCTGATTATACTCTACATGGTGTACCAAGCAAGGGAAGAGAGCATGGCATTAAGATGTTTTGAGAAAGCTATTACCTCCAGCACCAACATGTGCAAACCATTTTTTCCACATCCATGAAGAGTGAGATTTTGGTTGCCTCCACCTTGCCCCACTGGGTCACCCCACTGCAAGCCCGGCCGGGGCTTGGGGCAGACAAGGCAGAAGGGATGTTCTGGGATGAACAGCAGCACTGTGAAGAGAGTGACTGGAGGATTGGTAAATCCCAGTTCTTCATGAATGGGTACAGCTTCCTTTGTCAAGAAAAGCCTGGAGAGCAACCTTAGCTATCAACGGTGTTGGCTGACAGAGATCTAAGGTGGAATTTATCCAGAAAAATTCACTACTTTCAGAGAGAGAATTTACCAGAGTTGCTCACACCTCGCTCATACCTAACGGGATTTGGTATGGATCCTTCATCTGCCTTGAACCAGGAACTGTAAAACTCAGCGGCTAACCAGGTGCCCTGCAGGACAGTGCAGGGGAATTCAGTTACACCTGGTGGTCTGCACAGCAAAAGAAACTAACCACTGAACTGAAACCACAACTAGCTCTAGGGCCTGCGCCTTTCTCCTAAGGGTCAGATCTTCAAAAGCACTCGGTGTTGGCAAATTTCACCGTGGCAGGTCTGGCCAGATGTTCAGAAAAGATCTGATCGCCCAAGAACATTTATTGTGTACATAAACCTGAGAGAAATGTAAAGGATACTGTAAGTTGACCAGGCTCTTCAAGTACAGTTGTTATCATATGATCACACCGCTCACGTTGCGTAGGGTGATGTCAGTGCACAGGACGAGCACCGAAGAAAGGAAAATGCTCAAGGTCAGCCGTGGCAGTACAGCATGCTGATGTGCTGAGAGCCAGCGGTTTTATCTCTAATAAGCATAGTTGACAGGTTTCACCCAGCATGGCCAGGAACATAAAACCACTGCTGCTTAGGAGGAGACTTTCTCTTCAGAGAGTGGGAACTGCTCAGGGGAATCAGATTTCTGTATCGACTTTTACATATACACAAGGTGACTAAAGGAATTAGGCCAGCCTGGATTGCTCCAAGGGGATAATAAGCCCTGTGGTGAGATGGAAACACGTGTGGATTGTTCTAAACCCATCTCTTTCTAAGCATTTTCACATACTATTAAAACAAACTGCACTTTTGGTTCCAAAAAAAGGCTGTCTCGTTACTGGATTTGCAGCTGGGCACAGACTCCTGGCAGAAGAACGGGAGCCCTACGTCCCCCGCGATGCCAAACAAGCACCACTACACGCCGACCTCGCTGCATGAGCCAGAGCACGGCAGGATTTGTCCTCGAGAGACAGTGGCTACAAGGACAGCCACTGCTCTGCCTGGGGACCAGGGGAGGAGCAGAGCCAGAGCCATGCTCTCTGGCGTCAGAGCCGTGCGGGAGGGAGGAGCCTGCAGAGCTCAGCTCTCAGCCACTGGAGGAAAACCAATCCCTTTTCTTTCGTCGGCTTCCCCAATTCACTCAAGACTTGTAGCTCAAGGCTTGTAATAATTTACCGACTTGATTAACAACAGTAATGAAGATAGTGTGACAACAAAACCTACACAGAGGAGGAATCCATGCAGCACGGGTTGGTTGGTGCTGCCAGGCATTTCTTACAGCCTTACAAGTCAGTGGGTATCTGCTTTGTGTCCCCTCTTGCTCTACCAGCATGAAGGGCTCTGCTACTTCTGCTTCTCTCTTCTGACCCTTCCACAATCAGCGAGGCAAGGCCAGGCTGCATTTTTAAAGCCCATGAGCAGTATTCAGGAGGAAAACTTCTCCTGACAGAAAGTCAGAGTTATGTGGACTCCTGGTTTAATGTTTCTAAAGAGTTTAAAAAGACACAATTCACTGAGACAGTGAAGAAGTATGAGCTCTGTTTTTATAAAGCTAGAGATTTATAGCACTGGGAAGCTTTATATTTTAAATCTTTGTTTTCATTAAATGGCAGCTTCTTTCCATCCTGGGCCCTCTGAAGTCCGCTCTGTACATACAAGCCAGCTCCTTTCAGAACAGCCAGCGTACACCACCTTTAGGGTAACACGCCAAAACCATGCTATGCCCACTAAGATTAAAGGAATTACAGAAGAAAAGATGCATTCCAAGACCCTTTTTGAAGTAATAGCATCTTATTTATGGGACTAAGCAGTATCTGTTTGCTATCAGATAGACTGCAGGAATAAGGACCTTTATATTCTTCAGATAACACGGACTTTTATTTTTTTAAGGGATGTATCTTTACCTAGCAAGCATTAGAATAAATCTAACAACTTTGAAGAAACAGCGCTAGCTCAACCAGATTTACATAGAGTTCTGAGACATTTGGTGCTTCTCCTAAAGTCTAAGCTACTACAACATTTATTCACATTAAAAACTTAGTTTTCATTTATTTAAAAGCTTTTTAGCTTACACAGTTCCTGAGAACAGCTTCAGAATCCTACCCTTATTGGTTTTGAAACCAGAAAGCAAATAAGAGCACATAAGACCTTATTACTTTTTAAAATGTCATGATAACTGTGCCAGTCTCTCAGTTTTGAGAAAAAAACTCTCTTTTTTTCCTTTATTTTTTAAAAAGTGCTTGTCAGTGACAACATCTGGTTTGATAAATCAATGGTAAATGCAGGCTAAGACTTTTAGCATTACGAACATTTTCCAAAATGTTTACTTGTCTGTGTGTCTTAGAGGAAGTCCAACTTGAATTTCAAAATTGTTGAATGCTTTATGTGAAACGCAGGTTCTCTTTAGGGTCTCTTAGCTTATTCCACTCACTCCTAAAATAAGCATCAGAAATTGCCAAATGTACCTGAATGTACTAGATGAAAGCGTGCATCGGAGTGGAGTACACCTCTCAGCCACACAGATGTGAAACTTGGAACAAAACAAAGTTGCCTGGAGTTGCTGAATCCATTCACTTTGTGTATACTCTGGAATAACATAGCAGAATTTGCTTCTCTTCTAGCAGTAAGCTTCTACCAATAAAAAACACTATGGAAGGATAAATTTAGAAAATCCATAACACAACCCTAATTTAAAAGAGGTGAAGACCTTTGTATATATTAAACAGTAATAATGATAAGAAAACACTTGAAAACAGAGGGCTGATGTGGCATTTTAAGTGCTTCACATTGCACAACTTCTATAATGGAGTCTTGTCTGCTTTTCACTACATGCATGTTATCCTCATTAATGTCAGAAGGATTTATGTGTGCATATGGAGGGGAGAATGTATGCCTATGTGTTTGCAGTCTCACCTGTTGTCTTTTTCTTGCAATTACCTACCGACTTCCCTTCCAAAGAACAACATTTATAGCTCACTGGTAAATATAAGACAGATAAATTTTAGGTACTGAAACAACATGAGTATGAAGTCGGTCTGACTCAATTCTATCAAACCAACTGAAACAGATATTGTGTACACAACAGACGCATCTCTGGTTTCAAAGTTTTCATAAGGAAAAATTCCTCTGGGCAAAAGAAAATCAAAACATTAGGTTGAAATACATTGGATCTCAGGAATTTCCTTTGCAAATATTAGGAACTCCACAAAAATGAGCCATTAAAAAGCAATCTTTATTTTTCAATCCTATCAACTATAGCACTTCATCAAAAGTTTACAGAATTCTTAAAACCAGATACAAAACATCAGCGGACTGCAGCTGAATGCATCATAGATATGGAATACTCTTGCAGAAGGTTTCATTAAGTCTAACATGATTTACAGGACTTAAGACACATTGCTTCAAGATTTTTATATCACTGCAGTAAGTACTCCAGGGATGTTTCGACCCACTTGAAATTGTTTTAGCTGTGCTATTACCTGGGTCAAAACTGATGGCAGCATATATCAATTAGATTGTAGCAGTTTAATACCTGCTCCTATGCATCTGGTCACTCAGAGATTCACATCCTAAGATTTCCATGCCCTGAAAAGAATATTAAAACAGAAATCTGGAATGGGCTACGGTTACCTCATTTATTTAAGAAGCAGCCTTAAAGAAATAACACTAGGAGACTATACCTGTCCAGATTACAGATGTCCACTCCATTCACTGCGAAGACTGGTAACGGCTCTTTTTTCTGAGTATTGCCAAATGTTTGTCCCGACTATTGAAGATCACGCTGCAGCACGGCCGAGCTAATTAGGAACAGTATACTGTAGACTTTTAGGTACACTGAACTAGTATCACTGACATCAACTAACTCCAGTTTAACAACTGAGCCCACATTTTTTATTATTTTGATCACCGTTAAACAGATGGCATTAAAAAATAGCACCACTTTATATTTCTGACTCTCATACCCAGAGTCAGAAATATCATAGAATGTTTTGAGTTGGAAGGGACCTTTAAGATCATCTAACTCCAACCCTTCTGCCATAGGCAGGGATGCCACCCACTAGATCAGGTTGGCCAAGGCCCCATCCAGCCTGGCCTTGAACACCTCCAGGTATGGGGCATCCACAGCTTCTACGGGCAACCTGTGCCAGTGCCTCACCACCCTCTGAGCAAAGAATTTCCTCCTAATGTCTAGTCTAAATCTGTGGGTCTTACTCCTGTGTAGAGAGGTAATTCCAGCTAATGATTACATCAGTTTTGACCACTGTGCATATTACAAATGACATGGCAGTAGGGTAGATCTGTTTTGCTGCAAGTTGTTAATAACCAACTTGATTGACAATGATTTTGTCCCTGAAACTTACTCAGCTTGAGGATAAGTGCCCCTGATATAATTTGGTTATTCAAGACCAGCTTTTTTCACCAACATAACACAACATGGTTAGAGCTGCTCTTTCAGTACACCTGAGAGACTTAATCTCTTGAGGAACATCTGTCACTCACTTCTCTGCTGTAGGACTGTGAGGTTTTTAGATTGCTAAAAATACTGTTTTTTTTTTTTTTTTTTTTTTTTTTTACCTGGTGTATACAGGAAGAGAAAGTTTACAGCCAAATGACTTTCCACTGACTAAGACAGGAAGAAACCTAAGGTCACTAATATACTGCGTGTGGTTAAGCCCTTGTGATCTATGTGCTGCTCTGTACATGTTACCTCATCTAGGTGTCAGTTTTAGCAAAAAACAGGACATCAGCAAAAGACAGAACCAGTCTCTATAGTGCTCTTCTCTGCCTCTTCTTCAAACATTATGCATGTCTGTAACAGAGTGTTTTATTCTAACAAAAAGAAAATGAGCTTTCAAGATCTCTTGCTCCCTACCTGTGAGTGCCAAGATGTCAAACAGGAGCAAAGACAATTCCGCGTAAACACTAAAAATATGGTTAAGTCCCATGATCAAGAAAAACATCAAGCTTAATAATATTCTGTTAGCGCAAAGAGCTGCACATATAAAACAACTCAAAATCTTACTTGCATATTATGTGGTAGTAGCATTTTTGCAATAAAGCTGTTAAAGCTCTGCAAAAGCTTAATAAAAGAAGAAACCAGGGCTATAAAGGCAGAAAGCTACAGGATTTGCCCTCCAAACTTTCCAGTGGGGGAAATCCATCTCTTTTAACTCAACTATGTGCAGTTTTACAGTGGTCCTGCTTCTGCATGAATTTCAGAATACATTTACTAGAAAATTCATTATATGAAACATTTATCCCATGAATAAATTAGAGACTCTGAAATACAGTGCAATAAAACTTTTGCTGCTAGAAAGATTTTTATGGGTGAAATAATGTGAAAATTAGTAACATTAAATATGATTCTCCTTAACCCAGAATAGTCACCACACAATTATTTTGACATGTTCTGGCATACATCATCATAGATCTAGTCAAATAGTGTTATAGAAAAGATTTTGAACCCTTTTATAAAGAATCAAAGAATACACAAAAAAGGGCAGTGGAGAGGAGAGTTTTCAATCCTGAACTGCTGAAGAGAGCAGTTTCTGCCATTATGCTCAACAAAAGCAGGGTGGTGTTTTTCAGAATGGTTTTACTCAGTCCCCGAGTGCATGAGAAAATATTTTTACTTTTGTCTCTGTTGTGCATTAGGTATGACAGTCTAGCATGGGGTAAATGCATTTAAGGCAAGCCTCCATATGTATTAAATGTAATGGTTGTAAAAGAAATCTGCATGCTGTGTTCAGACATTGGATCATCTCTCCGCCAAAAATTCAAAACTTAGTATGTATACAAAGCTGCTCTGTGCCATTAGGCTAACCACACACAAATCCCACTAGCAATGTGATAGCGCTAGCCTTTTGGGGGACAGATTCTCCCACCCTTCTTCATGCAGAACAGGTAACTGCATGCGTTGGAAGAAGATGCCTCTTCCCAAGAGTAAACACACCTGAAACTTTGAACTCTTCTTGGAAGGTAAATTACTAAGTCAACTGAAATGTAGTTTCAAGCTAGACTGACAAGGCAGGTGAGATCTCTCACCTACTCTTCGCAATTGATTTCAGAGGACAACCTAATCTTGGCCTATATGCCTTACATTCCCAGTGATTAAAATCTGGTGGGATGAAGCACACTGCAAGGATTTAAATCTAACTTCAGATAGCAGGATTTCCTTATCCTATGCAAGTATCATGGAATTGCCCTGTGTCACAGAGCCACCATACTGTGCTTGCCACTCCAAAACCCTATCACCAGGCTTGCAGAAAAAGGTGTCTCTGCTTTGGCCTGCTTGCCTGCAAATGCAAACAGATTATGTTTGCTATATTGTGGAAAGTATTTTAGATGAAGGGGTACTGAATTCATGAATTTTCTTTTGGCCTTTCCTTATTCATAGATTTGTATCTATTTTGGTGGATCCTGGTTTTTGGCGGACTAACAGCAGACTTTGGTTATTGCCTGTTCTGAAGAACAGTTATTTGCACAGAGCCTTTCTGGAGGTGCCCCTTTCCAGACTCAAACAACTAAGCAAATGTTTATGAGTATTAAAGTACGTTTCTTTCTCAGGAGAGAAAAACACTGTTGCAACTGAAAGTGCGAGCTTGCGAAGCACCCCATGCGCAGCAGCTATTACAGCCCAGAGCGCGCTTGCACAACCGTATTCAGAGGAGTTAAATCAGACACCCTTGAATGCTTTATCTCTCTCTCTCTCTGTTTGGTTTCCCACAACATGACTTTACACATTACCTCATGACATCTTTATAGTGGTGGAGAAAATGATTAGACTCCAGTCCTTGAAAAATCGCAAACACAGACTCATTTGTAGCATTTGGCTGCTCTAATTAGCACATCACTGAGGGGCAATGAATAGAAGTCTGTGAAGAAACTTAAAAATTAGTACCACTAGCAATGTTAGAGTAAAAATCAGAACTGTGAGTTACAGTACTCAAAGGATTTGGGCAATTGCTGGATACTCCCAATATAAGGTCTGTCACTTGATCCTAAGGGACTCCATGGCTTCAACAAGCCTCAGAGGCTCGATATTCCACCCCAATAAATGAGACTCTCAAAGTTCATTCAGAGTTAAAGACAGCATCACAACTCTATTGTTCTTGATTTCTTCTTTTAAAGGTGGTTCTTAAACTGTGTGGAATTAGACAACCTTTTGTACGTTAATCATTGGACTCCTACATCTGTAATGAGACATTATAGTTTCCATGTGTGTGAAAGCATGGAAATTACATCACTCTCATAACCGAATGTGCAAGGACGCATGGATTCCTACAGATCGACAAACAGCTGTACTATTTGTGTCAGACAAGGTCCTTCTAGCATTGCAGTGGTCTCCAACTAATCAAAAGGTGCCTTTTGTGATGCAGTCAGAGAGAAGGGAAAGGTCACTCTTCAGGGGATAGAAAGAGACCTTGACCATGTAGGGGATGGTCTTCAGCTGCTCCCGCCTGAGCACTCAGCCACCCGCTCCCCCAGCCGGTGAGCAGTGGCAGCACAGAGGTGAACGTGCAGCCAAGCACGGGCCTTCCACCCTCTGAAGAAAAGGTTGCCACAGGCCCGGTGTGCCAGCCTGCAACAGCCAGCTGCAGCCTTCAGAAAAGACAAGGCTGTTTCTTTCCAGCTTTGTGAAGTGAAGCTGGCCGGGCATTTCAGCGTGCCCTCCCTCAGCTAAGCAAGGGCTTCCTGCTGCCTTGCTGAGGGAAGCCTTCAATTCTGGCCCATTCTCAACCTGATGTAAAGGGGCTCCAGCCTGGAGTTTATAATATATTTTCTAAAAGGCCCCTTAGGATCAACAACTTTTATTGCAATGTTCAGTTGCACCATGCACTTGTAAAGCTAGATTAAGCTGGGGTCTCAATGCCATGACCCTTTCCTCTTACCTATGCCTCTTCTTTCTACCTTCCATAATTTTTTTTTTTTCTCCAGGTGATTTCACTCAAGATTAAAAAGAGAAAAGAGGGAGGGAAATGGAAAAGAGAGGAAAAAAATAATACAGAAAAAAAAGAGAAAAGAGAAAAAAAGAAAAGAAAAAAAGAGAAAAAAGAAAAGAGAGAAAAGAAAGAGAAAAGGGAGAAAAGAAAAAAGAGAAAGGAGAAAAAGAAACAGGAACCAAATCCTGTATATAAACACTGGCAGCTTTCAGGCTTGCTTTTCATCCTGAACCTAATGGGCAACGAGCGTCAGTGCATTTGCAAGCTTTTCCAAGTGAGCCTAGAGGGGCCTGTTTACCAGAGATCGAATCTCTGGCAAACAGCTCATTGCAGTTCTTCAAACAAGCTGAAATTATGACCTTATGTTATAGTTCCTCAACAACCCAAACCTTTGATGTAAACTAATGTTGACCTTTCCAGAATAAATTTGACATGAAGCCACTTTTGTTTAAAAAGCCCTATGAAAATTCAACTCCAGTCCTATTGGATGAACCCTTTTTATGGGATAATAAATAATAGATAATAAACAACTGGAGCCAATTTATTCATTGAAGTATTTTCTTTTTCTGACTATCATAACGGATCTATTCTACCTTGGCTTTTGTAGGGCTGTCTCACACCACACTGTGGACCCATCCAACTGAAGCAATCCCATCACAACCTAGTGAAGTCGATGGAAAAAACTCAACAACTTCAGGTCTTCAGCCTCTGCGTGAAACCCAGACTACAACTGAATCAAACTGCTCCCCAAGTGCTCCCATAGACTGCTGTGGATTTCATATCACAGGAGATATTCCTAGCACCTGCCTTAGCTTTCCAACTTAGGTGTCCAATGTAAGCAGGTGTCTCCAGAAATGAGTTCACATTGTTTGGGCAGTAAGGTTCCTAATTCAGCCTCAGGTGGCAGTTACTTATGTCAATTATAGCAAGCACATGGAAACCTGCTCCTAATGTAAGCACCTCTCCTCTGCTGAACCAGTGACTCTGTTCACTCTTGTTCTCATTGATCAGTGGGGGATCCGTACATCTTCCCATGCTGCCAAAAGTCACTGATGACAGTTATGTGTAGGTCAGCCTCACGTTCTCCTCCAACAATGAATTTCATTTTTCATGATTAATCACCAGGCCCTTATTGTTTTGCTTATTAATTTGTAAAGTAGTAAAAGGGAATCAACAGACAAAAGGAAGATAATTCTGTTAATTTTTCAAAGTGCTGCTATTAATATGTAGTGCTCTCCTCTCCAGCTTAGCAGTTTTAAATACCAGAAATTTAGCTGGAGATAAAAAATGAGCAACCTTTATATGGAGTCCATTAACTAATACTAAATTAAAGTGGCATTGCAATGGGATTACAGAGGGATGTGTATAAAAAAGAACATGTGACAAGCACATGGATACCACATGAATCCATTATGATAAGTATTCTTCCAGTAAGAGCAAATGAATTCATTCTGACCACACACTTACAAAATGAAGCCAAACCTAAAATTTTTTAATAATTGTCAAAATATCAGCTCATTGTTAACATAAACACACTATCTTTTGCAGGAACAAAGAGTTCATAAGACAGTGCTTCAGTGTAAAAAAAATAAATTTGTCAAAATATTACATATTCTTATAAAGAGCCTCACTTTATCCCACAGATTTTTTATTTCAAATCGGGGCTGCAACCCTTAACTGAGTCTGTTATGGTAAACTGCTTTGCTGCTTGACATGCTCTGAAAAGTGTCACCTATATACCAACCTGAGGGAATATGAGAAGGCTGCAATGCAAAGCTGATGAACCCAAGTACGTAAGGTAAGCTCCACTAACAGCACCATGTCACTTAACCAAATATCTGCTTTCAGAAAGGAACATACTTGAGATAACTATCACTTAATATTAGAAGTACTAATCCTCGGATTACAATCCAATTTAGGGCCCAGACTGAGAGGCCATGCATTTTTTGGAGAGCAGAGATTCATGCAAATAAAACATGCACTTGTGAACTCCACTTGCTAATCATAAAGCAACCCCATGCAAATCACAGAAACGGCAATGACAAATTTCATGGGTTGGTCATGGCAAAAATGGCAGATTTCACAGTATGACACTGATTAAAAGACAGGGACAGAAAAAATCACAAATAAAGACATGTAAGCTGCCAAGAAAATCAGGGTTTCATGTACTGAATGTTTTCTTTATTACTCTAGTTCTCCTCAATAGATATTCTCCAAAGCAAAAAACTGTCAATAACACAAGTCTGTAACAAAAAATGCTCCCAGTTAAGGAATATTTTCCAAAGGAAATTAGTCTCCCTAATTCTTAGTTTAGATAGCAGCTGAATAATGAAGCAGACAACAATTCCAGATGGCAAAATAAACTTCACAGAAATATATTTTCTGAGTGTAGGCTTCCCTGAACTGTCTGCTTGAGTCTTTATGGCAGCATTAGTATAAAGGTACATTACACCTTTTTGCACAAGAATAAATCCCAAGGGAAGCCTAGTGTCAGATAGCAAGGTCCCAGTTTTCACTGATAGACCGAAACTTCCCAGTTATTTTTAGAGGCACATAGTAATCACTCATTGAACTGTAGTTCAAGTGCTTGTCCAAAATTTATGCAAAATCCAAAGCCACACAAAACACACCTGTTTTAGGGTTTGCATAAAGAAAAGTTAAAAAATGCAAAACCACTCCATTTTGGTGTGAATTTGGAGCTTTCGTCTAACCTTGAAGCTGAATCCACGAATAAGCTGTTAAAACCCCAGAAGTGTCTATTACAGCTCAGAGGAAAAAAAAAAAAAAAAAAAAAAAAAAAAAGGAAAAATATATCCAAGATCAAAATAAAAATTCCTGGAAAGTAAATTACATCTTAATGTTGTGCATTAATTTTAAAGGTAAATGCATAAACACTATGATATTATTCTCCAGTAAAAGACTCAAGAACGAGAACTATTCCTATTCTAGGAATATCATATATTCCATTTCAATTTGGTAGAGAACAATATATATATTCCAATTCACTTATTTACTAAACCACGTATATTCCAGTTCTTTTATTTACTAGATCAAGTCTTGGTTTTGGTCTGTAAGTACCTTCAGTGGCTATGCTTGAACAACCACAGGGGAACACAATGACACAGTTCCTACAAGCACATGGTGTCCAAGTGGAGCAAGAAGGTAAGTCTCTCTGCAGTACATTTCACGGGTTCATCCAAACACGGTCCTTTACTGCAGGTTTCTTTTAGGACTGGAAAGGACATGGTCTCCTTTGAGATCTGAGCAACCCTCAGGACCATGAAAGACAATGGCAAGAGAATTTTTTGAAGGAAACCTCAAGCATATTACCATCTCTAAGACCCTTGAAACAAACCTCTTATGGGGCACTTCTGGGCAAGGGAAAATGCAACGTGCTGCCCTCCCAGGACTGAGGCACCATCCCCTCATTCAAGGTCGGTTAACACAGCCTATTTGGTACAGAAAATTAAACTGAAGCTTTTGCATATAATTAAGGCCCAGCAAAGTGCAGCAATCACAGTATGCTGGCTACTATTTTTTTATACAATCTCTTCATAATAAATAGTGGCATGAGCCAAAGAAAACTTCATAAAAACGAATGGCTCTAGCACTTGCTGAAGAAATGTAGGCAATCCCTCATGCAGACACAAAAAATGACCCCATCATTCATTTCTCAGAGGGAGGCAGCAATTTCACGGGGCAGTAACTACACAAGGGACAAAAACTAAGACCTTCTTCATTATTATCTACCACCCAGTTCTGCTCATCTGTATCTTATCAGAGAAACAAGGTGTTCAAATTTACTGTGAACATTAAACCCTCGATGAAGTTCAAGACATTAAGTCAACAGGCTGTTGACCAACAGGGTAAAACTGCACCCAAGCTGGTTTAAGGTCACACTAAAAAAAAAAAAAAAAGAGAGAGAAAAAAGAAAAAAGCATACACTTCTGGGGTTTGAGTTTTCTATTGTTTCTTTCACAAGAACAACGATCAATTAGCAACTATTGCAAGTCATTATTTCACATCAGTCTAATGATCTGACTTTTCCAGTGAGGGACCTTGGCCTCTAGAAAGGTAAATGTAAAATCTCTCTGAAAGATCAGTGGCACACATTTGGCATGATAGACATTTGTCAAAACCTACTTCACCCCTACATTTTTCGTGATTCCTCAACACATTGGTAGTCATTACTGTAGGAACTTATTTCAAACCAAGAGATACAAATGCCCCTCTGTGCTGACTGATGGGGTGTTTTAAAACAACGCAGCCAGCCAAGCAAAAACACAAACTCTCTTCCTCCACGTGGAGATGGTATGGCTGGGATTGATTGCCATCAATCACGAGTTGGATTCCCAGTCCATCTCCACATGTAAGTATGCTGAGTGAAAGGCCAATCTAATTCACTAGTATCATTTGGTAAACTCCTGAAACCTTATTAGATTAACTTTTTGGACAAAACAATAGAAATAATCAGTTCATCGATTCAGAAAAGATCTCAAAAGTCAAAATGCTTCCAAAATTAGATCTCTTCTACTTTTAAAGGTAAGCAGATGGAAAACATTTGATTCTTATTTATTACCAGTTAAATTTATGTCCTTTATTTCACCATAAACTACAAGACTTCACAAAAGTGTATCTTATTTCACTGATCTTTAATAACCTGAAAACCGGTAACAGAAACCTATAATGAAGCACCCCATATACTGTAAATTAAAAATAAATAAGAGACCTCAAAGAGGTTTTCTTCAAAAGCTGCTTCAGTTTAGTGTTTCATTTTATATATACACTGAGAGAGAGACATCTGTAAACATTTCTGAAGTTTAAAGCATAATGCAAAGGAACTAGCTATGTTATTATCTATTCTAAGCACACGGTTCAACATTTGTTTATGCAAACCATATAATTGGAAACTCTGTCCATTTTCTGCTTGTGCTAAATATTCTGTGTATAAATACTTTTCATAGTAGATAAATAGGGTTTTTATTTAGGTCTTATCACCTTCATATTACATATTCATTGATTTCTAAACTGCCTTAAACAGCTCTGTGGATGTGAAACATTATGAATTCAGTTTTGGCACCTTGGTATTAAATTTGCATATCAGGTCACGCACCGCTTGACATACATGCAAAATTGCACTGCGGCTATTTTATTACAACCCACAAAAGATATTCAGAAACTGCATGCAGCATCAAAATAAATTAAAATGGATAAAAGACCCAATAGTGGGCCACATTTTTTTTATTGTTTAGTAGTGCCTAAAGCCATTTATATGTTCTAGTCAATAAACAAAAGTTAGACTAAGGCAATTTTTTGTCTTTCTGTTATTATATCTTAATTGTAGGGGTAAATATATTTCTTTGTCCATTTACAATTGTATCATACTTAAGGCATGAATTCCTCGAAATTGTATGCTGTAAAAGTAATGTATATGGATTAGTGGCAAGCCTTCATGTTTCTCTGCATATGTCAGAATGTATACAGACAGCATGTATCAAGTCAGACAGACAAAGCAATGTATTTGTCTAGTGGATTTCTTATTTGAAATGTTTTTGTAACTTACAGTGTACGCCAAGACTGCATTTACATGGAGACTCCGCATTTACACAGAGTTCAAAGTGCATCAATCAGCGGTGTTAAGATATTAGAGCGCTCTCAAAATATACCAGCTAACTGCATTAGTTGGATCATCTGCAAATTAACCTTTATATTCAGTAAACCGCAGTAAAGACATTAGAAAATCAAATAGTAAGTGACACATTTTCCAATTGCCCCCTGCTAGGGCTCCATTTTGATGTCCACAACATTTCAGAATAATCAATCTGGCATTTCTGTTCACTTGTTCCCAAGCCACGCTCACTTGGCTGCTGAGGTTCCTCCTCATGCCTGCAAACCAGAGACCCAGGTGTCCTACAAACCCCCACAGCAGTGCCCGTGAGGTGCCTGTGCCAGCCCCTGGCATGTGCAGAAGGGCCAGGGGAACGGGCTGGCAGCGCGAGGAGCTGCTCTGCGGCTGGAAGGAGCTCCCAAAAAGCCAGCCAGAGCTCACATCGGGGGCTTCTGTTGCATCCCCACAGACCCTACAAGGGCTCAGGCAAAAACGCCTCAGTTGTGATCCCCCAAACACACACAGTCCCGTGCATGCCAGAGGTGTTTCCTATCTGGTTTGTACTCTGCTGTTAACCACCTTCATCTCTGGGAGAGCCACTGGAAAAAACGGCTGGGGGTTGTTTGAGAGTACAATACATACAGCAGTGCCTTCTGAATCGCATACTCCACCAAGTGAGAGCAACAGCCCAAACAAGGGAAATCCTGTAATTAACACACAGCAAATTTACAAACACATTTTACTGAGTTGCACTAACTGAAACAAACATGAAAACCAGATGGCAGAGTACCCAGGTAAAGTCAGCGACCAACCTGCACAGAAACGAAATGTGATGTTTGCACCGGCCAGTGTCTGCTGTTGGACCCTCAACCAAAACTTTGGGCTTGTAAGTTTGCTCCTTTCATTTTCAACACATCACCACAGGAATCTGAACCTCTACAGTCCTCAAGAAAAACACTCACTGAACTTGGGGGGAGTCAGAGGAGAAGGATCAGAGCCTCATCTGTAGCAGCTCACTGGTAGTAGAGCCTCATCTGCAGCAGCTGGCAGAGGTAGAGAGATCTCTTAAGAAACCTGCAAGACTGCAGTGAAAATCTAATCTAATCAGGACCACTATCTTTATAGAAGAAACCTTAAAAAATCGACATAATATAACAAATTGGTTCAAAGCATTACTACAGACCACCATGCTAAATTCCCACATTCTTAGCAGTTTGTAAAAATGTTTAATTTATGTTTATGTATTCTTATTCAAAATGTTAGTTAACAGCCTGTAGGGACCTGGTAATAGGATCCTTTTTTCTTTTTTATGTTTATTAGCTACATTAATGACTGTTTCTGCAATTCTGCTACAAAGACTTGTGTTAATGAACGCCAATTAATTCTGAAATGATTTTAAACAAAGGGTGATGAGAATAACCAATCAACCATGACAGTGTAAAGAGCAAGCAAGCTGCTGTGACCTATTTTTTCTGTGTTGATTCTTTGCTGTCAGAGTGCATTGTTATTCATCAAGAACACCTATAGATTTTGCATACATGTAGTACAATACTAACATTTTGGAAACATGCTTTTCCTTTTCAACATGAGAAGTTACTGCATTTAAACTACGGGTTTCGTAATACTGACTCACAACCTGCAAACACCGAAGAGGTCAGGCACGTCTCCACCAGCATCAGAAGGACCTTCGCAATTTCAGCCTCTTAAATTTTAAGACATGATAGCTGGCTCAAACACATGGACCATGTGGCCTTCCAGACAGAAATATAACACAGAACCATCTCTCTGGTTCACACTGTTTAATTAGAGACATAATATCCACCAACCTGTTTATTTATTTATTTTCCACAGCAAATTAATCTTCTAGCCATTTAATTCAATTCACAAGAAATTAAGTATAAAAAAATCCCTGAAACCGGCAACAAGTTGAGTGATTACGCTCCTGAAATAACACTTATATGTGTCAAATTTGACCTAAAAAGTAAATAGACCATGCAGGCAGATATGACTTTTATGTGTCTATTGAGTGAACAAGCATTCAAAAGTCATCCAACACTATTCTAAATTTAAACAAACTGAACTGAAATTGAGAAAGGCTATTTGTATTTTTTGCCTGGTATCCACTTCTAGGTGGTATGTGCTTCTACTACAACAACATTTTAAATAATAATTTTTAAAAAGCTAAATATTTTAAAGTTTAAATTTCTATAGATCACAGACTGCCTAAGCAGACCAAATTCCACCACTTCATTCTTTAATGGACATACAGTAGGGAATGGGTCTTGTTTATTCATAAATGTTCTCTTTAGCTGTGACAACACACTAAGTGCCATTAAATTTGTAGCACAGGGAAAAGTCATGCTTTGGGGGAGGATTCAACTGGAGGTAACACCAATGTTTGGCAAAGGAGCAGAAAATCACTGAGTCTATGAACAGACTGAAGGAATTACTCGTTTGTTCTATGAATCTCACCAAGTCCAGTGTTACGGGATCATACTACAAATGGCAGGATAATATGGCACAGATTATAAAGGGCACTAGTAGATGACAAAGAAGTACACAGAAAATGTTCAGTGGAAAAAACACGGTGTTGTGAGTTTACTAGCTGGTTTCATTGGCAGAGCATAAAACAGAGTTAGTGAAACTGAGCAGAAAAGGAGCCCCATATCTGAAGTGACAACATAAACCGTGTAATTACTGACAGGCACATATATCTGGTATTATCTCTTAATGGAGGAAGCACTGGTACCAATCAAGTACCAATGTCTGTTGATCTTTGTTATTCATGACCCTTTGTAGGCAGCCACCTGCCATGTCACATCTTTTGTGAGCTCGTGTTCTGCTCTCTGGCCATGCCGAGCTTACAGTAGCTACTCCAAGGAGGGATGCCCCAATGGGCTAAACCCTGGTAAAACCTACGTCAACGCAGCTAATTCAATTCCTTAAGTGAGAATGAACATAAGGTTTGATGCTGAAGCTTAGGCAACTGTTCCTTCTTTTATTCTGGAAGAGGGAAATGCATATGGGACCATAAGTGAGGTTGTGCTGTCAGAGAGCCATACCTGGAGGGATTCTTCAGGTATCCACTAACCTACTTCAAATCCAAACCTGAGCTCAGCATTTAGCCTCCTGTTTTCAACAGGAGATGCTCTCAGTTCACTGTGGGGATGCCTTTTATCCCTCAGAGAAGCACAGCTGAAGTAACTTCCTTAGAGAGAAAGATCAAGAGAAGAATGAGACAAGAAGCTCTGGTATAAAAATCTTTTTGTTCGGTTCTCTATATGCAATATAGACACACTTCTATTCTCAAAACAGCATGAAAAACACTTTTCAAAAACAGAGTGCAAAGGGCGGTACCAGTTTTACTGAGGGACACTCCTATTTAACACGGTAGGATTCACTTGAGCAAAGACAGAGGGCTGGATCCACGATGCCACAGAGTCAAATAAGATGTTCTTTTGCTGTATGAAATACCTACTGAGGCACAAACTGAGGCTATGTTTAGAAGACAGCAACCCACTGCAACCTCCTTCCCTCAAATACAGTAGATGTCAGCAACTCCTGACCTGCGGTGCCACCTGAGCCATGAGAAGTGTTCCTCCCTCGGAGGACCAACAAACGACCACTGGACTTGCACCACCCCGACAGAAACATTGCTGAGAACAGTTTGGTGGCATGATGCAGGGACTTTGACAGTCGCTGTATCAGCATTCAGAAAAATCGGGTTTTCCAGTATCCATTTATTGAAGTCAATACATATTGTTGCTGACTGATTCATATTTATAACGATAAAAGATTTGCATTAACATCTAGCCCTCTACAAAGGGTTTATTACTGAAATGCCAATTCAACTATAGCTGTAATGACCCTATTTTATAATGCACACATTTCAGGCACTTTTGCAAATAGTTTAAAAAAGACGGAGCAGTTAAATTATGCTGCTAACATAATATGAATGTGTCATCACACCCTATCAAGCAATTTCATATCAAACAGTGATGTGATATGGAATTTTGCTGTTACGATATAAAAGAAGAAACTTGGGGGAAAAAAGTGCAGTACTAGAGCAATGATAGCCTACCCCACCTTGCATTCAGCAATCTGGAGCATCTTTCAGTTATGAGAAAGTCTAACAGGCAGATGAAAGATAGAGATGGAGTGACATATTATTTCTCTTTTACTTTGGTAGCTAAATATTAAATGGAGGGTCTGCAATTTACTATGTGATCTCTACCAGGAAAGCTGCTGTGTGAAACAACAGATATTTCAGCCACAAGGCAGCTTTATTTTCAAACTCCTGGTCTCCAGGCTTTTCATCATCATATGCTGTATGCATTATACCACTAACAATGCAATATACAAAAAGGACAAAATGTCAGCCCTCGATGGAAATGAACTCACCACCCTTTGCTGGAGTTCAGCATTCAACAATCAGACCTTGCTTAATTTAAATGTGTGTTAGATCATCAGTCTATTATTCCTCCATATTTTTATAATGATTTCTAACACTGGCCAGACATTGTACACCTGGCTGAAAATGTTTCTTTTTAAACAATGCAAGAACCAACCAATATGTAAACCTAATAATTAAATTACATTTAGCCGCTGGCCATTGTTATTCTGCAATACTTTCCCACTGAGGGAGCTATAGTGATCCGATTTAAACAGCAATCTAGCAGAACACTTTTCATTGCCCATGATTGTTGTGCAGAGTAAATTGGCTCACATCAGATTTGACTCTAATTTGGGTTTTAGAACAGTTAATTTGAACTTAAGCACCTATGGAAGGGCTGTTAACAAGAGGTGTCTGCACACTGGAATCCTGCTCATAGCTGTGCTGTTTAAATCCAGCAACAAGAGCCCCTTACAGATCGTTTATGCTTTCTGGCATGCCACTTGAAATGGTGTGGGTGGCAGAAAACAGCTTATCACATATTTAACATTGTCAAAAGAAAAAAATAAATTGGATGCATGTGATGGATTTTTGCTATATACATGCCAAGCAGAAGTAAAGACTTTTTTTTTTTTTTTTTTTTTTTTAAAATCTTGTGCCTTAATCACCCCAGGATTAAAGGTACCTCAGTCCTTTACTGTGATATTTTGGTGTTTCGGCAACGTATGTAGGGTCAAATTCTGCCCGTTCATAAGTTATAAAGAGATCCATGAAAAAATCTAAAGGCTGAATTTCATCATCATTAGCTATTACATTAATAGCACTAATGTCTTAAATCTTAATATTCTGGCTCATTAGCTTAGGTAAAAGATCATTAATAAAAAAAGGTGTATTTTGGCCAATCAACAGAATTTATAAAAGCCTTTGTTTTGTTTTAAAACATCTCTTGCTGTATTAGTGGTTAGCACGGACACTAAATCATAATAATTCCATGATTAATAATGATAATATTGCCTAACAATGTAAGATCTACTGTAACTTTGGCTCAGACAAAGAGCTTAACTTAATTTTACTCTATCATAAATCAAGCCTGTTATCTCTATCCATACCTGGCTGGTAGGTGAACATTTTTTTCCACCAAAGCACAACAAATTTATAAGGGGCTGAAGGGAACCTGTGAGTTTGTTGAGTTTGGATTTGTTTGCTTTTGAACATACATCAACAAACACATTATTCTAAGACAGATCAAAAGTTGGTCTTTTAAGTGACAACCCTGCCTACAGAAAAAAAATAAATAAATTAAAAGAATACAGAACATATCTCAACAACTAAGATAATCCACTTGTCCTGATATTTTGGTGTCTCATTAGAAGTCTCCCACTATTTCTAGTGCCTACAAGTGATCAAAACCAACTGGTACAGCACAGGCTTCACGCCAAAATCATGCAAACAAATTATTGGAAAGAGGAGTCCAACATGACAGCATTAAACAGATGGAAGTCTGACTTATTGATATATTACAAGACCAGAATCAGGACCCACACTCTAAACCCCAAAGTGAATTGTATATAGTTTTATATAGAAAATGCCTTTTTTTTTTCTGTTTGTTTTCTGTCTGTTTGCTTGTTTTGGAGGGTGGGTTGTTTTTTGTAAAGAACAAAGGAACAGTCACAGTCACCCAGAGTCGTACTTGAGCTTCTGGTAGTAGAAATGCATTTAAGAGATACACACTAGATGCATCATTAACTCAATTTTGTTTGACTATTGCCTTTTTGTATCTTCTATTGAATTATGAACTGTTTTTAAGTTCAGATGTATTTAAAATAATTAGTGATAGCAACACTAACATTTTATTTTACAATTAAAGTGTGTTCCTTACTGTTTTCCCTGCGTACTTGTGCAGTTCCCCCCAGACATAAGTAATGTGTAGACAGATACATTGTTTATTTACGACCCCAGTGACAGTTAATGTGGCATATGTGCCTACAATGTTTGTCAGATAAAATGAGTTATTTACAGAAGCCGGGTTTATTATGTATGAATACTGAAACAGCTATAGTATTTGTAAAGTTCTCCATTTATTTTCCCAAGAGCTTGTTTCAGTGAAAGTTGTGATGTTTTGAGCCGCTCCAGAAGAGGACAGCACAAATACTGAGTCCTGTCCAGTCTATAACGCAGTCATCATCTGTACATGCTAATTTCTAAATTCTGTCCGAATTTATTTTTATAGGTCTTGATCCAAACACTACTGAACTCAGTGACGAGATTTCTATAAGCAACAGTGGGTTTGGTATTTGGTCCTTAAAAATAAAGTGTCTGCAGAAGAGTAGGTTCATATCACAGGTTGGCATATTATGGAGTATAAGGGAGGAAAAGGAGAAAACATTTCACCTACTAATCTTAATTATAAAGGGCCCAAACCTGTTTCCATTGAAGCTGAAAATAAAAATTACACTGATTCTGGAAAGAACACAAGTTTTGATTTTTTCCTTTTTAGTAAATCAACTCAAATGCAAGGATAACCAAATTTTGACATAATTACCTATCTCTCTGCTACTTAAAGCTAAATATGCAAGACTCCGTCACACGTGGTGGTGGTGATTTTGTTTGTTTTCTGTTTTTCCCAACAGCTTCCTTTACTCTATTTCCTACCCTGTAGTTTCGGAATAGTTCAGGTCATTCTCACAAAACGCTGCAGATGATGTCAGTGGTTGTGATTGCTGCTGCCTGCCTTGGGTCTAAACCTGCTGGTTATGAAGCGCAGTGCTTGTTGTGCAAGCATGTTATGCAAGATGCTGCAACTTTAAGAGCCCAGTGTCAAAGGTAATCCCTAAAGAGACTTGCATAACAGCCGCACATAAAAATGCCAGTGCTGGCTTTTTGTTTTAAAAAGAGAAAAGGAATCCTATGAAATCTTCCAAATATATATTTTTTCCCAAGGGCAATCACAACAGATCTGTGTACACATTTTGCTTGATTTTCAAATAGCTTTATACATCCTTTATGGTATATGTTTCCATGCACACATACAAAGCCTTGCTGTAGCTATCTGGGTCTTGAAACATTTGGAACCCTTTCAAAGAATATTTGTGCTGTCTATTGTGGGCAGACCTGAGTTATCTCAGCTTGTGTTTCAAGCTGGAAAATAAAAAAGCGTAAGCCTGAGCTGAAGCTCTCAGCAGAGTTTATTAGCTCAGGCACAGATCTGTGGCAAATGCAGTCCCGTGGCTTATTTTTTTCCCCCTCAGAGCAGATAGAAGGCAATCACTCCTGAAGGAAAGCTGTGCTTCAAAATACCTGCTATGCTCTTTGACCAATATGACACTCAATCCAAGGTGAGGCTTTGCTACAAAAATGTGGGGTTACAACAATCCATACACAAAGTCCAGCCACCACTGTCATAAAAATACATGAAAAATGGTGGGAGGACGCATTTGAATACCTTCTCTCATACACATACACAAGTATATAAGCTTTCGTAATACATTTTACACGTGTGTCCTATAACCCCCTATTCTCCAACCTCTGTCATATAGCTCTGCTCCCTACAACAAGCTAAACTTTTCTCTTCCTTCTCTTCCTCCCTGGCCTGCCTTCATCTCCTTTGGGATATGGCCTCTGCCTAAAAGCCTGCAAGGCAAGGCTCTGTCCTCGCTGTAATATTAGTGCAGGTGGAGATCCTCTGGTTCCCACACCCTTTCCCAGGTAGCAGTCCTCATGGCTGGGGAAAGGGAAAGCGCTGGGAGCCATGCGACACCAGCACTGCAGGCAAAGCTGATTTTGCTTCTTTTTTTGAGGAACTATGTATGAGAGTAGCTAAGGGAACAAAGAGAAATTTAAAAATCGTGTGATCCCATTCAGCAAGAGACAAACAAGCAATGCCAGTATATTTAAGCACTGAACAGAACAGAGAGCATTCAGCTCAAAACCAACTCCCTTGGGACTCACTTTTGGAGGGAGGGCTAGAAACGGCAGTTGTTAGGGCTTGTGGTATTTGTCTGTGTTTGGAGCCAAAATCAGAAACCAGATGCAGTGAAGACCTCCACGTGGCTTTGTGTCACAGGAGACGAGGCAACAAAATATGTAATTCCTTTCCACTTCCGTCACTCATGATCTATTGTGAAATGATAGCGCTGTGCCAAGAAAAGCCTCTTTAGCCTCTGCTATTGCAAGCGTGGATGTAGATCTAAGTGGCCATTTGACAGCCTATGTATTCATGTATATAATTTTACATCTGTATTTGTAAAGATGCACACAGAGAAAACGAACCTATGATAACACTGCCAGAAAAATCACCATCCTATAAAGCCTGCAAAAGCTCAAGCTCACAGGCGCAGTGCAGCAGTCAACTTTACTTGCAGTACTTTGAAGAAGCAGGTACCCACAGAAAGAGAAGGAAGGTGAGATCTGCAAGAACTCCACAAAGGAATGGTCTCGTTCCGCAGAAGCCCTGACAGCGGCTTTAGCCCCTGGGGAGAGGTGGTTAATGCACCCTCAGCTGGTTTTAGGCATTTCCCAAGTCCTCTGCCACAGCCTTACACACTTCACTGACCGATTTGTCATCAGCCTGGCCTCCACATCTGTTGGCGAAAGCAATGCAGGTCCTCTCTGTACACCCAGCTGCCCCACAACACCTGTCTGCTCGGGACAGCCATACAAGTTTCCCCACCACACTCCACTGCCGCAGCCTTGGTTTCTCTCTGGACTTCCCTCTCCCCTCCCCACCATTACAACAAAATACCACGGATAATCCTAGAGAGTGCCAAGTAAATACTCCCTCCATTATACACAGGTTTGCTATCATAAGGGAGTTATGTTCAAGCAAACTTTTTATTAAGGGCATGCCACAGAGATAGCATCTTTTCCTTCCGCCTCTGGCTGTTGACTTTAAACCTGGAAATCCCACTCAATAAGGATTTCTGACAGCACCGAAGTACAAGGGCAGCTTATAGTAAAGTGCTATACTCTATTTCAATAGTTTAAAAGCCAACTCACTGCAATCACATCATTACTCACCATAGAGGGCCCCATGTTAGCTAATGGGAAAAAGAATGAAATACAGGGCCTTTACATAGTCAGGATCCCAAATCAACTTGGCTTTGTTAAAGGACAATCCTTACAACGGTTTGTCTGGGAACAGTATTTCCTATGTATTTGACACAAATAGCCTTTTCTTCAGCATCAGAGCTGCATGTCTGCTTGTTCCAGCTATTTGTTCTTGAACAAACATATTTATTGTGGCTAATGAAAGGGGAAATCCCTCTCCCTGTTCATGTCTCTGTTCCCTTCTGTCCTTCAGTGACCTGGCGTGTGCCTCACCCCAGAAACCGAAATGACTGGAGCAGCCAAAAGCATGGAGAATTGTTCTGGGCTCACACTTCTGAAACCACATGCAGAATTTGTTACGGAAAATCTCCCATACTAGACTGTAAATATCAGTTCCCTTTTAACAGGCTTACTTGTGGAAGTTACCTCCACCACCTACAGACATGTTCCCTTCCCAAAAAGCTAGACTTAGCTGTCCTATTGAGGTGCAGCCAGCGGTGACGGGAAGGCAGAGTCTTTTCCATTCCTGCCACCTGCTCACGCAGGTAGTTCCACTTCTTGCAGACAAGCTGCAGAGGTCAGTAATACTCTCCCTCCCTCCATGCTCGTTCCCACTTCGTGTAATACTGTCAATGACTGTTCAATTCATCCTGGGCCACCACCAGTCCCAGTGCAAGAGAGTAAAGCTGGATCCTCATTGCAAAAAGCACAGCACAATAGGAGGTGCTCTGTAGAGGGTCTCAGACCTCTGTAGAGGTCTCTGTAGAGGGGGAGAGGAGAAGGGGCTGAGGGGTGCTAGTCTACCTTCTCCTGAGCACCAGGGGAACAGCTGGAGCATGCTCTGGGCATCCCTGCAGAGCCTCTCTCGTTTTAATTTCAACCTAAAGAAATGTAGTTCATATCCTGAGACCACTCCACAGTGTGAAGCAAACAACAGCAAGTGGTCTGCTGTCGATTTGTTGCCAAAGCGCGCTCCTGAGCTAGAAACCCATCTCTTTTTTTGAGTTGCTATCACCTGGCTCTTGTAATTGAGCAAAGTCAATAGTAATATGATATTCCTGGTTTAGCTAAACGTCTGAAATCTGGTTCCTTATCTGAAGCCTTCATTATAACTAAAACATTGGTTCTGAAAAAATGAAATGAGAATTATAAGTAAATAGACCATCTCTCAAGAGTTCTGATATTTCAGATTAGAGACTTGAAGTATGTAGAATACTGATAAAAAGAGGAAAAAACATTATTAAAGTAAATCAAATATATTCAATACATCAAAGTATACTAAAAACTGTAGCAAACAATTTTCCTGATGAAATGCAGGTGCAGTTACATCTTAATAAAACGTGTTTACAAAAAAAAGCATTTGCAAATTAAAATTCTTCTTCTCTGAAGGGCAATAATTCTCTATATTCCTGCTACATCCTGCTCTTACTGCTAGTCCTAAGTCAGTCTAATTGTGAATCATAATTGTGAATTATCATGTGGTCCAATTTTGCTTCTTCTATTCACAATCTGAAAGTCTTAGTCCTTATGTGGAATCATTGGGATTTCTTGCACAGCAGTGATAACATAAAAGGGCAAGACAGGACTAACCTGGGTGTATCTTACAATCACCTCTACGCCCCTTAGAGAAGAGCCTCATTCTGTTTTATTTTGTATATCTGGATTACAGCACATCAGGCACCTTCATGTTTTAAGGAACAGGCAAAAACTAATTTATCACTACACTGAAGAGAAAAAGAAATAGCAGTTATAAGTACAAAATTTCTAGGATTTAAACAAATATTTCTAGGATTTAAATGCATTTCTTCGTAATCACAGGAAGAAACTTTGAACACAGCCCTGCCTCCATTGCACTCTGCACAGTGACTTTCTGTCTGGCAGAGGAAGAAATAATTTATGACAATGAAGAAGCGTCAACCATTGGCACAGATAGCGCATATCCCCTCGTTGGCTTTCTGTGACTCCACAAACCTTCACAGGAAACGTTAATGGTAAAGTTTTGCTTTCAGAAACATTGGCAAAGCCCTAAATCCCTGATTCCCAAGTTTGGATCTGCAAAACATTTGTGGTCCGTGACACCACAGTGCATGGTCCACACCATGAAACCATGCTAACTGCTAACCTTTGTGATCATGGTATTGTGCAGCAAATGTTGTGGTTGCTAGGATAATTGCTTTGAATAAAAATTACTTCTTAATATTTCCCTAGCTAAATTTGTGGTATATTTCATGTCAATGTGTAACTGCATGTGTTGGTGGGAAGAGAAGATGTTACAGATCCCTCTTTCTTCTCAATGCACAATACACTGTGGAGTTTTGCTTTACAGAGAGGCTGCTTAAGGAAGCTACTCCTGGATGTGAAGAGAGGTTCTAAATTAAGCATATTCAAGTTTCAATAGCACGTGCTAGTAGAACTTACATATTTTGAGACATTTTTAGTTTCTGATGACAAGGAAGTTGGCATCAAAAAGGATTAAACCCCACAGACATAGGTTGCTGACCAGGACATACAGCCTTCACTCAAGCTCTAATAAAATCCAAATCCTGACTCCTGCAAGCAATCTGAGGATCTTTATGGTTTTCTAAGTTTTCAAAGGGTATGTGTCAGTGTTGTAAATTTAATTTACATATTTAAGAAATAATTGTTTCAACGTTTATATTTAAGATACATGCAAACGTAAATGGGTGCCTTGGATATTTACAAACAGCTGAAATAATTGCCAGCTTGTCTTGAGGATTAAAGTGTCACAGCTTGCAGCTCAGTGAAATATAACCCAAGAAGTTTACACATTTGGGAGATATAACAATGGGAAATTATTCTGAGGAAGTGCGCAAGGGAAAGCAGCATGTATTAACTGAAATATGTTTAGACTGACAGTATTAATTGGCAGTATTAATGGGGATTGAGGGTCACCGATTCCTCTCACAGATCTTTGCGAATCCAAACTAAAATAGGTCCATTAGCCTGGACAGTGACTGAATCTGTGTTTACCTTGCCTCTTCCTCCCTCTGAGCCCCAAACCTCTTCCTTGCGCTCAGTGTTATTCTACAAGTGGATACTCAGACAGGAAGCATAGATAAAATTAAAGGCATAATCTACCTTTTTCTCAAGTTCCCTGCACTGGGTGTATGTGAAATTATTTCCGCCAGGGTGACCTTTGTCACAGCCACGGCCGCCCTTCCGCAGCAGAGGAGGCCGCGTAACTCTGTGAGGGAAGGCCTCAGGCCACACAGGGCCTCCACCCTCAGGCAGGAGACAGGTGGCTACAAGGCTGCCTTCGATATCGCTGACTCCCTCATGTGTACTCTAAGAGGATGAACACATCCATTTGTCCAGCCTCGTTTACGTACTTAGCTAAATTTATACTGTCTTGCGTCTCTCCAGGCACAGCATGAGGGAAAGGGAAATAAGCTTTGCCCTGACCCAGCAGCAATAAAGGCACGAGTAAGTTCTGCCTACTTGCAACAGGAGACCTGCTGTTGGTACTCGCTACATCACCAGGATTTTCAAAGGAGAAACTTTAAAACTTCCTTTGGCCCGAGATGAAACTCTGGGCGTTTTTAAACTGTTTTCTCTTGCTTTATTAAATGAGTGAATGATTTAATGTTTCTTTTAAGATGGGAAATGGCATCACACTGCCATAACGAAAGCCTGTTTTAGATTGTTTTATTACACAATTTTTAAATGCACATTGCCATAGCATTTCATAGCTGTGTATTTACATCTACCTTTCTAAAACACACAGTATATTATGTTGCAATTAAAAGCCCACAAACTCAATCTGATATTTCTTCACTAATTTATTCCCAAGCCAATATGTATTTTAATGTTCCAAACCATTGCTAATTAACACATGGAAATATTTTAACATGGATTTTGATTAATTCCATTTAACAGTCTAACCAGTGCTAAAACATATGTGGTGTGTCATTTCTTTCTTTTGAGGAAGGCATTGGCATTAAATCTTTCAATCTTCCTGAGCACCAAATGCTAATTTCAGGAAGATTAAATAACAGACTGCAGCTACAGTTTCCTTTCTTTACTTCCCAGAAGGTGAAATGAACATATTTATGTGGGACGAATTTCTTTACTGCACAAGCCAAAATACAGAAATTAGATTTTTTTTCCCCAACATTGCTAATACACTAGCAATCGCCTGCCAACTAAATAACTTTAACCTATATCTGCAGTTCATGGACAGTTGCCAAGTTATGCGTTCAACTTTCTTTCCCTCCTTTTTATTATTATTATTTTTATTTTTATTAAAGTATTCCCATATGATGTTTTCACCTGCAGCTCCTAAATGCTTTTCCATACTCGAATCAGAGACAGCTAGCTTGCGGTGGAGTGACTCTGGCCATAAATCCGGAAATGCTCGTATATAACCATCCTCTGATTTTCACACTTTGAAGGTATGCTATAAGTATGGTTCATATGGTACGGCTTTTATGGTTTAAAGTCTAGTATGATTCTGCATGTCAGTGGACTAAGCCTACAAAATAGCCAGAGGAATTCATGCAAGTAAGCATCTTATGCATGTAAAAGAACCAGAACATAGAGCGGAGGCTGCTGCCTTCTGGATCACGGGTTAATTGCTCGCATATTGCACACAGCTTTTCACAAGATGGAGTTTGATGAGCTTAAGAGCAGTTAGGCACTTCTGCTCTTGTGATTCCCACCAGAAAGCCAACCACACCTGAGTACTGTAGTTCCTCTTCCCTCTGTGGTGAGTCCAGTTTACATGTCCTCACTTCCACTGTCCATCCTGCTTCCTACTGAAGCTGAAGCAAGGACTCATATGTTAAGATTGTGCCTACACTTCCCTCACATCTACCACATCTCTCTGTTGCATAGTAACCTGGTTTTCCTCACCTTCCCCTACTCCTTATTTTAGTTGTTGCAATATTCTCTGTAAATCTTCATTCAGCTTGACAATATATGGTGCTATCCCTCCTCCTTTATCTTTCTCTAGCTATATTTCAGTCTCAACCGCTACCACTGTGTCTGAAACAGTGCTTTCTATTTGGTTTCCTATTACCTCTATAATATCTAATCACACTTTCTGCACCATTTGGCTGCCCAGATTCCTGACATTTGCACAAGAGCATTCCAGTTGTTACTTACTGATCTACACTTAGCAGATAAAGCAAAGTCCAATTTTCTACTTGACTACCATTTTCATCAGGATTAGAACTTTTCCCCTCAGAGTCTGTATTTGTGCTCACTGATTTTCTTCTATTTTCTTTATGCCTCTTTTTATACATTTAAGAAGAATGTATTGGATGCAATATTTTCACCACATTCACTTGGTGAGTGGCCCTGTGAGAAAGTCAGTTATAGCTGCCAGCAAGAGCCCCAGCTCTTGTTAAAGGAGCCAAGGCTGTCCTGAGAAGCCCCACGTTCAGTCCCAGTGATGATTCATGGTAGCTGTCATTATCCATGCAAAAATGTGCACAGATTCTCTTGCCTGAACTTTAAAACAAAACAAAAAGTGACTTCTGTGTTCTTGGACTGCTTAAAACCGTAATTCTTATGCTATCTACAAAGAGGAAAAAAAAAACACACACCCAAAGGTATGACTGAAAAGAGCAGTGAACATCTACACAGGTTCCTTCTACCTAGCTGTGTGTTACTTTAAAGGTTTGAGTCAGATAAAATAATATTTAACTTAGCTCATGGTAAAGTTTACAAATGGCCATTCATTCTCACACAGTGAGCCAAACACAGATCCACAAATATCTGCCAATCCTGCTCTCTGCAAGCCGATGACATGCTGTTCACAGCCCTGAGTGAAAACATACATCACAAAAAATCAAATACCTGAAAATGGTGCTTTCTCATCTTTTGTTACACGAGCATTCTTTGTTTTACAGTTCACAGAGACAGGATAGTCAAGTCACTAAAGCAGGTCATGTTCCACAGCAGTGTTAACAAATAGTGCAAAGGCTCCGGCTTTGTTAGCGCTGCTGGACTACTCCTGGAAGAGCACCCGGCTTAGCTGACAGCTATGCAGAGCATCAAGATCCAGGAGCATTCTTCCTGGTGCATTTGCAATGCACATAGATGAAAAGAAGACGCTGAAAAATCAGCTCTACCAACTTCTGGTCATTAGTTAAAAAGTACATTGCCAGTCAACATGAAGACGATTTCGCAACACTTAACTAGATTTTGATATGGCTTGATATGTTTTCCTTAAATTAATTGGAGCAAGGAGAAGAGAGATGCAGTTTTAGTTATGGAAAAGCAGCCATAATACTGTATACTTACTCCATGCTTTTTCAACGAAAATCTGAAAAATACTCCTCTAAGGGTGGAAAGCAAATATAGCCCCCCTTTCTTAGTCAGATGCACCAAAACACTGGAGCACACATCAAAAAGGGGAACAGGATTGATTATTTAAAGATTTCTGACTTCTGTTCAATCTACAGAACTCAATAAATTAAGCTTGCTATAGTAAGTTTGAGAAGTACCAACAAAGTGACACTGTCACATAGTCACAGACCAAATCTATTGGCAGAGCTATGCATACACCCTGCAGTCCCCCCAGGCCACTAAATGATGCCTCCCCATCTTTGCTCAAGCAAAACCAATTCTACTGCTGCTCTCCCCAAAGCCTTTAAGGTCATCTTATTTTGTGACACTATTATATCACACTATTCGGGTAACAGTATTTCTTACTCTTAACTTGGATCACTAACAAGCCACTTATAAGCAGCTACTTGGGCACTGCAGAATTTAAAAAAAAAAAAGAAGTTAAAAAATCACTTTTCTAACACAAAACTTTTTCTAAGACTATGATCTTTTAACTATAGCTAATTTTATGGGCCCTGTTTTGCAGTCTCCGAGATAAAATGCAAAGTCCTCATTGGTCACAGAGGTTAAAATTCAGGCCCTAAATATGCATAATTACTTTTTACATTTTATTTAAAATAGTAAGCTGTCCTCTTGCTGTTCCTGCAAAATACTTTTCCTAACAATTGTCCGAGCAATCGGACAGTAGCCTTAGAAAGGCCACAATAAGAGGTCTTCAGTCGAGTGGTGTCATATGGTCTTCATTTAGAAGTATCACAAGAACATTACTTCTCACAGTATTTACAAATGAAAAACATATGGCTGTAACCTGTAATACTGCAAGAAATACTGCTCTTTGGGTTTGTTTTTGGCCTCAGACTTTTGAAATATGAACCAAGCAAAGGGATTTCAGCTTAATGCTTGATTCGGTCCATTCTTCTTCAGAGCTCAAAGTCTGGGGAATGGATAAAGCCTGCATTTGAAAAAAAAGTGATTTGCCCACAACTATGGTAATGCACTATAGCTGGCAACCAGAGAAGCATGTATATCAGAAGGGCGTGGGGATGGTTAAAGACATCTACTTTCCATTTAATTAAAAAAAAAAAAACATATTAAACTGGCTTTGGTTCCTACAAAGAGTTTTATAAGGCATATATATGTCCCTTGCATTTACTATTTAGGTTCAATCAATATGGTTATCTACCTGTCAATTTTTCTTGCTCTTTAATGCAGAAAGAGAGCAGCCTTTTTTATAGCTAGCTCAGAAAGTACTAAGCTAATCAATACATGCAGTGATAACAGAATGATTTGAAACATGTAACAGAAGCTTATCACTTCGCAGTATACTGAACCCGTCAAAATATTTTCCTAGAAGTAAAGTGAAAATAGAAGTTCTTCATTTTTTATTACTTAAGTGGGTGGTGACATAGATGTTGTAGGGCGTTTGGATTTGTTCCTAGCTTTGTATTTTTAGGGAAATTTGGTATATGAGCGTTTGTAACTTTGTAGGAATGTGAGGCCAATTGTGCAGTGAGATTTAAAAACTCTGCCTAGAGAATCAAACATTATCTCAATTGCCCTTGATTTCCTGTCCCTAAACATTTATTGGAAATCCATGCATTGTTCTGGAGAACCGTGCATAAGATTTTCCAGGAACACATCTTCTGATGTTCCCACAGACCTTAAAACCCTTTACTTTACTCAATACTCTCAGTAATTTGTGTTTGAGCCCAATCTGAAAAGTACAGGCTTTCCTTTCAACTATCTCCTGCTGAGTTAGTCGATTTGAAATAATTTGTAAGCATCTGATTCCTAGAGGTTTAAATATACATACACGTATCAAGATTCCAGATTTTAATGCAGCAGAAAGAGGATCAGTTGTTAGTATGGTCTCTAACCTCTACTTTTTTTGAATAAATGCATATAGGATTTAGCTATGCAATTCTCCTTGACTGGTAAGTAACTATCATCTGCCATCATACAATTTAAGTAGGTGGAATTCTACATAATACAAAAGCTCTTTGTGATGTCCCAGGCTTGCCACAATTTACCAAATGTTAAATGCAAGCACAAAATTCATGTATGTATGTATGTAAATACAGAATAAAGAGATCGGCGTTAATAAGAAAGGAACAGGAAATAATGTTTATGGCTGGAGGCTTCTTACCAATTTTATGTTTTATCATCAATTCTATGTCATGATATCTGGTGCATTTCTGCATGCCCCCCGGAAGACATGACAGACTTATGGCCTTCCAGTTCCAAAAGGTCTGCTTCACAGTTTCTGAATCCTAGAGGCTGCAAGCCTGGTAACTGGTGATTACATTGGGGTTTACCCAAGGCACCAAAGCATTACAGTTTTTTTTACCTTCAGCCTTAGAAAATGATACCAATAAATAAAACACAGCAGAAAGGTAAAAGAAATCAAAAGGATCACACAACCATAAAGAAATCCTTAAATGACAAAACGAAGTCTACAGAAGCTCTGCTGTTCCTGTTCCTCTACCAGAAGTGTCCATGCATGGTGCAGACAGGTCTGAAAGAGCTCTTTGTGGTAAGTCTGGGTCTGGAAATCATAGAGCAGCATCCATTGAGAGGTAAGGGTTATTCCATGGGTGCAAAAGAGCTGCCACCACTACATTCTGACCCAATCTCGTAAGTCTGTGTGAACTCGCCATGAATCTTTACAAGCTCAGAAATCACTAAACCACAATCCACTGCACAGTGGAGACATGCCAGCAGCAAGGCATTAACATCCTTGTCCACTCCAGAGGAGCTGGAAGATGGATGGGCATATCTGAGGGCAGAACTGGGCCCTGAGAATGAGCAAAGATTCTTAGAGCAACACCTCAAGTGACACAAATTACGTTATAAAATTGATCACTTCCTTACACATGGCAGAATGCTTCCAGGGCACTCAACATCCTATTCCATTAAACCATGATAAATGAGACCATATTTCCACATCACTCTGAGCTCATCTTTTAAATCTGCTTCTTCCAATATTTGGTTACTTTTCCCCCCTCCTTAAGATATTAAAAACTGTCTTTTTCTTTCCCACCATGACACATCTTAATAGATGACATTATTGTAGGACTGTCACAGAGGAGTTTTATTTCTCCCCAGAATTCCTCATTTTGAGAGCATGCAAAATTTTGAGAAAAATCACAGAAAAAAGTTTGGTGTGCAATCTCAATGTGTACGCTTGGCAACTTGAAAAGTGGACTCAGATGCAGGAGGGCTACAGAACAAATGATGGAGAAATGCCCCCAAAAGTAACTCTCCTAGTGCTAGTTCGAAGAAGATCACCACCACCGCCACCTGGAACAGTGTTAGGATGGAAACCTGTGGAGCAGGAGCAAAATTGTTTCAAGCAGATGACTACGGCTGGAGGTGGCTAGGGAGGGTTCATAAATTGATAAGCACCACTGAAGGATCATAAGCCTCCACATCAATTGTATAAAGATTACAACAGAGCCACTCACTGCAGTCATTCTGAAAAGGTTATGGGTTTCACAGGTGTGCACTGTCAGTTCTGATTAAGCTTAAACTAAGCCAGTTATCTATAACGTTGGATTGGAAGGAGTTTTATTGCTGAACGCAGGGTAAATCAAATTCAGGATACACATCTGTGGAAAAACACAGAGGGCCAAAGTTCACAGTCCTGACACAGGCAAAAAAAAATAAAAAAATCCAACCCTCCAAACTCAGGAGGAGATTTGCCTGCAAAACATCCATCAGTCTGGCTATTGTCATATGTTCTGTATCAGAAAGGAGAGTTATACATCACCTCAACACAGCTTTGGGTTTTCTTTCCCTTTTCAAATCATTGCTCACTTTCATGAAACAGAGACTGTTTTAAAATTATTACCTGCATTCAGTTCTAAAGTGCCTAGAGTTTACCATTTATCTGATCATAAATGAAATTAATTATCCACCCGTACTTTTCACTACACAAAATATAAACTAAGGCAGCAATAGCAACAACTTCACAACTTAATTTTTCATCTCTGTGACTAGAAACCTTTCTAAAAACAGTCCACATTAGAGATCCTCAGAACTACACAAAAAAGACCGTGGGTGAAATCCTGTGCCCAAAAAGAACTGGTAACAACTCAATTGATTTCAACAGTGCCAGGATTTCACCAGAAAAATCAAAAAAAAAAAAAAAAGACAAGTTGCAAAAGACACATTCTGTTTCCAAAAATACTTCATATTAATGCTGCACTTGAAAGTACATCTATTGACTCATAGTGCTAATAGATGGCAAAAGTGAATAAATGTATTTGCTTTTGCAACATCATTATTTCCTTTGCATGCAATTATTTACTTGCCAAACAATGCTAGCGACAAATCGCAACAGACTATGAAGCCATCTACATCAGCAGATTTTTAACCTAAGGTAAAAATAAACAGAAACATCTGTAAAGTAATCTTGTACAAAGCTACGTTTATTAACAAATACATTTTCTAATAAAACACCATCTGCAAGCAACCCTCAGCTTCCACTTGATATAAATAGGCCTTTTACTGTTTTCAGATGCAGTTCCCAGAAAATTATTCCAAGCTCTACTGCAAAACACATCAGTCTTTGTTGCTGCCTGGAATGTTAATAAATAACATCAAGTTTTTAAATAGTCAAACAAATTATTGGCTTGAAACAATTACTCCAGTAGAAAAAGCTGACCTTTTGCAATAAAGTGGCTTAAGAATGCATCACTCCTCATTCCTAGTATAAAAATATTACCAAACAGGGAAATATTTTGCAGGAAACAAAAAACTATGAAAAACCCATATTGCAATTCTGCTCATACACACGCTATAAACCTACCTTGAAATAGTTACTGCTTTAGAGAAACTCAGAATAAGAGAAAAAGTATACAGACTGTAAATAGTTCAATTGGTATCCTTATTATACATCTGTGCTTGGAGTGGACATGAATATGAACAGATTAAAATGTTCCTCACAGGAATATTGTACTGACCAGCAATACAAAATTCAACAGCTTAAACTGTTGGTAGCAGAGACTGGGACTGAATCCCAATATTAAGAGCTCTTCAAAATGCATAAATGCTTTAATGGGACACATTTTCATAAGCATTACTCAGAATTTAAGCCACATTAATTCCATTAAAAGCAATGGGAATTCAGCAAACTCTGCAAATAAACTCCGTACTGGTAGAACTGTTTAGTACTGCTGAAGTCTGAAGACTGCCATTTTTCCTCAAAGAGATTAAAACACTGATATTTATGTCAAACTACCTCCTAACTGAATATGCAAAATAGTGAAAACTGCAGATGAACCAAGATATTAGAGTTCTCTGTCCAGAATTCTAGCTGGTATAAATGTATTATACCCAACTGAGACCTAGCCTTTTAATATTAATTGGAAACAAGCAATGTTAATATTCCAATCTGTGATTTTAAAATTTCATTAAATATTTCTTACTGGGACTATCACAACAAACTTTGCCAAAAGTAAAGTTAGTCATGCATATTCTAGAAAAAAATGAATGTTTTAAAACATAGTTCCAGGAAATGGAACTGCATATTTCCAAAGACAAGTATTCAGTGCACGAAATACTCAACCAGTACGAGAGAAAAGATATTTTGAACTACTTACTTCACCAACAGAAGGAATGTTAAGCTTTGGTACTTTGTTCTTCGAACTAGGGGTGTTCACTTTTCCTTCCAACAGCGTTCCAAAGGACTGATTTCCATATCCACTCTCAATTTCTATCGGAGGTTTCAGTTCAGGCGAGTCATTGGGTACCTGGTCTTGACCATCCATAGGCCTAACATACGCCGTAGGCTTTTGCTGGACCATGCTGTTTTTACAGTGAAGTCCTGGTGGGAAATTCTGGGTCGAAAGACCATTGTTTGCAGATAACAAAGATGTGGAAGGAAGTGGAGATCCAGGACCATGACTTACAAACTCAAGCTCTGTGGGTGACTTTGAATGACTGTTTTCTTTGTATGTATGTTCTCCAGCTGCTGACTTTGAATGATTATGCCGCCTTGAATGTGAAGACGCTGCCATAGAATTTGCTTCCTCAGTTCCTCCACTTTTATGCTGCTCACTCTGACAATTGTAGAGGTCTTCATACCTGCCCTGCGGCTGGTCATGAGAAGAGCTATGCTTTGTCCTACTCTGCTGACTACTGGATTGGCTTGGCTGGGCCCCACTAGAGTTGTGCCCACCACGTGACCAGTCTGTCCTCGACTTCCTGCTGCTCTGGTGACCGTGTAGCAAAGTAGAATTAGATGATAATGAAGAAGGTGGAGGCATTGATGTCGATGAGTGGCCACTGATCTGATGAGATGGGATCATCCTGTTTCTTTGTTCCGGGAAAAAGGTCTGTTCATTTTTGTCGATGGGCGTCTGTGGGACAGAATTCTTTGGGATTCCTACAAGGTGGCTCTGATTGGAATGGTTAGTTAGCAGGTCCTTCATCTCATCATAGTTTCCCAACGTGTTCTGGACACGGTTTGCAAGAGCATCACCTTTATTTGTCTAGAATAAATAAAGGAAAAGAGTGAATAAATTCCTGATTAGGAAGTTAATGCTTGGAATAGTTGTCTTAGAAGATGGCAAATGTTAGCTGTTTAATGGTGTCATGCTGACATTTAATTTAATTTCAATTACATTTTGCATATGTTATGTAAGAAGAATCTATCAATAACTGTGTTCAAAGAATCTCTTGAAACAGGCTTGCATGAGTAACACTTGTATACTGCTTCCCATTTTCTTAAATATCCTCTCAGAGAAATGTTTAAATTACATCAGTTATGGATGTTATGAGCAAAACAGGCTGGTTTATGTCAGAGAAGTTGGGCTTGTGCATTTCATATCTCGCAAAACATGAATGTACAATTACTGGTTACTCAGCATTTGAACTGCAATCACACATTTTATTTAAATATGTTATGGCACTTTCACCCCCTTGACTCATAGCTCTGCCATAAACAGAAGCCAGGTAGTCTATAACAAACACACAGGGGCAAGCTCTTCTACAGCGTAACTCCATTTCTCTATCCAAGGTTCAGTTTGACCCAAGGTATCTACTCTCTAAATACATAAAAGAAAATGCTTCTAACCACTGAAGAGTTATAGCAGTTTCAAATAAATGATCATTCCAAAGATTTCTTAAAGAATATAAATAGAGATGACTACCACATTCTTAAGTATTCTTCCCATTGTTTAAAGGCTGGTTGTATTTGTGAATCATGCTTTTCTTTGAATTCCAGTAATTATTAAATAAATACTGACTCATCTGTGTTTCACCACTATTATACTTTCCCTTCTGAAGCAGAAAATGTTTTGGTTTTTTTATCCCTTTACCTTTACACTTACAAAAAGCTGGACAAATAAGCTGGAAGCTATACCTAATATGCAGCTAATTTCCTCTCCCCTTGTTCTAAGTCACCCCACAGAGACCCAACGTACCAGCCTTCTCACTGACCTTTATGTTCCATGGAAATGACCAGCAGAGAACTAAAACACCGCATTCCCAATGCTTATTACTTTACGTGACTCAAAGGATAAAAACAGAGAAAAAGTATAGTTCAAGCAGATGGTTAACTTCTACAGTCTGGAATTAAATTATCATAGAACCATAGAATATCCTGACTTGGAAGGGGCCCACAGGGATCATCGAGTCCAACTCCTGGGTCCGCACAGGACCACCCACAAATCAGACCCTATGTCTGAGAGCATTGTCCAAACACTTCTCGAACTCTGGTGGCTTGGTGCCGTGACCACTCCCTGGGGAGCCTGTCCCAGTGCCCGCCCACCTCTCGGTGCAGAGCCTTTTCCTGACACCCAGCCTGACCCTCCTGTTGCAGCTTCACATCGTTCCCGTATGTATACTGCAGCTACATAACCTAAGTAGTACACAGTGATACTTTAGGCTACAGCCAACTGTTTTGTTTTTTTTTTTGTTGTTGTTTTGTTTTTTTCACTCAATACAGCAAGTAATGTCACAATCCAAAGGGGCCTCAACACCAGGTCATAAAGATGGGGAAAGGCAGCACTATGAGCTTGTGGTTGGTTAGAGACAGTCCCACTTAATTCCTCAACCAAGGATGCTACCATGCCACTGTTCCCATCTTCCTCAAGTATTATGCAGAAATCTGAGTGATGAAAAAAAATCCATGCATGGATTCCTCCTGAAATATCTGCTTATATTAACCACTACTGAACTAGTCAAGAGATGAGAAGAATATTGCAGAAAGATTTTTCTCTTAGTACTGCACATGCCATAAAAAATGTTGAAAAAAAGATAATAAATGCAAATTTTCTTTTGCTCATTCTCAGGGATTGTAACATATATTACCACTGCACTGAGGCAGTGATTTAAAAATTAACTGTTCAGTGTTGTTCTCATCTATATACATTTTGCCAGCGCTCCTCACTGACACAGTTAATAATCCCAGTTGTGGAGAACCACGAATCACTTTTATTCACTAACTAAATCCCTAGGTTGGTCATTTTAGTGGCAAAATTATATTCTATCTACGCTAAGAATAAGCTCTTTGTATATGAGCAGTCTCCTTCAACTGAGTTGCACAATGAGCCATTTGGGCAGCAGCCAAAACCAGGCTCTCTCAGTTCAACCCCCAAATTTAAAACAAGGAGATTCCATTGTGCTTAAGGGCCCAGCAGGAATTATGATGCGAAGTCTAAACACTTACATACTTGTTCTGTTTCCTCCTTCCCCACCAAACACTTTAACTCCTTATGGGATGGCACATAGGAAACAATCAAGTATCGAGAAAAGCCTGACCACTAACCTTTACCTCTGGTTCAGCTGCACTTCCAGGGTGCATTTAACTTACTGTCCAGAAAGTAAAAGGGGGGAAAAAAGAGAGTACTAAAAACCACATTATCACTGTAACACTTCAACGTCATGGCACATTAAATGGCTCTTGTCTAGGTCCTTACAGAGGGAATCAATATTTTAATTTGAATGTAGAGCTTTTCAAATATTTGTTTTTTTTTACATGTCATGATTATAAAAATAATTTTGGTTAATATTAACTCTATTTTATGCAAGCTATTCACATTCTGGGGATAAAAGACCATATAAAAGTATTATTATTTGTACTCATTTTCTGGGAGCATTAATAAAAATATATATTTATTGAAAAATATGGAGGTAATTAATTTAAATATCCTTAGCATATCTTAAGTACGCTAAAGCTCTATCCAATAGTTGTTGAAGTCAATGGAAAGATTATTATTTTCTTCAATGTTTTTTAAACCAGACTGAAAAGTAGAAACACATAGTAAATATGAGCAGCAAATTAGCTTATAGTGAAATAAAACTAGAGCACACAACTAAGACCAGACTTGTGCATCACATAACCTGACTAAGCTCACCGTTGCATAGTTCAGTTTACTACCTGCATTTAAGGAATAAAGCATAACATTAGTATGTTTTTTGTTGTTGTTGTTTTTTTCCCCATCAGCAAATTCAGGGCTTTCACAAGAAGTAGAGTATTCTTGACAAGCTCGGATACCAGCAAGATAAACACAAAATCTGGTCATAATTTCTGGTTGTTCTTTGTTACTTCCAGATTGGGGACAATTTCTACCTTCATGTTCTGGATAATTGGCTGATTTCTCAAAGGAGACCTCTGTACAGCTTATTTTCTGAACAGCATGTTGAATCACAATTTTGCCGCTATCAAGGAAATGCATTTTCCGACTATTCCAAGGCATAAATTATATGTCTGGTTTGTGACTCGTGGCTAGCAGCCTTCCCCCTCATTCTAGGCTCTTGTTAATTTAGGAAATGTACACCCTCCTACATTTGCTTCTATTGCTTTCAAAAAAGATCTGTAATAGAATCCTATTGGAAGACTAATTTTCTAGCTAGCTATTGCATTATAGCTTTACAAAGAAAAGAACTAATGCACTCAAACTTATAGGCCCAATTTACTAGGGTTTTGTGAAAATTTGTATGAAACTTGAAGTTTTGTAATTCTTTCACTTTCGCATGCCTCAGTTAAACTAACCTCCCTGCATCAGAAGCTTTTTTTTTTTTATCCGAAGCTTGAATAGTGTGGAGGGGCTTTACCTAAAAAGAGATAATAAATGATTTAACATTCGCCAAAGAATACCCAATGGAAATGCTGCCCATTGGGTTCTGTCTCTCAAGTTACAGTCTTGAACAAAATAAATCCCACCTCCTACTGTTTTCCCTAAAATACTCCTTGTCTCTGAAACACTTTTCTAATTCAAAACGCTAAAAAATATCAGCAACTCACGAGTAAAATTGCAGCTCCTCTCACTAAAACTCTCACACTGCTCTTTCAAATGTCTGTTGCCATAACACTGCAGGCTCTTCTCTGATCATCTCTGCCAAATTAAGCATTAGCGAGTTGGACCGGCATTTGAATGCAAGACCTGCAACCAGCATGCTCTGTAACTTGTATTAGGAGGCACACAGCCCTCACTGCCCAACCTTACCAAAATAACGCTGGATGTCATCCCATTGTTGGAGGTGGTGTTTCCCCACATGAGACAGTGGAGCTTCAAAAGAAGCCTTCTATCTTCTAATAAACATGTACAAATCTATTTGATACACATGGATAAATACACCTCTTTTGATGTATGTTTACACATGTACAACACACAGAATCAATGCAAAAACATGGACTTGTTCAAAACTGTAATGATCACCCATGTTTTAGCTGACAGATAGGAGGGATAAAAAGACAGATGCGCTAATAGCTAGGGTAAAGAAGTGGTAGACAGAGGCAGATATGCTGGAAGGACAAATGTTCAGATCACGTAACTTGTGATACACAAGTGGTAGTAAGATCCATGAGAAAAAGAGACTTTTTTTTTTTTGTCCTCCTCCTCTGACTGGTCAGCTTTCTTTGGCCAGATTTTAATATCCCTAACTTTAGAGAAGTCTTAAAATAGTTGCCAGTCATTGAGTCTTTAAACCATCCAAACAGCAGTGGTAGTATTCCCTGCCTTGACAATCCCTTCCCTGGGTTACTGTTGAAGCAAATGGGGAAGGAATGATAAGCAAGCATGGACACTGTGTCTGGGAATAAAATAAAAGAAAAGAGACACTTTCTATTTCCTGTTATTCCTGTTATTCCCAACCTTCCCTTTGCCACAGTAGTCTCTACCTTACCTCCCACCCCTGGATCTTTCAGAGACATACTGGCCACCCCTTGAGATGATGTTCAGAAGCAGAGGTAGTCCAGCTGTGGATGTGCCCCTTGTGCCCATTACAGACCATGCCACTTGACCTTGCTGGGCAGTGCTTTGTTTTGTCCTGCTCCC